>NC_087353.1:10115215-10418245 GCF_030014295.1 Loxodonta africana
GCTTTCTTATTATTTAAGTTACTAAGAGGTAAGTACTATGTTAGACAATGACTGGTCACTGGGCTCAATGTCACTTACATTCAAGTGGAAATAACTGAAAATAAACAAGTGAATGAAGAAATAAACAAAAAAAGACCTACTGTGAATAGTACCATAAAGGAAATCAGAAATCAGCAGAATGAGGCCTCTAAAGGACAGTCTGAAGAAACTTCTCTGAAGAGACCCTACCTAAAGCTCAGTTTAAAAAGAGGCTGCCTTGGGCCAGGCGTGGTGTGTCCCAGACAGAAGACACAGCAAATGCAATGGCCCTGAGTTGCAAAAGAGCGTAGCCTCTTCTGGGAAGGTCGTTCAGGATATAGAGTAACAATATGTCCAGGTCTGCACAGGACAGTCCCTGTTTACGTGTGTTGTCCTGGAATAATTATGGGTAGTACCTATGTCCACTCTCAGAAGTACCACCAATAGGACAATAAATCATATGATCATGGTAAATATGGCTGAAAGGCAGTGAGTGAATGGCACAAAATGAGGTAAGAATGGTGGGGGAAACCACCTAACGCAGGCCAAGGGGAGGAGTTCATTCAGTGGGAAACTTTTGAAGTAAGATACATTCCTTCAAAAAAAAAAAAAAAGGTAGTATGATTTAGATGGAAGCTCTGGTGGCGTAGTGGTTAAGGGTAACAGCTGCTAACCAAAAGGTTGGTAGTTCAAATGATTTGGATTGCCATGTATGGGCATTGCTTGAGTTTTATGCACTGAACTTTTATACAACCTACAGTTTCATTTATTATATGTCAACACCTTTAAACCCCTTCTCAAATTCAACTGAGAATTTAAATTAGCTGAGGGGGCAGCGACCACCAGGTACAGGGCTCAGTGGGGATGGCAGCTTCGCATAAGATGTAGAGCAAGGATAACCGAGTGGAGGAGATACCAGGAGGCAGGAGTGGCAGAGATGTTTCCCAAACGCCTAGACATTTGCGTCAGATTATTGCATTTTGAACAGTTTTGTGAATAGCTATTCGTTTTCAACCTGGAAGAAAGATTTGGAAAGTTTCTGCAGGACATTGTGTCCATCACTTGGAATGATAACGGTGTAGATGAATGAGAAAAGGACCCTGATTTTGTGAGTAATGTAAGTGAAATGGAACAGAGGTGGGATACCAAGACTGTGAACAGGCCTGGCACCAGTGACACATCAGCATATATAAGCTGAAAGAGAACTTTTTCAATAACATCAAAGCTTCAAGGGGGAAAAAAAAAAGCTTGAAAAGCATCTCATAGTTGTGGAGGGAAATTTTGTGTGGAACAAGACAGGATGGATAAATCAATGGTTTGCCACCAATGCATTCCGAACATTCAGTTCAAACTTTCCAACCAAGTTGACTCATCACGGGATTTTGAAGGTAAATTTGGTGTGTAAGTGGTGAAAGTTGATCAGTCTGCTGTAGGCTTTGGACACCAGACTAAAACAAGAAACATGCTTTACCAAAAACCACTCAGGCGATAGTGGTGGTAAGTATGGCCTGCGGGTTGACCGAGTGGACAAGCTGAGTGGGCTTTGGTTATCAGGGCAAAATGAAGACGCGTGATTTGCAAACAGATTATTCCAAAAACTTTGGTGGCAAACAGTACGTTGACAAGGATAAAGTGGATAAAAGTGCTCTTGCTTTGGAGTCTCAAGGACAAATGGGAAAATATGAGTCACAGAGAGACTGTGTTAAAGGGCTTGAAGGAAAATTTGCTGTACAGACAAGCAAGGCAGACATGCCCTTGACTGGGATCATCAGGAGAAATTGCAGATGCATGAATTCCAAAAATATTATTCCAAAGGATTTGGCATCTAATACGGGGTGCAGAAAGATCAGACGGATAAGAATCTTTCCATTTCTGAAGACGCTACACAAGTATCCTCTACTTATCAGAAGACTGTTCCTGTAGGGAAGTAAATAACAAAACAAGTAACATCAGAGCTAACATCGAAAATCTTTCTAAGAGGAAAGAACAAGAAGACAGATGGGAGGCAGAATCTAAGAGATCCTAAAAGACGGCTAAGGAAAAGAAAGAAAAGGAAGAGGCCAGAAGAAAACTAGAAGAGCAAGCCAGAGCCAGAACAAAACAAAACAAGCAAGCTCCGCCTGCATCTGTCGCTGCACAGACAGCTGAAGAAAAGCCACCCTGAAGCTCTGTCTGTAAGGATGCGCCTCCATTCAAGACAGCTAGAAAGGCTCCCCCCTACGTGTCTGTCAGTTTGTTGTACTGTGGGGGCTTGTGTGTTGCTGTGATGCTAGAAGCAATGCCACCGGTATTCAGATACCAGCAGGGTCACCCGTGGTGGACAGGTTTCAGCTGAGCTTCCAGACCAAGACAGACTAGGAAGAAGGACCCGGCAGTCTACTTCTGAAAACCATTAGCCAGTGAAAACCTTATGAATAGCAGCAGAACATTGTCTGATATAGTGCCAGAAGATAAGCCCCCAGGTTGGAAGGCACTCAGATACATCTGGGGAAGGGCTGCCTCCTCAAAGTAGAGTCGACCTTAATGATGTGGATGGAGTAAAGCTTTCGGGACCTTCATTTGCTGATGTGGCACAACTCAAAATGAGAAAAAACAGCTGCAAACATCCATTAATAATCGGAACCTGGAATGTACGAAGTATGAATCTAGGAAAATTGCAAATCGTCAAAAATGAAATGGAATGCATAAATATTGATATCCTAGGCATTAGTCACTGAAATGGACTGGTATTGGCCATTTTGAATCAGATAATCATATAATCTACTATGCTGGGAATGACAACTCGAAGAGGAATGGTGTTGCACTCATCGTCAAAAAGAATGTTTCAAGATCTATCCTGAAGTACAACGCTGTCAGTGATAGGATAATATCCACATGCCTACAAGGAAGACCAGTTAATACGACTATTATTCAAATTTAAGCACCACCCACTAGGGCCAAAGATGAAGAAATAGAAGATTTTTATCAGCTGCTGCAGGCTGAAATTGATCAAACATGCAATCAAGATGCATTGATAATTACTGGTGATTGGAATGTGAAAGTTGGAAACAAAGAATAACGATCATTAGTTGGAAAATATGGCCTTGGTGATAGTGACCGAAGACCAGACCAGTTGTGGAATGACATCAAGGACATCATCCATGAAGAAAGCAAAAGGTCACTGAAAAGACAGGAAAGAAAGAAAAGACCAAGATGGATGTCAGAGGAGACTCTTAAACTTGCTCTTGAGCATCGAGCAGCTAAAGCAAAAGGAAGAATTGATGAAGTAAAAGAACTGAACAGAAGATTTCAAAGGGCCTCTCAAGAAGACAGAGTATTATAATGACATGTACAAAGAGCTGGAGATGGAAAACCAAAAGGGAAGAACACGCTCGGTGTTTCTCAAGCTGGAAGAACTGAAGAAAAAATTCAAGCCTCAAGTTGCAATAGTGAAGGATTCCATGGGGAAAATATTAAATGACGCAGGAAGTATCAAAAGAAGATGGAAGGAATACACAGAGTCATTATACCAAAAAGAATTAGTCAATATTCAACCATTTGAAGAGGTGGCATATGATCAGGAGCCGATGGTACTGAAGGAGGAAGTCCAAGCTGCTTTGAAGGCATTGGCGAAAAACAAGGCTCCAGGAATTGATGGAATATTAATTGAGATGTTTCAACAAACAGATGCAGCACTGGAGGTGCTCACTCGTCTATGCCAAGAAATTTGGAAGACAGCTTCCTGGCCAACTGACTGGAAGAGAGCCATATTTATGCCTATTCCCAAGAACGGTGATCCAACTGAATGTGGAAATTATAGAACAGTATCATTAATATCACACGCAAGCAAAATTTTGCTGAAGATCATTCAAAAACGGCTGCAGTAGTATATCGACAGGGAACTGCCAGAAATTCAGGCCGGTTTCAGAAGAGGACGTGGAACCAGGAATATCATTGCTGATGTCAGAGGGATCCTGGCTGAATGCAGAGAACACCAGAAGGATGTTTACCTGTGTTTTATTGACTATGCAAAGGCATTCGGCTGTGTGGATCATAACAAACTATGGATAACATTGCAAGGAATGGGAATTCCAGAACACTTGATTGTGCTCATGAGGAACCTTTACATAGATCAAGAGGCGGTTGTTCAGACAGGACAAGGGGATACTGACTGGCTTAAAGTCGGGAAAGGTGTGCATCAGGCTTGTATTCTCTCACCATACCTATTTAATCTGTACGCTGAACAAATAATACGAAAAGCTGGACTATATGAAGAGGAACGGGGCATCAGGATTGGAGAAAGACTCATGACACAACCTTGCTTGCTGAAAGTGAAGAGGGTCTGAAGCACTTACTAATAAAGATCAAAGGCCACAGCCTTCAGTATGGATTACACCTCAACATAAAGAAAACAAAAATCCTCACAACTGGACCAATGAGCAACATCATGATAAATGGAGAAAAGATTGAAGTTGTCAAGGATTTCATTTTACTTGGATCCACAATCAACAGCCATGGAAGCAGCAGTCAAAAAATCAAAAGATGCATTGCATTGGGCAAATCTGCTGCAAAGGACCTCTTCAAAGTGTTGAAGAGCAAAGATGTCACCCTGAAGACTAAGATGAGCCTGACCGAAGCCATGGTATTTTCAATCACATCATATTCATGTGAAAGCTGGACAAAGAATAAGGAAGACCGAAGAAGAGTTGACACCTTTGAATTGTGGTGTTGGCGAAGAATATTGAATGTACCATGGACTGCCAAAAGAACGAACAAACCTGTCTTGGAAGAAGCGTGGCCAGAATGCTCCTTAGAGGCAAGGATGGCGAAACTGCGTCTTACATACTTTGGACATGTTGTCAGGAGCGATAAGTCCCTGGAGAAAGACATCATGCTTGGCAGAGTACAGGGTCAGCGGAAAAGAGGAAGACCCTAAATGAGGTGGATTGACACAGTGGCTGCAACAGTGAGCTCAAGCATAACAACGATTGTAAGGATGGCGCAGGACCAGGCAGTGTTTCGTTCTGTTGTGCATAAGGTCGCTATGAGTCGGAACCGACTTGATGGCACCTAACAACAACAACAACAGAAAGGCTCCAGTGCTGCTCACTCGGCTGTGAGCAGCCAAAGCCTGTCTACAGAGAGGAGGATGCAGACTACCAAGAGGCAGTCACCAGCAGGATCTGGAGTATGGCCCAGGAGCATCTATGAAACCATAGGTACTTATGCCCCCTATCAAGCAGAGAAAAATATCTATGACAAATACGAAAATGACCTTGGAATCATAGCCATAGCCTTCTGTGATTATTAGGCTGTAGGTGATGATGAAATTTCCTTTGTTCCTGATGACATTATCATAAACATTGAAATGACTGATGATGGTTAGGGGTGTGATGTGTGTAAATGCAGATGCAACCTCTTCCCAGTCAACTGTGTAGAGCTGTGGCCATAGAGAGGGTCATATTGCATTTCTGCCTAATGCCAGAGTTTGCAAACCTTGATTACTGCACTATATGTTGTGGATTGAATTGTATCCCCCAAAAATGTATGTCAACTTGGCTACGCCATGGTTCCCAGTATTATGAAGATGTCCGCCATTTTGTGATCTGATGTGATCATCCTAGGTGTTATAAATCCTAACCTCTATGACGTTAACGAAGCAGGATTAGAGGCAGTTCTGTTAATGAGGCGGGACTCAATCTACTGGATTAGGTTGTATCTTAAGTCAATCTCTTTTGAGATATAAAACAGAGAAGCCAGCAGAGAAGAGAGGGACTTCATACCACCAAGAAAGAAGAGCTGGGAGTGGAGTGTGTCCTTGGACCCAGGGTCCCTGTGCTGAGAAGCTCCTAGACCAGGGGAAGATTGATGACAAGGACCTTGTCCCAGAGAAAACAAAGAAAACCTTCCCCTGGAGCTGGCGCCCTGAATTCAGACTTCTAGCATCCTTAACTATGAGAGAATAAATTTCTGTTGGTTAAAGCCAACCACTTGTGGTATTTCTATTATAGCAGCACTAGCTAACTAAGACACTATAAATCATGCCCTTTTTTGAAGGGTGGAGAAGGGAATATTCACATATGTGTGTGTGTGTATGTGTAAATGTATATGTATGACACCTAATGGCAACAATATATGTTTATACACACATACACACACATATAACTTTTATGCTTACCTGTAAAAGAATTAGCATAGCACACTTACAAAAATACCTCATGGGAGCAGGGTGCGGTTGGCAAAAAAAAAACATATAACATGTGTGTTATTTACATAAAAATATCATAATACTTTTGATGATACTTTTTCAAATGTTTATGTGACAGACTTTGCTAATATGTTGTAATCATGTTCTCTAGGAGAACATTGGTAATTGATTGTATGTGTTTAAGATATTTTCTTTTATTACCAAATTAACAGACTCACAGGAAGCCATTTCAAGGACCTTTAGTTCTCTTGAGATAAATAGCGCAAGTTGAAATCATACATGTGAGCAATCAGAACCCTCCCCCCGTCACCAATAATGCCATGAAAGTGTTAGGAATGAATAATTGTCCCAGGTAAAGGAATCTGTCCAGTATCTCGGTATTTGGAGGAATAAGGAAGGGGGTAAGTATGAGATTAGAATCAAGGCTAATAGCTGGAAAATATAGTAAGTTAAGTTCTTAGTTATCTAGTACAGCTCTAACAGAATACCACACGTGGATTGTTTTAACAAAGAGAAGTTTATTCTCTCACGGTCTAGTAGGCTACAAGTCTAAATTCAGGGCACCAGGTCCAGGGGAAGGCTTTCTTTCCCTGTCGGCTCTGGAGGAATGTCCTTGTCATCAATCTTCCGTTGGTCTGGGAGTTTCTCTGCATAGGAACCCTGGGTCCAAAGGACACGTTCTGCTACTGGTGCTGCTTTCTTGGTGGTATGACTTCCCCATGACTCTCTGCTTGCTTTTCTCTTTATATCTCAAAAGAAATTGGTTTAAATTGTAGATTAATCTTGTAGATTGAGTTTGCCTAGCTGCCGCTAATCCCGTTCCATCAACATCATAGAGATAGAATTCACAACACATAGGGAAAATACATCAAATGACAAAACGGTGGACAACCATACAATACTGGGAATCATGAACTAGCCAAGTTGACAGATATTTTGGGGGGACACAATTCAAACCATGACAGTTCTGATGGAAAAGACTTTTCACACTTGGAAGTTAAATCCCACAGTATTTTTTATGAATTTTTAGGTAAATTTCTGTTTCTTCCCTTGGCAAAAGATGCCAATCTTTCTTATGTGCTTCTTTGTTTGGATTGTCCTCATGTCTCCACACCTTCCCTGGCAACGCAGTGGCCAGGCAGTCTTCTACTCTTGCCCCCTTGCCTCTCCCAGGACAGTACCCCCTTCTCCTTTTGTCTGCAGATCTGAACTGGGGGCTTTAAAGATTAGGTTGAAGATAGTGTTGGGTTAACTTTATTTGCACCATTAACGGGATGAATCATATGGCAATGACCAGAGCGAATACATCCTTATTGCAGCCTGTGTTACATGTGTGTTTGTATGTTGTATATAAGAAAACTGTGATTCAGACTTAGGAAAATGTATGCCTTCTTTGTTTTAAAGGACTAGCAGTTTATTTGTGTTTTTCTTTTTTTCTATCAAGGGAGTAATGCAAATTTTCCCCCAAAATATTATATTAAGTGGTGCTAAAATTTGATTGACTTGATGAAAGTATGAAAGTAAAATGAGTTACTAGTGTTCCTAGCAAAGATACTTTTGGTGGCAGCTCATACACATGTGAGTTCCATGTTCTCTTTCCGTTGATGATCCTGATATCGTGGCATTGCTTACCCAACTGCTAGAGGGAAAACTTATTTCCATGTATCAGAATGTTGAGTCAATAAAATTGTGCATCAGCAGTAAGCTGTACAAGCATTTTTTACAAAATAGCACGTAGAAATGTCACAAGGATTTAGGGCAGCCCTTAATGAGTGTGATCTATATATTATCTTTCCTGAAATGCATCTCTGCAGAATAATTGTTTTATGAGAATTGGGTTGCGTTTTTTGTCTTATATATAATTTATTTTTTCTTTTCTGTAGCACAGCTCATGGATATGATTTTTCTGTAAATTAATATTTTTTTCAAAATGAACCTTTCGATCTACTTCTGCTTTTAAAAATGTGAAATGATTATATGGTGGCAGTTCCCGCAACCAGCTTATTCAGTTTCTCTGTGTCTGTCAATAAAGCAGTGCCTGTGAGGTTGTTCGATTATTATCTACTGCATTTAACCCTTGTTATTTAAAACCGAAGGAAACTCTAAAGTGGTGATGCTGGTTAGTCAAAACGCCAACAGTGGTACTAAGGTATGATGGTGGGCTCTGAGATGGTCGAGATATGGTTTTTTGTTTTAGCTTTCAGGTAGCTAAAGGAACAAGTTTATACAGCAACTATGGGAAATAAAAATTGAGTATTTGAACAGATGCAAGGGCAATACCTTACGTCTTGGTAAATATTTCAAAAACTGTAGGGAAATTTGCTATTAGGATTTGTAGATGCCCATTTGTTTAGTAAGTACTAGGAACGTATGAATGGCTAATACATTTTTAAGCAATATTTAAACTCGATTTAAAATGCCAAAGACATACAGAGTGTTAATTCTAAGCCCTGGGCATCTAAAGCGAGGTCAAGACTTTCTTCTTAGCAATCAAAGAAAAAGGAGATTCAGTCAACAATGAGAAACCATTCAAACTTACTAAATTGAAACCACCTCCACAGTAATATTAAAAATAGTACTTAATTCCCATTGCTAGTAGGGTTGATTGAACTGCCATGTGTATAGTTGTTAGTGGCAGCATTAATTAAAAGAACTCTTTAGGAAAGACAGAAAAGCTATAAATATATATTTTGTGTGTTCTTTGATCCACTCTTAGCTGGAAATTCACGCTGAGGCAAAATTCCTGAAGAAGGAAAACTTGTGTGCAGAAAGGCAGCGTTACAATAGGATAGCTCATAAGTGGAAACAACTCAATGTCCTACAGCAGAAGACTGATTAATTATTCATATCCACTCAGTGGATTATAATACAGCCATTAAAATATATACGAAGATAAAAGAGTCATACTTCAGATTGGTTAAGAGATAAAAGGAACACCTAATAGACATTTCTGCTTTAATTATAGCTAAATGAATTTATATCCAAATTCAAAAATGTCCTGCAAGAACATGAAAAAAAAAAAATTTAAGGTAAGTCTCGGTAATGGGAATGTGTGTTACCATTTAAGTTTCCCTGTAGTTATTATATTTTATGAGTGCATTCATTTAATAATTAAAAAATAAGGTAAAATAAAGTGAAACAAGATTTTGACTGAGCACAGTAATTGGTACAGCACATTTATACGCTATAATGGGTGTTTCAAATCATTAAATCTCAACTCACATCGTCTTTCTGGGACGTTATTTTCATCTGACACTGATGAAAATTGCATGCCACGCTGTAAATTAACTTGCAAAAATCAACCTTTCAAGGGAAGGTTGTGAGTGAAGATGCTTGGAGAGATTCTCGACAGCCACCTGAGGCTACTTTCCCTGACACAAATTCGGGAAGGAAACATCCCTGGTATTTAAATATTCACCACCTAAAATGTAAGGGTAAAATTGACCATGTTTGGTGGGCACTTGTGGGTTCTTCTGAGCAGTGATTGTAGTAACTCCATGTGTGTTTATCAACAGGACACGTTCAGATACTGAATCCACACTGGCAACCACAGACAGAGAGAGAGAAATCACCTCCCAATTGGGATGTGGAAAATGTCAGGAAATGAAGATTTCACAGCAGAGCATTTCAACTCAGGATACAGACAAGGTGGGCTTACACCTGGCCTTATTTAGGGTTACACATCGTTGGTTATTTTCTATTTAAGGTCCAGGAAGTCATTTAAAAAATGTGTCTCTGTATGTGTGTATAGTGCAATAGTACACACCTGCTGCTTCAAGTCGATTCTGACTCATTGCGACCCTATAGCGACCCTATTGTACCTAGGCCTTTCAATATTTATTTTTAATACATGGTTCTCATTCCTTTTTGCACCTTCCTTCTATATCTTTTTTCTCATACAAATTGTATTTATAAGAGAATGACAATCTATCAAAAATTTTAACCTACTTTTTAAGAAGTGGAGTTTCTGGGTGGTGCCAAAGGATTAATGAACTCGGCTGCTAACCAAAAGGTCGGTGGTCTGAGCCTGCCCAGAGGTGCCTGTGACGAAAGGCCTGGCTATCTCTTTCCCAGAAAATCAGCCACTGAAAATCCTATGGAGTATAATTCTACTCTGACGCACACTGGGTTGCCATGAGTCCAAAGTGACTTGACGGCAAATGGTAGGTTGGTTTAAAAAAGTATAAAACATTTAGGATCAATAAACTAGAGTGAAAGAATGAAGCTCTTCCATTTGCCTGAACCAGTCTGAAAACTGTAGACCACCTCTCAGCCATTTGTTTCAATAATATCTCTAGTTTGCCTGTAATACTGAACGGAAATTAACTAGAAGCTAAAAGAAAATGTTAACTTGTAAAATTTGCTTTTTTAAAAAGGCAGAATAATTCGAATCAGTGAGGAAAACTGTCAATGTCTAACGTTGCTTTTAATCATTTTTAGCTTGTATGCCTCACCCCCTAGGGATGGTATGTTAAAAAATCGTTGTATATGTACTAGGAGGGCTATCCAAAATTTAAAGGATCTGCTTACTCTTCCAGCATTCATTTCGAAAGCAAAGCTGGAGTTCTCATGGCCTTGGAGATAAGTAGAGCCCTGTGGGCATTCTGATATCAGAGCAAAGTTAGTCTTTACATCTGCCTCCAAAGCATGGAGCCTAAAATACTCCAACCTGTAGGTGAGGGCTCCTTGCCCAATTTAAATGCAAAAATGGATGCCCTCGTCCACCGACCCCAAGGACCACATCTTCACTCAGAATTTAATTAGTCTGACTGACCCCCCCAGAACAAATGTGCCATTTTCTGTTTATCTGTGTGCCGGCAGGGACTTGTTTGCTGAATGTGACTTCTCTCTTGTAGGATTTTGCCTCTGGATCCCAAACCCTTCTCTGCAAGTAGGAACGTTTGCTCCTCTTAGAAGACCAGCATTAACAAGTGTGGACCCCAGCTCGTCCATCCATACAAATAGTACAACTTGGAATCAGAAACGTCCTTCACAGCACGATAAGAAGAAAGAATGCTTTATCTCATCAACGGTCCTTTGGTAAAATAACTCCTGTTTCTGACTTGTATAAAGTATGCTGCTAGTGAAGCAGGCAAAAGTCTGACATTATTAATATTTGTTTTGAATTTTCACAGGAGAATGATCATATGAAATTATAGGATACTTAAACGTTATCAAATGGCATGATTAGGGCAAAATGACTTGTAAATTAAATATTTCAAAATAGTTTCATGTTTCAAAACTCATCAGTAAGGCTGTTTTCCAAATAAAGGTAAACCTAGTATTATATTCTAGTCACTATAAAGCACAGATGAATAAATTCTACCACCTTGTATTTGTCTAGCCCATTGGCTTATTTGTTCTTCCTGGGGGGGTTGCCATAGAAGTATATTAACATACTGTAAAAATGGGGTGGCTGCAGCACCGTCCAACCTCCTTGTCAGCCTCCTTGTCTCGCTTCGTGATAAAGAGAGAATCAGCAGCGACAGAAAACGACAGCCCAACGCTGATTGCTGTGAGGCGGAGGTCAGACATTCCTCCTCTTTCCACCCTTTCTACCAGTGCTGACACCAGTCTTCCCTCCCACAACACTCTCTACTTCTCTGCTTGTTTTGATAATTCATTGCAATGACTACACAGAACTCACAGACCATACTCACAGTTATGGGATTTATTAGGGAAATAACAGGTTACAATTCAGGATCAAGAATGACTCAGGATACAGTTCTTTGATCAGGACAGTTTTTCGGCCATGCCCACAGGCAGGCCTCTCTCTAGCCCTTGGCCCTTCAGCCTCTTGGTTCAGCCTGGCCTCTGCCCTGCTTGGGCAAGTGTTACAAAACTCTTTAGCTTCACCGATAAGTGCCCAGGGGTACCCTGCTCTGCCAGTAAGCCTCAGCCCCAAGGTGCTCAGCTTTCTCACTCCAAAGGCCACAAAGGCCACTGAGCCATCTCCTGCTAGTCTCCTGGTCCTGCTCTCTCTGCCGCCACTGTTTCTCTGCCACTGCTTCTCACTATCTCTCACTGTCTCAAGTATTACAGGTCTCTGTGTCCTGGGTCTAGGAGGTTCTCAGCACAGGGACCCAGGTCCAAAGGATACACTCCACTCCCATCTTATCTTCTTGGTGGTAGTGAGGTCCCCCTCTGCTCTGGGATGGGCTGTGTCTTTTAAGCTTAGCAGGATGGCAAAACTGACCAATCCCCTTCTTAGAGTTCCGTACTCCTTATTAGCATGGCATCACCCCCACAGGGGTTCCATGCACCTTATTTGCGTTATTAACAAGTGTCCAATCCCCTTGATGGGCCACAAGCACCTTGTTTGCATAGTCCCACCCAACCATTTGGTGAGAAGGCCATATAAAAGCAATCTATCACACTGCACATATTTATAAACCTTTCCCTCTAACCAAACAAATAGAAAAACATTGTTTTCACACATGATCATACCTCAATTTTTAGTAACATTTCAATTTTAGTATTTCCCCTTCTATTATTCCTTTTCTTTCACCCAAAACTTTCTTACCCAACTAGTCAGTTTCTCTTGAGACTTTGCCAACAAGCTTCAGCATTTTGCATCTCCACTGCTACCTCCCCATGCATTTATGTTTGGAGACCTGCATCTTCTTCTTCCTTCCCCCCTCCTCTTTGGATAGAATTCGTGATTTATTAGATGGCCAATAGAAGGAGTGTCATTTTTCGGAGTGAATGGCAACAGTGTTAAGGACCAAAAAAGTGAACTGATAGGATTCGATCCCAGAAGATCTTTAACCACTGTGCAATGAATTATACCCCATACTCATAGAAATATTAAACATTCCTACTGCACCAAAACCAAACGCAGATAGATTTATCTGCCCTGAACTCTATTATACCTCTAAATAGTAGTTACTAACTCATAGATTAACTCATAGACAAAAACATACTAGCTAGCAACTCTTAATAACCTGCACCAATGAAGGAGAAAAATGGCATAGGAAATTTATGACTTTTTTGTTTCAAGACTTTTCATATGTTGTTGTTGTCGTTAAGTGCCATCAAATCAACTCCTACTTACAGCAACCCAATATGACAGAGTAGGACTGCCCCATAGAGTTTCCTAGGACAATCATATAGCCTACTATGCCAGGAATGACAGATTGAAGAAGAAAGGCATTGCATTAATTGTAAAAAAGAACATTTCAAGATCTACCCTGAAATACAATGCTGTTAGTGATAGGATAATAGCCATACACCTACAAAGACGACCAGTTAATACGAATATTATTGAAATTTATGCACCTACCACTAAGGCCAAAGATGAAGCCATTGAAGATTTTTACCAACTTCTGCAGTCTGAAATTGATCAAACATGCAATCAGGGTGCATTGATAATTACTTGTGATTGGAATACAAAAAGTTGGAAACAAAGAAGGATCAGTAGTTGGAAAATATGGCCTTGGTGATAGAAGAGATGCCAAAGATCGCAAGATAGATGTTTGCAAGACTAACGACATATTCATTGGAAATAACTTTTTTCAACAACATAAAAGACATGTGGATCCCGCCAGACAAAATACACAGGAATCAAATCGACTACATCTGTGAAAGGAGATAATGAAGAAGCTCAATATCATCAGTCAGAACAAGGTCAGGAACTGACTGCAGAATGGACCATTGATTATGCAAGTTCAAAGTTGAAGCTGAAGGAAATTAAAATAAGCTCATGAAAACCAAAGTACAACCTTGAGTATATCCCACCTGAATTTAGAGACCATCTCAAGAATAGATTTGACACACTGGACACTAATGACTGGAGGCTAGATGAGCTGTGGGATGACACCAAGGACATCATACATCGAGAAAGCAAAGAAGTCGTTAAAAAAAAAAACAGAAAAAAGAAAAGACCAAAATGGACTTCAAAAGAGACTCTGAAACTTGCTCTTGAATGTAGAGGAGCTAAAGCAAATGGAAGAAATAATGAAGTAAAAGAGCTGAACAGAAGATTCAAAGGACAGGTCAAGAAGACAAAGTATTACACTGAAATGTGAAAAGAGTTAGAAAACCAAAAAAAATGAAGAACAAGCTCGGCATTTCTCAAGCTGAAAGAACTGAAGAACATATTCAAGCCTCAAGTAACAATTATTGAAGGAATCTGTGGGGAAAATATTGAACAATATAGGAAGAGTCAAAAGATTGAAAGAATACACGCAGTCACTGTACTGAAAAGAATTGGTCGATGTTCAACCCTCAGGAGGTAGCATATGATCAAGAACTGATGGTATTGAAACAAGAAGTCCAAGCTGCACTGAAGGCATTGGTGAAGAACAAGGTTCTAGGAATCGACGGAATACCAATTGAGATGTTTCAACAACACCGTAGGTGTTCACTTGTCTCTGCCAAGAAATTTGGAAGACAGCTACCTGTCCAATTGACTGAAAGAGATCCATATTTGGGCCCATTCCAAAGAAAGGAGATCCAACAGAATGTGGAAATTATCTAACAACATCATGAATATCACACACAAGTAAAATTTTGCTGAAGATAATTCTAAAATGGTTGTGGCAGTACATCGAGAAGGAACTGCCAGAAATTCAAGCTGTATTCATAAAAGGATGTGGAACGAGGGATATCATTATTGATGTCAGATGGGTCTTGGCTGAACACAGAGAATACCAGAAAGATGTTTACCTGTGTTTTATTGACTACACAAAGGCATTCAATTGTGTGGATCGTAACAAATTATGCATAACATTGTGAAGAATGAGAATTTCAGAACACTTAATTGTGCCCATGAGGAACCTGTACATAGACCAAGAGGCGGTTGTTCGAACAGAAAAAGGGGATATTTTGTGGTTTAACGTCAGAAAAGGTGTGCGTCAGGGTTGTATTCTTTCACCATACCTATTCAATCTGTATGCTGAGCGAATAATCCAAGAACCTGGACTATATGAGGAAGAATGCTGCATCAGGATTGGAGGAAGATTCATTAACAACCTGTGATATGTAGATGACACAACCTTGCTTGCTGAAAGTGAAGACTTGAAACACTTACTGATGAAGATTGAAGACTACAGCTTTCAGTATGGATTACACCTCAACATAAGAAAAACACAAATCCTCATGACTGGACCAATAAGCAACATTACGATAAACAGAAAAGATTGTAGTTGTGAAGGATTTCATTTTACTTAGATCCACAGTCAAAGCCCGTGTAAGCAGAAGTCTAGAAATCAAATGACATATTGCATTGGGCAAATCTGATGCGAAAGACCTCTTTAAAGTGTCAAAAAAAAAAAAAAAAAGTCACCTTGAAGACTAAGGTGTGCCTGACCCAAGCCATGTTTTCAATTGCCTCATATGCATGTGCAAGCTGGACAATGAATAAGGAAGAGAGAAGAAGAATTGATACTTTTGAATTATGATGTTGGTAAAGAATATTTAATATACCATGGACTGCCAGAAGAACAAACAAATCTGTCTTGAAAGAAGTACAGCCAGAATTCTCTAGAAGCCAGGATGGCAAGACTTCCTTTCACATACTTTGGACATGTTATCAAGATGGACTGCTCCCTGGAGAAGGATGTCATGCTTGGTAAAGTAGAGGTCAGCGAAAAAGAGGAAGACCCTAAAGAAGATGAATTGACACAGTGGTTGCAAGGATGGACTCAAACATAGCAATGATTCTGAGGATGGCTCAGGAACAGGCAGTGTTTCCTTCTGCTGTGTATAGGGTTGCTATGAGTCAGAACCAACTTAATGACACCTAACAACAGTAAAAACAACGATCTTAACCAAAGCAGATTGCCAGGTTTTCCCCCAAGGAGGCGCTGGGTGGCTTCAAACTGCCAACGTTTCAGTTGGCCAATGTGCCATAACTGTAGTGTTATATATGCATCCCTATGTTGTGCAAATGATGAAGGTGCTTCTCTACTAACCAAAACGTTGGTGGTGATGAATCCACCCAGAGGTGCCTTGGAAGAAAGGCCTGACAATCTAATTCTAAAAAATCAGCCATCGAAAACTATGGAGCACAGTTCTACTCTGACACACGTGGGGACACCATGAGTCGGGCACTTGGTGAGAATGTTATATAGAGAAAACATGTTTTATTTTGTAGCCTAAACATACTATATTGCTGTTTTCTTATAGGTGTGAGGTCAACCTTTTTTGTATGCCAAAGCTGTTATTTTTGTTAACATAAACCCCATTAATGGTTTAATGATTAAACCAATATTAAAGACATCCTGGCAAAAATGCACTGATCATACTGGCAGTCACACACCATGAAGGGACATAACTTGGTTTTTGGATAGGTGTTGTTAATATTTTCCACTGGAAGGTGAGGGAAGATGCAGTGAAATAAAGATTACACCACTCATAACTACCTAGCTCTGGGAAATGAAATATGATAGGCTCTGAATCTGATTAATTTCTGCTAATGAAACTAAGGGATTAGAATAACATTAATTGGCAAGTAATTTTAAACTCTCCTTCCTCTACGCCTTTTGCCGTCATCAGCAACCAGTAAACAACCAATTGGCTTGGCCCAGCTACTTGCACACTCTTTGCCCTGTAGGATTCTAATTTGTTCTTACGTGTCTATTTGATTCCTGTGGGCTTGAATTGTGCCTTGTAAGCAGTGTTACTGAACAATTAATTAGCCAAAATGAATATCCTCATATTATAAGAGTCCCAGAATTATTAAACATTGATGGCTTGCAATCTTGATAACCCCTAACATGGCCAGCTTTATCTGTCTTGACGTTTGTGTGCTCATTGGCGTTAGTTTTGGGGTAGTAGTTCCTTTGCTGATGTAGTAATTCTGGTTGATCGGAATGCTAGGATTTGCAGTAATTTAGCCAAATCTTGACCTATTTTTTAAAATCTAAATTTAGATTGTGCTGAGTATCTAGGGAGTTGATCAACATCCATTTCAGACCTCCCTGTGTCTGTTGCTCTAACAGCATATTTTTATAGTTTTTATTATTTCTGTCTGAGTATTGGTAGGAGACTAACCATGCAACTTGACAGTGAATTTGTCCTGTCATTGGAATAATTAGCATCATGTACTATTTTTTTTTTGTACTATTAGCACCAGGAGATCTGGTGGCACAGTGGTTAAGTGCTCAGCTGCTAACTGAAAGGTTTGCAGTTCGAACCTACCAGCCACTCCTTGGGAGAAAGATGTGGCAGTCTGCTTCCATAAAGATTTACAGCCTTAGAAACTCCATGGGGCTGTTCTACTCTGTCCCATAGGGTCGCTGTGAGCCGAAATCGACTCAGTGGCAACAGGCTTAATATTAGCACTGGAAGTCACTCCAAAGGTTAAGTTGGGCAACCCCCAGATTTTACAGAGGAAATAATAGATGAGAACTGAATTGTTTAAAGTCACACAGCAATTAGAAGTCCAAGAGAGTTGAAAACATAGTCGACTCTTAATGAAACTACCTTGCCCTTATCATCTCCATCCCAAAACTTATATATCCAAAATTGTGCTTGCTATTTAGATTGCATCTTTTTCCTTATTAAATCTTTGTCTATTCATTAATAAGTCTGGTCAAATTGATCAAAATCATGCCACCCCTTTGCCTTACAATATTCACCTTATATTACAAATAAACACATTGACCGAGCAGCCACCCAGGAACAAAGACTCTGAATTTACTGGTTCCCACAAGTCAGGCATAAATCTGCCAAGGCACCTCATGCATGGTCACCACCCATGTATCGGTGGAGGCTTGCATGCTATGATGCCGAACAAGTCTCAGCAGAACTTCCAGACTAAGATGGACTAGGAAGAAAAGTCTGGCAATCTACTTTTGAAAATCACACAATGAAAACCCTATAGATCTTAATGGTTTGAATCTCAGCCTTCCATGGGGTTGGTGCAGGACTGAGCGGTGTTTCGTTCTGTTGTGCATAGGGTCTCCATGAATCCAGAGCTGACTCAACCGCTGCTAACAATAAGAAGAAGGCGTAAATATCTCACCTAGGATGTAATTTTTGAGTGAGTTGGCCTTTTGCTTAGTGAAAAAGAAAAAACTCTACACCAGCAAATGCCATAGCGTCTCATTAGGAGACAGCACCACCCTCTGGGTAACCCGGGAAATAAGCCTTTGTTAAACAAAATCACTGTTGTGTTTCTCTGACCTGGCATCTTAATTTCTTCAGCTAAAAGGCTGTACATGTCTGTTTGATTCCAGTGTTCTTGACTCGTACCTTGTACATGGGCACCTTCTTATTTTACCTGTGTTTTCTCTTTCTTGGAGTTAGACATCACCACTTTCTCATTCGGCTGTGAAACTGAAGAGCTTTGTTTCTTCCTGGGTTTATGAAACTCCAGATAAGCTTTCTAAATCTCAGAATATCAGCTAGAAGGAGCACACCACTATCAGCAGCAGATTTACAGATCCTTTCCCAAGAGCCGGCAACCCTGGTGGTGTAGTGGTTAAGAGCTACGGCTGCTTACCAAAAGGTCAGCAGTTTGAATCCACCAGGCATGCCTTTGAAACTCTATGAGGCAGTTCTACTCTGCCCTATAGAGTTGCTATGAGTTGGAATTGCCACCATGGCAACGGATTCAGTTTTTTGGTTTCCCCATGAGCCATAGACTCCGAAAAAAAAAATACGTAAGTAGACTCATGTCTTAGTTACCTAGTGTTGCTGTAACAGAAATACCACAAGTGAATGGCTTTAACAAAGAGAAATTTATTCTCTCGCAGTCTAGAAGGTTAAAAGTTCAGCTCCCGGAAAAGGCTTTCTCTCTGTGTTGGTTCTCAGGGAAAGGCCTTGTCATCGACCTCCTAGGAGCTTCTCAACACAGATACCCTGAATCCAAAGGACACACCTTTGTGGCTGCTATAACAAAATACTACAAACTTAAAACGACAGAAATTTATTCTATCTCAGTTCTGGAGGCCAAAAGCCTGAAATAAGCATCTCTGGGTGGAAATTAATGGGTCGGCAGACTGAGATCTCACTGGAGGTCCTAGGAAAGAATCCAGTCCTTGGCTCTTCCAGCTTCTAATGGTGAGAGGTATGAGGCAAGAGTAACGCTGGCTATGATGGTTAATGTTATGAGTCACTTTGGCTGGGCCATGATTCTCAGTGGTTTGGCAGTTACGTAGCGATGTAATTTGGCAGTTACGTAAGGTGTAATTTGACAGTTATGTAATGATGTAACTTGGCAGTTATATAATGTAAGCTGATAGTTATGTAATGATGTAGTCATCTTCTATGCTATGGTCTGATGTGCTCATCCTCCATTTTTTCATAGCACTGATTTTACATAATGACCTGGTCTTTGAGAGCTAACCATGTCAATAAGTGAGGAGTGGGTGTATAAAGTAACACTCACAGATTCCAGGGATTTGGAGGTGTATATCCTCCTTTTTTTTTTTTAATTGGGAGGGAGGGCATTTTTCAGCCTGAACCACACTGCCATAAACTTTCTTTAATAAAATCTCAAATCCCCACTATCTATTTAGATGACTTAAATAACCAAAATAACTATGAAATTCTGTGATCATGATATAAGAAATTCCCGTGTGGCCAGATGAATATACAATGAAGCCTGTGACAGCCAGAACTTGACGGGACTGCCTTGTTTTCCCTGGTTTCACAAGTTTTCCTCCTTTGACAGTGTGCTTACCACTTTTCTATCACTCTCTATTAAGATTCATTCCTCATAAACACCCAGTGAGTTTTCCTTCTCTGACAGGTTCCAGTTTTCACAGACTTTACTGTATATGGGTATTCCTAATACTTAATGTCTTCTTCTTTCACTAGATACTAAACCCCACAGGGGCAGAACCCACAACTATTTCAATCACCATGGTGTATTAACTCCTCTCCTAGTGCCTGTCACATAGTAGGTTTTCAGTTCATATTTATTGAATAAAAAAAGAATGAATCAATAAATGGGCGAATGGATAGATGGAGGAGTGAATGAATGAATGAAAGTTCAACAGGATTTTGGAAGAAATGTTTTACAATCTACTTCCAAAAAATCAGCCACTGGAAACTCTATGGAACATCACTGGGCCACATGGGGTCTCCGTGAGTTGGAATAGACTCGGTGGTAACAGGGACTGGTCACCTGTTGAAGATAATGCTTTACAGATGAGGTCAGACCTCAACGCCATGCTAAGGAGGCAGGCAGATACCTACCTGATATTAATTTAAAGAAGCCAAAAATTCCAAGTCATCTAAAGCATCAAATTTTTAAATCAGAGCTCCCTTCCTTTGACTTACATGAAATATGGGCTACATCTTGATAAATGGAAGATAATTCTGACATATTTTAAAGGCATAGATTCATTACCATTTTATCCCAGTTCGTTGTCCCTACCACAAAATGTACCCTCTTCTTCTCTGTACCCTCTGAATGATGGGCTTATGGCTTCAGGTAGATTCACAGTATGTCGAAACTGAGAGAAATCTTAGAAACCAATCCCTCTCTCTTTCATTTTACAGAGGTTTTTCAGGTAGATAGATGGGGAAATAAACCCCCAAGAAGAATTATGCAAAGAAAAAAATAATAATGGGTATGTAATGACTGACTACTTAAGTATAGGAATTTTTACTGAATTTATAATCTGTGTATATAAGAACTGGAAAACCTGGCTTGGTAGTGGTTAACAGCTATGGCTGCTAACCAAAAGGTTGGCAGTTCGAATCCACCAGAAGCTTCTCGGAAACCTATGGGACAGTTCTAGTCTGAAAACGAAATGAAATCATAACACTAAATGATTGACTTAGAACACACAGGAGGCAACTTAGTACTTAACACCCCCCAAAAAAACCAAACCCATTGTTGTGAAGTCAATTCTGACACATAGCAATCCTATAAGACAAACAGAACTGCCCCATAGGGTTTCCAAGGAGGGTGGTGGATTCAAACTGCCAACATTTTGGTTAGCAGCCAAGCTCTTAACCTAGTAGTTAAAAAGTAGTTAGGGAATCCTAAAAGGAAAGGACGATGTTGCCGGGTGAAAACCCCAGGTTTTGCTAGGCATGGCTTGTTACAGCCAATAAAAAAGAGGCCAAGGTGAGAAATTAGAAAGACACCTTTATTTCATTGAACAAGGAAAGGAGCAATCAGGGCTGCTGCCTCCAAGACTGCTCACAGGCAGCTTGGGGAGGTGGGCTTTTACAGACAGCTGACGAGGAAACGCAAATTCATCGTGAATATTCAGGAATGACCTTCATGCACGCTTTCAGGACTTGGAGATGACAAAGCATTTTCTCTAGACAAGGGTTCGATCCCTCGGGATGGAGGAAGAGGTTGATTTTTCTTTGTTGGGGTGGTTAAGTCTCCACCCAGAGGAGGATTGAGACCATGTATGGGCCATTCTGCAGTTATCTTGTCAAGAAAAATTTGAGAAAAATGGGCGCCCTATTCTGCTTGGTGTAGGAGGATAAGCCAGACCAGGTGCTTCTTAGAAGGGTTGGGCTCTGAGGCTGTCTGCCTCAAAGGTACAGGGCTAAACCTGGGGTCCAGATACCTGGGCCTTTTTTCTTTTATCATTAAAATTTTAAAAAGTCCCAATGTACTTTCTATGCATCAGTCTTTTCTGTAGGCAATTTCATATGCATTACCTCAATTCTCCCAACTCTGATAGAGATAGGTAGAAAGAATCATCACCGTGTTGGGATGAATTGATCCCCACCTCCACCCCTTCATCCCTCCTCCCCTTACCCACATGCAAGTCAAGGAGCAAATAAGAAGCAAAAAAAAAGGGGGGCGGAGCCAAGATGGCGGACTAGGCAGACGCTACCTCGGATCCCTCTTACAACAAAGACACGGAAAAACAAGTGAATCGATCACATACATAACAATCTATGAACCCTGAACAACAAACACAGATTTAGAGATGGAGAACGAACTAATACGGGGAAGCAGCGATTGTTTCCAGAGCCTGGAGCCAGCATACCAGTCAGGTACGGCACAAGCACAGAGAGCTGCTCCACCCCCCTGAACTAACTCCGGGAGGGGGACCAGCCGGTTCCGCGGGTGGCGTGGGACGCAGCCGGTAGGAGAAGTCCCCAGGAGGCAGTGACTGGTCTTGGAGCAGGAAGAGCAGCGTCCCAGCTGGAGAACCATCCCGCCGGGATTTGGACTGGATGCAGGTACGGCATAAACACGGAGAGCTGCTCCACCCCCCTGAACTAACCTCAGGAGGGGGCCCAGTTGGGTCGCGTGGGCAGCGTGGGACGCAGCCGGTAGGAGAAGTCCCCGGGAGGCGGCGACTGGTATTGGAGCGGGGAGAACAGCGTCCCAGCCGGGACACTCGGTCACGGCACAAGCACGGGGAGCTGCTCCACCCATCTGAACTAAGCCCGGGAGGGGGCCCAACTGGTTCGCGGGAGCGGCACGGCCACACGGCTGGAGGGACGAGAAGCCCCCGGGAGGCAGCGACTGATTTTGGAGTCGAGAGTGCACCGTCCCAGTAGGGGAGCCTTGACGCTGGGCGTGGGGCTGGAAGCGGAGGATCTGACTGTGACTCCAGCAGGCCAGACCCCCCGGGGGCCATCTCCACACAGCCAGCACACATAGGCTACACGCCCGTGGGAATCTCAGATATAATAGTCATTCCAAGCAAGACAAGCAACTCTGGCTATATTCTGAGGTGCTACTCTCCTATCTCTCTGTTCCCTCCCCCACTCTCCCCAGGCAGCTTCATTAACATCCGAATAGCCTGAGCCAGAGGGAGAACTCTGATAGGGATCGGACTGCATTTTTTTTTTTAGCAGATTTTCTGGAAAAACTAGTTTCCCAGTGATGGCTCGGAGACAACAATCCATATCAAACCACTTAAAGAAGCAGACCATGACAGCTTCTCCAACACCCCAAACAAAAGAATCAAAATCTTTCCCAAATGAAGATACAATCCTGGAATTATCAGATACAGAATATAAAAAACTAATTTACAGAATGCTTAAAGATATCACAAATGAAATTAGGATAACTGCAGAAAAAGCCAAGGAACACACTGATAAAACTGTTGAAGAACTCAAAAAAATTATTCAAGAACATAGTGGAAAAATTAATAAGTTCCAAGAATCCATAGAGAGACAGCATGTAGAAATCCAAAAGATTAACAATAAAATTACAGAATTAGACAACGCAATAGGAAGTCAGAGGAGCAGACTCGAGCAATTAGAATGCAGACTGGGACATCTGGAGGACCAGGGAATCAACACCAACATAGATGAAAAAAAATCAGATAAAAGAATTTAAAAAAATGAAGAAACCCTAAGAATTATGTGGGACTCTATCAAGAAGGATAACCTGCGGGTGATTGGAGTCCCAGAACAGGGAGGGGAGACAGAAAACACAGAGAAAATAGTTGAAGAACTCCTAACAGAAAACTTCCCTGACATCATGAAAGACGAAAGGATATCTATCCAAGATGCTCATCGAACCCCATTTAAGATTGATCCAAAAAGAAAAACACCAAGACATATTGTCATCAAACTCACCAAAACCAAAGATAAACAGAAAATTTTAAAAGCAGCCAGGGAGAAAAGAAAGGTTTCCTTCAAGGGAGAATCAATAAGAATAAGTTCAGACTACTCAGCAGAAACCATGCAGGCAAGAAGGGAATGGGACGACATATACAGAACACTGAAGGAGAAAAACTGCCAGCCAAGGATCATATATCCAGCAAAACTCTCTCTGAAATATGAAGGCGAAATTAAGATATTTACAGACAAACACAAGTTTAGAGAATTTACAAAAACCAAACCAAAGCTACAAGAAATACTAAAGGATATTGTTTGGTCAGAGAACCAATAATATCAGATATCAGCACAGCACAAGGTCACAAAACAGAACGTCCTGATATCAACTCAAATAGGGAAATCACAAAAACAAACAAATTAAGATTAATTAAAAAAAAAAATACACATAACAGGGAATCATTGAAGTCAATAGGTAAAAGATCACAATAATCAAAAAGAGGGAGTAAATACAGGAGGCATTGAACTGCCATATGGAGAGTGATACAAGGCGATATAGAACAATACAAGTTAGATTTTTACTTAGAAAAATAGGGGTAAATAATAAGGTCACCACAAAAAGGTATAACAACTCTATAACTCAAGATAAAAGCCAAGAAAAACGTAACGACTCAACTAACATAAAGTCAAACACTATGAAAATGAGGATCTCACAATTTACTAAGAAAAACACCTCAGCACAAAAAAGTATGTGGAAAAATGAAATTGTCAACAACACACATAAAAAGGCATCAAAATGACAGCTCTAAAAACTTATTTATCTATAATTACCCTGAATGTAAATGGACTAAATGCACCAATAAAGAGACAGAGAGTCACAGACTGGATAAAGAAACACGATCCATCTATATGCTGCCTACAAGAGACACACCTTAGACTTAGAGACACAAACAAACTAAAACTCAAAGGATGGAAAAAAATATATCAAGCAAACAATAAGCAAAAAAGAAGAGGAGTAGCAATATTAATTTCTGACAAAATAGACTTTAGACTTAAATCCACCACAAAGGATAAAGAAGGACACTATATAATGATAAAAGGGACAATTGATCAGGAAGACATAACCGTATTAAATATATATGCACCCAATGACAGGGCTGCAAGATACATAAATCAAATTTTAACAGAATTGAAAAGTGAGATAGACACCTCCACAATTATAGTAGGAGACTTCAACACAGCACTTTCGGAGAAGGACAGGACATCCAGTAAGAAGCTCAATAGAGACACGGAAGATCTAATTACAACAATCAACCAACTTGACCTCATTGACTTATACAGAACTCTCCACCCAACTGCTGCAAAATATACTTTTTTTTCTAGCGCACATGGAACATTCTCTAGAATAGACCACATATTAGGTCATAAAACAAACCTTTGCAGAGTCCAAAACATCGAAATATTACAAAGCATCTTATCAGACCACAAGGCAATAAAACTAGAGATCAATAACAGGAAAACTAGGGAAAAGAAATCAAATACTTGGAAAATGAACAATACCCTCCTGAAAAAAGACTGGGTTATAGAAGACATCAAGGAGGGAATAAGGAAATTCATAGAAAGCAACGAGAATGAAAATACTTCCTATCAAAACCTCTGGGACACAGCAAAAGCAGTGCTCAGAGGCCAATTTATATCGATAAATGCACACATACAAAAAGAAGAAAGAGCCAAAATCAGAGAACTGTCCCTACAACTTGAACAAATAGAAACTGAGCAACAAAAGAATCCATCAGGCTCCAGAAGAAAACAAATAATAAAAATTAGAGCTGAACTAAATGAATTAGAGAACAGAAAAACAATTGAAAGAATTAACAAAGAAGCAAAAAAAAAAAAAAATTAATTGGAGACTACTTCTATTTCTTACTAGGGACAGAAGGACAGATGCAAACAGCTAATGTGAATTTTTTGCTTAGTTGCTTGGCATGGATGGCTGTTAGGTATTTTTTGGTGTTCTAGCCTGAAACTCTTATCACTGGGGAGGCTTAGGTACAATAAGAAAACCAACATTCATCCTTGCTCAGAAAACAGGAGCCAGCTCTGTGCTGGAAACTAAAAGAAGCCTAAGGCACCACACGGTATTAGGAGACCTAGGGGAAAATCATCCTACTGTAGAAAGGACTAGAGATTTCCTGAGGAGTTGGGTGAAGAGGCACTAGCCTGAACACTTTGAGGAGGGCTTAGGGAAAGAGGCCAAACCTGAGGAGGGTGAAGAAATGCTTGAAGGCCTACCTGTGGAAGTACATTCCTTAGAGCAAGACAGGCCAATGTCTCCTTTCCCTGAACTTGTTTTCCTGTACAATAACACTATTCAGAACAGAGCTGGTACATCAGCTTTGAAGTGGAAATCTGATAGGGGAAATAGATATGACCAGGTCGAGCAGGGAGGGGAAACCAGTTCTTCTTTATTTTCTTGCAGACCCTGGCACGGGCAGGAAGGAGAAGTGATTAGAGATACAATTCACATGGAGTACTGGCAGGAGCAGCAACAGAAAAGAGAGAACCACAACTTGTGAACCTAGAGGAAAGCTCAGGTCTCAGAGTGAGTAAGAATAAACTAACGAAATCATTAGTTAACACTCACCTGCTTAGACGCAGGACGGCTGGTGTCTTAGGTTCCTCAGGCTGCCATAACAAAATACCACAAAGTGGGTCGTTTTAAAGAAGACTAATGTATTGTCTCACAGTTCTGGAGGCTCAAAGTTCAAATCAGGGTATCGCCATGTTGATTCTTGAGGAAGGTCTGAGAGGAACGTTCCGCACCTCTCTCCTAGCTGCTGGTGTCTAGTGGCAAGCCTTCAGGTTCCTTGACTTGTACGTGCATCTTTACAAGGCATATTCCCCTTCTGTGTCTTTGTGTCTGCTCTCTTCTTTTATAAAACACCTCATAGATGGGAGTAGGCCAACCCTACTGCGGTGTGGGAAACCCCCTATTGGTGTAGTGGTTAAGAGCTATGGCTGCTAACCAAGAGCTCAGCAGTATGAATTCATCAGGCGCTCCTTGGAAACTCTATGGGGCAGTTTTCCTCTGTCCAACAGGGTCGCTATGAGTTGGAATCGACTCGATGGCAATGGGTTTGGTTTGGTTTTGACTGTGGTATGACCTCATTTTAACCCGACAACATCCCAGAGACCTTATTTACAAACAAGTTCACATTCACGGGTACACGGTTTAGGATTTCAACACAACTTTTTGGGGGGCATAATTTAATCGATATCAAAGGGGAACACTATGATATATAATAATTATAATTTTTAGGAGAAAACTGAAGCAAAAAGGCAATAGTATATCCAGTAGGAAAAAACTAAAGGCAATATCCAGTATGAGCCCCTTTCCTGTACCACCTAAAAAAGACAAAAGAGCTGCATACGTCACATATGCTGAATACGTATGTCATGGAATAGTAAGAGCCAAATAGCTATCTTTTCGATGAAAGAATATTTTAACTATATAAGCAGAGTTAAAATTTAAAATACAAAGCAAAACAATAATCAATCAATAAAACATTTAAAACATTAGGCCAATAGAAAAGCACTTGGTTGCGATTTGGCTTTAGTGAAATTTTTGATAGATTGTACAACTGTTTTTTCAGATGCCTCTGAGGGCCTGACTGTTAAATGCTGTACCAGAGTATTCCTTAAACAGCTATTTAATTTGAAAAAGAACATTTTGTGTCTATAGATGCAGTGACTAAAACTGTCAAAAATAAAAATAAAGGCCCTATCAAAAAAATGTGTAATTCAATTTTTTCACAACTAAATACATCTGACAGTTATTTTTTTTGTTATATTCTACTTTGTAACGGCTGTAGGTAAAGTGCATTCAAACAACAATTGTGAGAGGCCAACAGAAATCCTTTTGCAGGTTTTATATCTTCTACAAATGGCTTTTAATCTCTCAATTAATTGGGTTGGAATTAATGCAATAAGTTGTGAACAGCAGTTGATCCTTGAGTTTGAGGTCTGCCCAGGGACTGCCTATACAAATAACAAGGTGAAAAAAGCAATGAACTACTCAACCTTAGCTTTCCCAAAAATTACTACTGAATATCAGTCTGGCTCTTAGCCTACTAGGAGACCAGAACAAAATGCAAAAATATTGTCAAACGAGTGAAATTTCCACCAAGGCTTTTTTTAAGTGGAAGATAGGATACAAATTTTAATTTCAACCCACACTTAAAGGCAACGGTGTTGTTCACTACATAATGATATACGTATTGTACTAAAGAACCAAATGCTGACGTCCACGAAATCTTTTGTATCTTTTGAACTACTATTCCAGCAAACATCAAGAAGTTTCAGAGAAAATCTTCACATGCCAGTGAGATATATTTGTCATCCGTTCATACATCACAAACAGATCCAGGTGTGCTCAGGTGGATCTCTGATGAGGCAGAGTCTAAACCTTGCAGAATAAAAACAACAGGCCAGTGATGTTTTATGACGGAGATGACCTGCTCCTATTCATTTAATTTACTAGCACCTAAGGAAGTTGTCCTCACAACTGGTTACTCGAGAATTTAAGAACAAGTCTTAAAGAATAGCTTATTCCTCAGTAGATCATGAGAGAATAATGAAGATACACCCAAATATTATAACATTTTTCCTACAGCACCACCCTAAATAAAGTCTATGCCCCTTACTACCTGTAATGCAGCCAAAAAAAAAACCAAAACAAACCCTTTGCCATCCAGTCAATTCCAACTCATAGTGACCCTATAGGACAGTGGCCCGTAGGGTTTCCAAAGAGAGGCAGGTGGATTGGAACTGCTGATCCCTTGGCTAGCAGCCGGGTTCTTAACCACTGTGCCACCCGGGGGTGCATTTGCATAAACGTTTACTCTAAAACTATTCACTATACTACATATAAATGGGTTTCTGCATTTTTAGTATGTATGTTACATTTGAAATTTTTTTTTAAGTGGAAAAGAAGAACGAGTGAGTCCTTACCTGTTACCTGAAAGAAAAGTCTAAGAATATATTGTCAAAAGAATAAAACACGTGGTGGAGAAAAATAGGTTGTCTGCACCCCTTGTAAAGAGAAAGAAGGAGGAGGGGGAGCCTTCTTCTTAAACAGTTGGTAATAAGTATATGAACACAGATTTGTATTTTAAAACGTGAACTACAAGTTGTTAACATCGCTTACCCATCCATTATCTGGGGAGAGCAAACAGGTGTCATTGAGCAGCAATAATACAGAAAACTAGAAATTAATAAAAGGGAAAATATGCATTGTATAATATTAAGTGAAAAACAGAATATAATTTTTTATTCAATGGAGGCAAATGCTTAAAATTAAAGTTTTACATTAAAAAAGACTAAAAGGTAAAATATGCACATTTATAAAATGGGCTTGGAGAAATTTTTTGTCCTATTTTTATTTTAATGTAGATTTTCAAATATAAAGAAAACTATTACAGAATAAAGAAAAAAAAATCATGCTATTTCTTTAAAATGCAGCCAAAATAAACTCTTTGCTCTCAAATGATAACATGCTGATTTGTGAAGACTCTGTACTGAATGGTCATGACCGAAAGCTGTGGAAACTTCCTTTCTCCTGAGAATCTTAAAATCCGTAGACCCAGCTATGAGCCGTTGCACTGGCTTGCTGGCCCCACTGCACGGAAATATTTCATTTCAATATTAACTAGGAGCTTGGAAAGCCATTTGCCCTCTTGGCCTTTGTGGCCCTTATCGAATACCAGACAGGATTGAGCTAGAAGTTGATCTGAGGGCTCTGTAGATTTAGAATTAGGTTTCTGTGACTGAATAGTGAGCTTAGGTTTTCAAAGCACTCGTTTGAGATCTACATTCTAACAAACCAGCTCCACTCCAAGAAACATTGTCAAGGTTAACAATACCACAAGAAATGGAAATGTTTGAGAAAGAGAGAGCTGCTCGGCTCACTCCACCCATCTGTCGTTACCTGGCTCCCCCAGCGATGGAGAGACTGTATCTTTGATGGAGCATCCAGGCATACTCATAATTGTGCTCAAGTACCTGAGCCATGAAATTGTCAGATTGACAGCCGCTAACGATCCATCTCGATAATTAATTGAATCTTGAAGCAGTCAAGAGTCAATAGATGTGCATGTTTGCACTCCTGGATCAAAGCCTGGTGAGGTTATTTCTGAGGAAAAGAATTCATACTTAATAGGCGCTCTGGAGGGTCTTTAAAAAGAGACAAGCACAAGGATCAAGCCTTGGTAGACGCAGTCTGATCTGACAGTGGGCGGCAAGGAAAAATTTTTACTTGGTAATTTATCTTTTTGGGTTTTTTTCAACTTTCAGTTAGGACTTAGAAATAGGATTTTATCTCTAAATGTCCTTAGTGGCATAAATGAACAAACATCTGAAATCTTATTCAAGGAAAGTGTCTTCCAGATAAAGTTTCTCCAACTTGGCCCATTTCCTCCTTTTCTCTCAATCTCTTTCTTCCTTTCCTTCTTTCCTCCTCCCTTCCTTCCTTCCTTTCTCTCTCTCTTCCTCTCTCCCTCCTTCTCTCCCTTCCTCCTCTCCCTTTTCCTTTTTCTGAGGCCCAGGCAAGTTCTGCCTTTTCCAAGAACCCTCTCTACTCTTTTTGGCCATTCTAGCCCTCCTTCATTCACTTGCATACCAATATTATTTTATCAATAACTAATGTCTAATCGGGAGCCCTGGTAGTTAAGTGCTCTGAAAAGTCTGCAGTTCTAATCCACCAGCCCCTCCTTGGAAACCCTATGGGGCAGTTCCACTCTGTCCCATAGAGTCACTATGAGTCAGAATTGACTAGACAGCAGGGATTCATGTCTAATCTGGAATCAGTCTTGTGACTGAGGGATGAATATTTCCTACCTAAAAATCTAACGTTACGGCTGAAACTCAAAATTGCTTGTGGTTCCCGTTGCAGTGGCTGAAGTTTAATGAGATAATACATGCAAATAAATTAGTACAATCATTGGTCAGCAAATACTAGTTCCCCTCTAGATGGAACCAAGCTGACTTTCCTGAGGCTCAGAAATGGAAGAAGTACTGAGACATATGTGGGGAAGGGCGGGTAAGCCTGAGCATAGAGGGAGTCTGAAGACAAGGACTGGTGGTGGGCACACACTTTCACACTGGAGTTTTATGCTTTGTGGTATCATTTTATAGCACACCCCCAACCCAGCCAGGTAAATAGTAAATGTTAATAAAAGTTTGTTGAAAGAATATTAACTACTGTAGCATCGTCCTATCAACTGCCCACTCTACCTTCTCCTTTCAAGATGCCTCGTGTCTCTATTTCCCCAGCTGAAAGAACTGATCCTTCTCCTTTAATTCCCTGTGCCCTTTATCAGTCCCTGTCTTAGGGCACTTCCCTTATCCTATGTTACATGCTGCTCTGTGTGCATATGACGTCACTCCTATTCCAGCTTGTAAGCTCCTTGAGACCAGGGTCCAGCCTGACCCACCAATGGACTAAGGGTCAGAAGCCTTCACATTCTAGACTCAGACCTACCAGCTGGGTGACTTTGACCAAGTTCTATTTCTTCTACAGAGTCTTGTTTTAGGGTTTTTATCCACACTGTGTGAATAGAGACCCTGTGCCCAGAATTTCATAGTTAATAAATAACAGATCCGGGGCTAGAAAACGAGAGAGAGAAAAAGGAGGAGAAGGAGGAGGAGGGGAAGAGGAAACGGAAGAGGAAGTGGCAGAAGAAGAGAAGAAAGCATGAAAATAAGAGAAAAGAAGAGCGAGAGAGAGAGAGAGAAGGTTTCTCTGAGGAAAAGCAGGTGCTAGGATGCATAAGGAATGATCAGGCCAGACGCTGAGGTATTAATAGTGTTTACAGCCTGAGCAGCAAGGGATCTCAGAGATCATGGGGCTCATGGCTTACAAATTGCTTATTTCTCCTCCTGCCCAGTTCCTAAATCTCCAAAAATCTCTCTCAGAAATTGAGAGAGAGGAGGGTGGTGTAAAGTGTAGGCCAGTGGGGGTAGAGGGCCATGTGCTTTACTCTCAACTCAATCAGATCAATTTCTCTGTTCATAAGATTGTCATTTCACATATTTGGATTTATTCAAACAATACCAAAGAAAACCCAAATTTGTTGCCATTGAATTGATTCTGACTCATAGTGACCCTATAGGACAGAGTAGAACTGCCCCACAGGGTTTCCAAGGAATGCCTGGTGGATTTGAACCTTTTGGTTAGCAGCTGCAACTCTTAACTACTATGCCACTAGGATTTCCACTCAAACAATAAAAAAAAAACCCAAACCCACTGCCGTCGAGTCAATTCCGACTCATAGCGAACCTATAGGACAGAGTAGAACTGCCCCATAGAGTTTCCAAGGAGTGCCTGGTGGATTCGAACTGCCAACACTTTGTTTAGCAGCCTTACCTCTTAACCACTATGCCACCAATAGTTTAGCTTAATTAGTAAAGAATGCCTGCCTTGACCATCGCACTCTTTTAAAACCAAAAACCCTATATATTGCTCTTTTAAAGAACTAGCTATATGGGATCAAAATGACAACAGCAACTCAAAAGGTTAGACAGGAAGCCTTGGAGGCAGTGAGTTTATGTTAATGGAGAGGAATAATTCTAAAAAGGAGGGTGAGATGGTTGCGCAACTTGAAGAGTACAATCCGTGTCTGTGAGCTGTCTGCGTAGAAACTGTTGAACTGGTGAATATTTTGTTGTGTATATTTTCAACAACAACAACAAATAATAAAATGAATTATCTCAAAAATTTAAAAATACCATAAAAAAGAGATGGTTTGATTTTAAAAAGGTGGTAGACTCTTCCATTCAAAACAAACTTTTTTTGTTTTTAGAAAGTATTTATGGAATCTAAGCCCCACACCTGTCGGAGAAGGGATTTTAGATCCAGGATTTGCATTCTTTGTCCAAGTTACACAACTTGTTGGCTAGCGGTAGGCTGAGAAAGTTTTGCTTTTACCTTGGTGGTTCCCAGATAGAAGAGGACTACTTGTACTTTGAAACAGCTATCTAATGCCATCTTGTGGTTGCCTTTGCCAGTTCTCAAAAAGGAGAATTAATGTAAATTCGTTCTTTCCTGACAGTGCTTCAGTGTCTCACCTTTGACACACGAACAGACTGTTATCTGTTTCTGCAGCCCATTGCCTAGCACGGGGCCTGGCCCATTGCTGATTTCTCTAAATGTTGGCTGAAATTACAAATGATGCATTGGGAATAGAAACTCTTATTTGATTAAAAAAAAGAACGTTTATGAAAAATTCCCATCCTTTATTTCCAAAAGTGTCTGAAGATACTAACGCAATTTAGGAAGATAAATGTGGTTTGAACAGTTGTGTTCATGGAAAGAGAGTTGCTGTCTTGTTTTGGGTTTCCCCAAAAGCAGATCCTGAGACAAATTTTGGATGCTTGTATTTTCTTTGGATGGATGGCATTTGGCTGCTAACCAAAATGTCGCAGTTCAAATCTATCAGCCACTCCTTGGAAACCCTATGGGACAGTTCTACTCTGTCCTATAGGGTCGCTATGAGTCAGAATCAACTCAACGGTGATGCGTTTGGTTTTTTTTTTTTTTTTTTTTTTCCTTTGGGAGATGATCCCAGTAAGTACAGTGACAGAATGTGGCATGAATCAAGGAAGGCAATGAAGCTAGGGAGAGGCGTTTAAGAGAGTCGTTGCTGTAACACTGGAGCTCAGTCTTGCTGGGCGCCCCCTGAAAGTCATTAGAACATATACCTGAGTTACCCCACTAAGGAGTAAGGAAGTTAGTGTATTAATCCACCAGCTAGCGCCGCACCACCCCCCACCCCCAGTTAGTTGAGTGTATATCCTGATGGCATTAGCTTCCCTGCCTTCCAGCCTGTCCTCTTGGAGCTTTGCATACTCCCTCAGCAGAGAACTCCTGTCAGGGTGATGAAGGAAGTCATTGGAATGTTTTGGAACCTTCTTCAGGAGATCCCTGGGGTGGGCTGAGGGCATATGGGCAGGTCACTGCTGCTATTGTTGTTAGGTGCCATGGAATTTGTTCTGACTCACAGCGACCCTATATACAAGAAAAAAACACTGCCAAGTCCTGCACCATCCTCACAATCACTGCTATGTTTGAGCCCAGTGTTCCAGCCACTGTGTCACTCCATCTCATTGAGGGCCTTCCTTTTTTTTCACCCACCCTCTATTTTACCTTCTCCAGGGACTAGTCCCTCCTGATAACATGTCCAAAATACATGAGGCAAAGTCCTGCCATCCTCTCTTCCAAGAAACCTTCTGGTTGTACTTCTTCCCAGACAAATTTGTTCATTCTTCTGGCAGGCCATGGGATATTCGATATTCTCTGCCAACACCATAACTGAAAGTCATCAACTAGCTTCTGTTAAACTCCACAGCTTCCACCTCTCAGATCCATTCATGTCTCACACTAAGTCCACCTTGCCCAGCACTGATTCTTTAAGGTGGTGATGACCAGTCACAATCCATTCCCCAAAAGATGATTTATAGTAGGAGAGTTAGTGACAAGCCACTGTCCTGCATGCCAAAATTAATATTCAGCTTCTCCCTCTCCTACCACCCATTCTAGATTCTACTTACCATCAGCCAGCACTTCTGTGAGCCCAGGGTGGGTGTCCAGTGGGGTGGTGCATTATTTCTTCTCTGAGGTGGCTGAGCTCCCAGTTCCCTTGCCACTGTCAATTTTTGATGACAGCAATTGCTCATTTACTGCTATTGCCAATTGCTCATGTACTGCTATTGCCAGCCATATAATCACCAAGAGACATTCCCAGTGAACCCCAATTCCAGACATACTCTTCCCTGTCCCCATTATGTAACAGCACCCATGATCAGAAAATACACCCAGCCAGAGAGACAGAGGAAGCTGTTGACATGTACACGGGAACGGGCAAGGAGGTATTGGGGACACTGACAGAATGTGCTATCCCTTTGTACGTGAATGGAAGAAGTAGCGACATGAAACTCTACACAGAAAAAAAAAAAAAAACCTGACCTTTCCTTTTCCCCCCAAAAATATAGCAAATTAGAAGACACCTCTCACTTGCCAAGTACATTTTTACCCCACACAATTCAAAGCAAATTCGTCTCAGGCTGGGGAAGTAGAAATGGCACCACCAGTCTCGAGGTGGCATCTGTTTAGTTATTATAATCAGGCATCTATGGGGGTCTTACTCTGCCAAGGGAAATCGGACCTACTTTATGGATGTCAGGAGGGGCAGAGTATGTTGTAAGAAGCTCATATTTCTACATGAATAAATGGAGTCTCAGAATCAACAAGATTTGATTATTAAGACAAAGTTCTCACAGCAGGTAAAGCTGAAATGATCTGACTTCAGTGAGAAAAGCGTAAGTTGGGGATTCAAATCCTAGCTCTGCTTTGTACTGGCTAGGGGACATGGGGAGATTTCTTACATGACAAATTTAATATCACCCAGATGTGACCGGTGTGCTTTGGGCAGCTTCTGCTCCCTTCCTGAGCCCATTATGTGCAGGATTTAGCACGAGGAGCTGCAGCCCTGTTACACATTCATAAAAGGGATACAGTTTCTCAAGAAGATGGGAACAGGGTTTAAACCAAATACCATGTAAAAAAGTGTATTTAAATACCCTTTTAGGCATATCTGATCTGTTTCTGGTATCTAGCTACCTTATCTTCTCAGTGTCGTTATAGGTTGCCTTTGAGTGGATTCCAACTCATGAGCACCCTGTATATTACAGAGCAGAGCTGTTCCATACAGCTTTCTTGGCTGCAACCTATACAGAAGCAGATCACTAGACCTTATGTCCGTGGAGCTGCTGTGTGGCTTCAAACCACCAACCTTTAGGTTAGCAGTTGAAGCACAAACTGTTGGCACCAACTAGGAACCTTATCCTCTCCGTAGTCCTAAGCAATTTTGTTTTCACCCTCAACTTGATTATGGCCTACATGAATTCCAAAACCCAATAGTCTGCTCGTTCCATCTCTCTGAGAAAGCCATATCAATATATCTGTGAGGGTTTATAGTCATAAACAGTAAAAGATGACTTTGGCTGATCATTAACAGGTATTTGGGAGCTCACAGAATTTGGGGGAAGGCTGGAGAACCAAGTTTGACCAAAGATGTGAATTTTTTGGCCCCTTAGAGCACAGATAATTTTTTCCTCAAAATATCATGTTTTTTCAAGTTTTTCTTCTAGTACTTGTATACAGTATGCAATCCTTCGGTTGGGGAAGCATGAGATGGGAGTCTTATGTGACCAAAAATACTGTGTAGACAAAATTCCTGACCCAAGAAATTTTGACCAAAACCGTGCTTCAGAACTGGCCTGATAAAGGGTTAAACTGTAGCAGCAGAAGCTGGTGCTGTTTTCCACTAAGAACTAGAGAAACTCACAACCCCGAGCCCTCCCACCTGGCCACTGTCCCCATTCTGCTGTTCCCAGGACTTTCATGGGAATTAGTCCTTGCCATCATTGCTGATCCCAAAAGCTAGCTGTCTCTGCCACCACTCTTACAAAGTGAATAAGCTCCTTCCCCAAAAGGTCTGTGTGGGTGAATCTCATGGCTGAACCCTAGTGTCTCACCTGAAAAGAAGTTCTGGGGGATTGTGTTTTCTGAGTTCTAACTTGGGAGTCTGATTCTCTTAAGGGAGGAAGTTAACAAGTATAATAAGCGTATAAAAAGGTGCTGGTCAAGACAAAACATGATATTCACTTCAATGACCGTCTGTGACTTTTATCTATTGGGATAAGGAATGTAGAGGAGAGTAGGGTATATTTAGAAAAATAAGATATTTTTTCACTTATTACCATAATGAACATTGAGATGATTAGTCAAGACGATCATGGGAATTCCAGACCTCTTGCCAGGGACTGGTAAGGTAAGGGACATATTGCCCAAGTTTGGCTGTTAAGACACAGAGACATCTGATGGAGCATTTCTGAGACAAGTTTTCTTAGAAAAGCTTTCTTAAGAGAGTTACAGGACTATTTATTCTTCAACTGGATATTTTCATATCTAGATGTAACACCCAGAACTGCTAGAATCGTCTTGTTACAAACCTGGTAATGAAGCCAACATTGAGAATTGCAAAGTGGTGTGATGAAACTATCTGGATCCTTGATGACATGATAAAATCAGCCTTAAGAGTGCTCTTTTTCTGGACTTCTTGTTATGTGGGCTCAAGAAATCTCTTACTACCTGGTTACTGGGGCTGAAGCCTGGGGACCATTGTCTCTGGGGGCATCTAGGTCAACTGGCATAACATAGTTCATAAAGAAAACTTTCTACATCTGACTTTAGTGAGTAGTGTCTGGGGTCTTAAAAGCTTGTGAGTGGCCATCTAAGATACATCTATTGGCCACATCCAACTGGAGCAAAGGAGAATGAAGAAAACCAGAGACACAGAAAAAATATTAGTCCACAAGGACTAATGGGCCACAAGAACCACGGCATCCACCAGCCTGAGCCCAGAAGAACTAGATGGTGCCCAGCTACTACCACTGACCGCTCAGACAAGGATCACAATAAAGGGTCCCGGACAGAGTGGGAAAAAAACGGAGAACGAAATTCAAATTCACAAAAAAAGACAGGACTTACTGGTTGATAGAGGCTGAAAGAACCCCCAAGACTATGGCCCCCAGACAGCCTACTAACTCAGAACTGAAGCCACTCCCGCTAAGTCCACCCTTCAGCCAAGGATTAGACAGGCCCATGAAACAAACAACAACACACACGAGGAACGTGTTTCTTAGTTTGATCGGGTACATGAGACCAAAAGGGCAACACATGCCCAAAACCAAAGACAAAAAGGCAGGAAGGGACAGGAAACCTGGGCAAATGCAGGGGATACACTAGGTATAAAGGCAAAGGGAGAGAGTGTCAACTCAATGTGGGGATTGCAGCCAATGTCACAAAACAATCTGTGTATAAATTTTTAAATGAGAAACTAATTTGCACAGTAAACTTTCACCTAAAGCACAATAAATTTTTTTCAGAAAGAAAGGAAATTCCTTACTGATTAAGCCTGGTCCCTATTATTTACAAAGGAAAGTGCCTTAACCAATGTTGAACTTGATATTAGGAGTGCTGCAAGTGTCAGATCATAAATTTTGAATTCTTTGAATGTGTGACTGAGCTGACACAAAGGATCAGATTGTCAAATCAGTCTGACATGAATCAGAGATCTTACTCAGTATTGAGATTTATAGTAATTTCAAAGACACAGACAATCAAGAGGTTCAGATGAAGCAGGGAGAGGTCTGGGACATACCAAATGGCTAGCCAAGTTCTCTTACGTTATCACACACACAGTATCTGGCCTAGAAAACTAGATGAGATTTCTCAGTTAGCTCCTAGGGTAGCCTCAAAAAGCAGGGAGCTTTTTGGCCATGAAATATCTCCATTTTATATCCTAGTTTACATGAAATTTCTAGGAGCCATGCCTCATAAAGCCTTAGATTCTCGATTTATTCACTGTAAGTAATTTCTAGCCAGGGACACCTTTTCAGAGGTAAGTGCTCTTCCCCCTAATAAGTATCATTAGTCTATTTCTCAGTAGGTCTAGTTGTTAAAGTATGTACCAAGAGATTACACTAGCTCACCTGCCTACTTTCTTTCCTAAAGTCCATCACCCCATAAAGGGAGTAAATGGATCACAAGCCAGCCTCAGTGTCCACTTCAGCATTAAATCCTTCTTCCTTAAAGACGTAGAATCAAAAATCAGTAAGGGTCCCATTACTTCCCTCTGAGATCCTAGACTTTAAATTAAATGAAGTAAATGCACCATGTGTGAGTTGTCTTTTTCGGGAGGAGGGGCTGGAATAAATGTATTTTTGTAGGTTCAAGCATTTTTTTTTTCTTTAATAATAAAATTGTGTTAGGAAAATGGTGGATATGAATGTTGGGTATTCAGGGGTAAATGATGGAAATAGCAGTGGACTAACCATTCCACTACTGATGGTTAATCGAATCCAATTGGCAGATAGCAGTAACTTGGCAATAGTTATTTATCTAGTGTTGGGCACATGAACCAAGAAGGCTTAATTTCATTAAAAAAAAAAAAATAGGTAAGATAATACATGTTGCTATTGTTTAACCCTTTTATGGATTTTTTTTTTTTTTTTTTGGTGATGCCATGTTTTTTCACTAATGGAATGGATGCTGAATCATTGTATGTTGGTAGATTTTTTATTATTTGAAAAAATGGGGTGCCAACTGCAAGCAGGACATGTCAGTCCTGTGTTCTGAGAAGCACATCACACACACACACACACAGAGGACGTATCAGTCCCATGGCACATCACACTTCCTGGATACACTTGAGCCATAAAATATTTCCAAAAATACAAAGGAAATAATAAACATGGCCTTTGTTGCATGTAATTGCTATCGGTGTGATATAGAGTAGACCATATCACTACCATGTTCCGTGAAGGGCATCACATTCATGGGACATATGGGTCCCATGGTCCAGGAAGTGCATCACAAACTGTTTTTACCCCCAAAATAACACATTTATTTGAATATTTCCAAATGCTGGTAACCGTACCTTCCCATTAACACAAAGGAATAGTAAATATAGTAAATACGCAGCCTTATCTCGCTGTAGATAGGCCAAAAGACTCAAAAGTTTCACACAATCACTCCTCCAGGGAGCATCCCTTCATACGAATGGCTGTCAACGCTCAAATAGAGAGCAGACCAACTTCCTGGTTTTTTTAGGCTGGTGCACCAGTATCCACCACAACTCCAGAACGTACTAAAGTGGTTCAAGTGCCAGCCAATAAACCTCCAGGGGCAGAAAAATGTAACACAGGCGTATATACATCCCTTGGCCCCTGGAAGGGTTAAGCCAGTTTGTACTACGTTTTCTAATACTCACAGGATTAGACCGATTGCAATAATAATGGTCCTTACTGTTCCTTTTTACCATGAAGAGCTTTACACAGAGAACTTGACGGAATTAAATAATTTTTACAAGGTGGGATTACTAGCAAGCAGCAGAACCGGATTAAAACAAGGTCTGTGTGATTCCAAAGCCGGTGCTCTTCACCACTGATCCTCCCAGAGTCTCAGCTTCCTCATCTACATTACGGGAGTAACAATACCTAGACTGGAAAACTGCTGTGGGGATTAAGTGAGATGATGTGCTCAAAATGCCTTGGATAAAATAGAAAAAAAATCCAGTGCCGTCGATTTGATTCCGACTCACAGCGACCCTACAGGACAGAGTAGAACTGCCCCATAGAGTTTCCAAAGAGCGCCTGGTGGATTCAAACTGCCGACCCATTGGTTAGCAGCCGTAGCACTTAACCACTACGCCACCAGGGTTTCAAATAGAGATTTGATCATTTTTTTTACTGCTTTCTCTTTTCTCATCTCCTTCCTTTGCAGAGATCCTTCCCAGGACTGCTCTTCTCGAAGAACTCAGATGGAATACAAGAGGTAAGATATGGGGACCACATCATCCCTAATGTGCCTCCTGGGTGGAACTGAGGCACAACTCTTACAACAGTCAGTGTGTTAGTCTCCACGCACTCTTTGGGTAACAGCTCTTTTTTAAAAAGACATTTTAGGATATGAAGAGTCAGTTCACATACATGGTCTACACAGTATTATTGGTCACGTAAGACTCTCCATCTCATGCTTCCCCAAGCAAAGGATTGCCTGGCCTGTACACACTGCTAGAAGTTGTTGTTGTTAGGTGCCATCGAGCTGGTTCAGGCCCATAGCACCCTATGTACAACAGAACAAAATACCGCCCAGTTCCATACCATCCTCACAATCATTGTTATGCCTGAGCCCATTGTTGCAGCCACTATGTCAATCCATCTCATGGAAGGCCTTCCTCTTTTTCATGAAGTCCTTCTTCAGGGACCGATTCCTCCTGGTAACATGTCCAAAGTAAGTGGGGCATAGCCTCGCCATCCTTCCTTCTAAGGGCCATTCCGGTTGTATTTCTTCCAAGACACATTTGTTCACTCTTTTGGCAGTCCATGGTATATTCAGTACTATTTGTCAACACCACAATTCAAAGGCGTCAATTCTTCTGTCTTCCTTCATCATCCCTTATACCGCCATGATACACACCTTTCCTGACTTTAAACCACTATTAGAAGAAAAACTCCAAAAACATGGTGTTTTGAGAAAAAATTATCTGGGCTATAAGAGGTCAAAAAGTTCAGTTGTTCCAGCTCACTACTTTACCAATGAGAAATTAAGGCCCAAATAATATTTCTTGCAAAGCTCCCAAGAGCCTGAACATACCCACAAATAACAGCAGCAGCGGCAGCAGGGAAACATAATCTGCTTGAACTTTAGAGTAGTGCATGGACCTGCCCGAATGGTACTACCCAAGGGAGAGAAAAACCCCAGCAAAACCCCTTGCCACTGAGTTGATGCTAACTCATAGCAACCCTATAGGACAGAGTAGAACTGCCTCATAGAGTTTCCACGTCTGTAATCTTTACAGAAGCAGATTGCCACATCTTTCTCCCAAGGAGCAATGGTGGATTTGAACCTCCGACCTTTTGGTTAGTAACTGAGCACTTAACCACTGCACCACCAGGGCATCTTCCAAGAGAGAGAAAATGTTCCTATTTGAGTACACCGTGGTTCTGCTCAGGCTTCCAACCCTTCGGACAGAAAGGAAGCCTTCATGCCAACTCACCCTTCAACCTGGCTTGAGAACATCTCAAACTCGTGGTCAGGTCCAGAACCTAAAGCTGATGAGTTGAGATAGAAGTCCTAAGACAGCTGTCTATGTCAGAGAATGCCAGGGACTGGGATAAACATGTGAGGCCTCTCTGGGCCAACCTAAATAGTAACAACTGTTTACTAAGCACAAACAATATATCACGACATATATATATATATATAATCTCATTTAATATTAATATTCATGGCAAACCTTAGAGGTAGACTAATTTTATCACCATTTATATTCATGTAGGTTTAACCCTCACTTCTGGTATCAAAATTGGTATTTGTTTTCTGTTCTATATATAAAAACCACCACAAATTTAGTCGTTTGAAGGGGCACTTATTCATTACCTCACAATTTCTGTGGGTCAGGAGACCAGACATGGTTTAGCTGGATTATCTGCTTCAAGGTGTCACCAGCTGCAATCAAGTGTTGGCTGGGCTGTGTTCTCATCTGGAGGCTTGACTGGAGGAGAATCCACTTCCAAGTACATTTAGGCTGTTGGTGCAATTTTTTCCCTGTAGTTGTAGGACAGAGGGCTTCAGTTTTTTTGCTGTTTTGGACTGTTGGACAAAGGCTGCTCAGAGTTCCTAAAGGCTGCTTGTAGTTCCTTGCCACATGGTCTTCTCCTGAGACAACTCACAACTTGGCAGCTTGCTTCTTCAAGTCCATGAGAAAAGTGAAAGCAATTCTGCTAGGAAGACAGTCTCATATAATGTAATCACCTTTGTCATATTCTGTTAGTTAGAAGCAAGTCACAGGTCCTGCCTACTCTCAAAGGAGGGGATTAGGTTAAAAGGAATTTGAGCTTGTTTGTTATACGATTAATGTCTAATGAGTGACAGCCTTGGTGCCACAGGGGTTAAGTGCTTAGCTTAACCCACAAGCTGCTCTACAGGACAAAGATGTGGCAGTCTGCTTCCCTAAAAATTACAGCCTTGGGCAGGGTCGGATTATCCAATAGGCAATGTAAGCATAGTGCTTACTGTGCTTACCAGATCGTCGGTAGTGAACAATTTCATTTATTTTTTCACCACATCAAAGATTCTGCTTCTAGGAAAGGCTGGCATCTGTCTCTCTCAACCCCACAGCACCTTCCTACAGAATCAGTCTGTTTCCACATTTACAGTCCCTGATGGGGGTGGATGTCCCAATAAGCAAGGTAAGCACAAGCTTACTTGTGTGTACTTACTAATCTGTATTGAACTTCTTCACCTGTGGTGAAAGCCATGTGAAATTGTTCACTACAGATTAGTGAGTATGCATAAGTAAGCCTATGGTTACCTTGCTTATTAGATAATCCACCCCTGCCTATGGGGCAGTTCTACTCCATCCTATAGGGGTCGCTATGAGTTGGAATCAATTTGACAGCAAGAGGTTTAATGAATGACAGTGTGAAGATTCAAGATCATAATCTCCTCATACAGTGGACTGATGAATTGGCTCTTCTACCAGAGGGAAGACAGAGAGCTATGGTGGGTGGGGCTCCACCACTGAAAAGCAGATGTGGCCCGTGTGCCAGGCTGGACAAGTCTAAAGGAAGACAGCACTGCCAGTGTTGGTTTGGGCCAATGCCCAGGAACCAAGCTGGATTCTGACTCATGCAAAGGAGGGCAAAATGCCTACAGTTATTGACACATTAGGATGACAGTCCAACTATGCAGACCTGAATAATACACAGATCTAATAAGTAGAAACAGTTCTTTCAAGTCAACACGTGCCAAGCAGGCTAAAATGCCTGGAAGCAGATCCAGCCCTGCCATCTTATTCCTATGTTGGGTATAGGCCATCTTCCCATTTCAGTCTTTACAAAATCTCTCTGGATTAATATTTTAGCACTAATTATTTAATCTACATTATACTGAGCAAGATAGAAAACCAAAAGGGAAGAACACGCTTGGCATTTCTTAAGCTGAGAGAACTAAAGAAAAACGTCAAGCCTGGAGTTGCAATATTGAAAGGGTCAGTGAAAAAGAGGAAGACCCTCAAGGAGATGGATTGACACAGTGGGCTCAGACAGCACCAATTGTGAGGATGGCGCAGGACCAGGCAGTGTTTCTTTCTGTTGAACTATGTACATGTGTTTCATTCCGTTGTACTATGAGTCAGAACAGACTTGACGGCACCTAACAAGAACAATGCACACAAAAGTGGTTTTTTTAACAATGTTAATTGTGCTCAATTTTCAAGGAATGGCTGTTGTTGTTAGTTGCCAGTGAGTTGGCTCCAATTCATGGTGACCCCGTGTATAACAGAAGCAAACGTTGCCCAGTCCTGCACCATCTTCCCTCCTGGTATGTTTAAGCTCATTGTTTCAGCCATTGTGTCACTCCGTCTCCTTGCGTGTTTTCCTCATTTCATGGACCCTCTACTTTACCAGCCATCATGTCCTTTTATAGTGATTGGTCTTTCCCAACATCATGTCCAAAGTAAGTGAGCCAAAATCTCACCATCCTCACTTCTAAAGAGCTTTCTGGTTGTATTTCTTTCAAAATTGATTTTTTCATTCTTCTGGCAGTTTACAGTTTATACAATATTCTTTGCCAATTCCATAATTCAAACGCAACAATTCTTCCTCTGTCTGCTTTTGTCATGATATCACCATGTAAATCAAGATGTTTTATTTGGAACTGTACCAAAAGTTGTTCACCATTTCAAGAAAAAGGTACAAGCTCCAGGTTTTCTAATCACTCATTCAAGATACCTGTATTAGTCTACACACTTGACTCAGTAGCATTTCCTAGAATTCCATGAAACTTGTATAATCATATTTGTTTACCCCTTATTTCCAAACGTAACTATAACAAAAATAAATTATTGACAATATTCAGTTGAATATTATTTTACTTCTTTAACACTTAATTATTTCATCTGAAAGAATTAGACTACTTTAATATGTCTTCTGGATGATCATTTTCATATCAAAATACATATTATTTATTAGAAATTTCTTTTATTTTATTTCTCCTTTATATAACACATAGGACATTCTACTGACTTTTTTAAAAATTATATATGCAGGTTAGCTATATTATCTATAAAATTCATCTCAGTATAGTAAAGGAAGTACTACAAAACACTTAATATGACAAGGCGAACACTGAAAACCACTGGCTTAAAATTTTAGTCCCAAAATTCCCACTTAAGTATAAATTATCCATAGTTATTTCCTTCTCTCAGAATAAGCTGTAATAGGAGAAAAAAGGAATCAGCTGGAAGGAAGGGGCGATGAAGGAATTTGGAGATCACAAAAACAAATCTTGTTGAGGGCTACCACTTTTCCAAAAACATTGGGGATCAAGTTATAACACCATATAGCTGTCTGGGTACCATTACTCCTCCCCAAAGATTTTCTGCCTTGAACATACAGGAAAACATTTCCCGCTAAAAGTTCCTGGAAAGGGACATTTTTAGAAATCGGGACAAGTTAGGAAGAGTATATCCTGATCCTTGAACAGGAGGTTCTATTTGATTGTCAAGCAAATACCATATTACATGTGGATGAGCTTTTAAAAAATGAAATCCACTGTAGTGACATTAATATCTTGCATTAAAATAAGAATTAATGAGGCTTGGTTTTAAGTTCTCATCTTTGTGAACCAAAGTGCCTTTGGAAGTATTTCTGAAATCTCAGCTTGAAAACCATATGGATGATAATTAAGGAGATGAGGTTTGTTCATGAACTTGAAGCTCATTTCTTTTGAAGATGTCAGACTGACTATCAGCCTTTGTCTGAGGCTGCAGGGACGTTCAGGTCTGTGCAGTTATGCTGATACAAAGAGCGATTCTGTCATGTTCAAAAGAACAATTTCCCCCAGGCCTCAGAGGAACCTTGAAGACCTTCTGGTTATATTTCTCTTGCATTCAAATTGCAGTGCCCATACCTTCATCAACCTTCTGAAGTCCCTCTGGAGAAAATGATTTACATCGAGCCTCTATATTGGATGATATAAATGGATAACCATGTCAGGGAACCTTAAAGTTTTATCTAACCCAGTGATTTAAGCAAAAAAAAAATCTTTTAGCAGTCATAAATATACTTTGATAATTTTATAAAAGCTTTGATCTCTGTCTGTAGAAACAATACATAAATAAAAAAAACAAGTAAATTTTAATCCATTTTTGTATGACATTAAAAACCGATTTCCTATACACAGAATATTTAAAAAAAAAAAAAAACTTCACAAAGACACTGCCAGCTGTTTGCATTGAAAAGTTACCTGTCGCTTATTTAAATAAATTTTAACATGTAAAAATGAAGCAAAAAGTAAATGTTTTTTCTGCTCAAGACTAAATTTTAATGAGACAACTGTTATTTCTTGGACTATAAGTCTGGGTCAGTCTTTGGTGTGCTGACCTTAAGTCATCTTTGACAACCAATCAATTTTGATAAGAGTTCTTGTCATCAAAATTCATTTCCAAGCTTCCTGTGTTGGGATATATCTATGCTTGTTGGGATATACTGTAAACATTGATATTATTGCCGTAATGAATGAATCAGAAACTTTCTTCTGTAAAGGGGCAGATAGTAACTATTTTCAACTCAGAATGTGATATGGTCTCTGTCACAACCTCTCAACTCTGCCCTTGAAAACAGCTATAGACAAATGAGTATGTTCCAATAAATCTTTATTCCCAAAACTAGGTGGCAGACTGGATTTGGTCAGCAGGCCATAGTTTGCCAACCACTGCCTCATAGTATTCCCAAAGAAAATAAAGTTTTGAATTTAATCTTTCCCATTAGGTAGGACTGGGATGTGCTTCTAGCTGAAATGGTCACCCTTCTACGGAAGGATCTTCAGTCAAGAAAGGGCTTGCAGGGCCTAAACCAACAGAAAGGAGCCTAAAACCAAGTCCTTGTGATGAGGCGCGGGAACATCAAGTGTCTGAAAACTATTCCTGAGAGAGAGTCAGAAACTATTGTTCAGGGGCACTGATTCAACAGTGTGATGGTAAGCTAGAACTTTTGAGGTTCTCGAGGGTATTTTTTGTACTGCCTTATTATGCTTAATGGCAAAGCCTTTCAGTGAGAAGGCCGATGTGCTTTCAGGACCATCCAGAAGAAAGAAGCAGGAGCACACTGCATTCTGTAACCAGTTTTGAAGAGGGAGAACCTACAGAGGACTAAATTATAGAGCTGAAGCACCGAAGAAAGATGAAGAGTCAGCTGTATGCTGAGTTTTAATTCCCTGGGCTAATTCTTGCAGATTCAGGGTTCCCAGAAACGTTCAGGGAAAGAGCAAGTGGGCTGATACTTTGACACATTGGCAGTCCATAACGCTCTTGTTGGCACACTTGAATGGGCTTCTCCTTTGAAAGAGAACTGCTTAATATTATAAGTAAGTTTGGGGGAACATGGACATAAACAGAGGAAAGGAACAAAAAAGCTATTTCTTGAACACCAACTATTTTCCCACAGCTCTGCTCAGTACCCCATGAGCATTACCCCACTGAATTCTCACAACTACCTTCTGAGGTAGCACTAATATTTTTCTCATCTTACACATTTGAAGAAAAAGAAAAAAACCTAAAGTACATAGAAATGTAAAGCAAAAAAACAACAAAAACTCTCCACATAGCCACACAAGCAGCTGGTTCAAGAGCTGAATTAAGTCTGATTACAAAGCCCGTGTTCTTTCTACTAGACTGTTTCCCAAAGTAAAACGTTTTCTGTGGAGTCAGTCTACAAATAATTCTAGAATGCACTCCCGAGACATAAAGAGGAGAGGATTGACAGAAGTTAGAGACCCCAGATACCACCCCAGGAAGCCATACATCTTGCCCCTTGCTGTCAAAGGCCCTACTCTCCCTCCCCACCAACTCCACGCCCAATAGAAGCTAATTAGCACAGCCTACTCCGACGCTCTCCATCTCATGTCTTAGGCGTTGCCAAGAGGATGCACAGATTAAAGGGAGATGACCTTTCACTACAAGACCAAAGGCTTCTGATCCTAGGATCCCAAAAAGCTCAGCTTTGCAACTTCTCCAGGAAGGCCCTTAAAATTATAGTGTTTTTTCTCAACTCCTTTAGGAGATGAATCAGCAGAAACATATTTCCCAAGTCCAGGGCCACTTCCTAAGTTTGTCCAGATGAAGGGGGTGAACCAAAAACCAAACCCACTGTCGTTGAGTCAATTCCGACTCATAGCGACCCTATGGGACAGAACAGAACTGCGCCATAGGGTTTCCAAGGAGTGCCTGGCAGATTCGAACTGCCGCCCTTTTGGTCAGCAGCCATAGCTCTTAACCACTATGCCACCAGGGTTTCCAGTGAGGGTGATGGAGGGCCAAAATCCAAGTCTTAGACCTTGGTTTGGGAATACTTCAGTCAGGAAATATGCTCTGCTGCAAGAGCACTATTTAAAGTGTTGAAAAGCAAAGATGTCACCTTGAAGACTAAGGTGCGCCTGACCCCAGCCATGGTGTTTTCGATTGCCTCATATGCATGGGAAAGCTGGACAGTGAATACGGAAGACGGAAGAAGAATTGATGCCCTTGAATTATGGTATTGACGAAGAATATTGACTATACCATGGACTGCCAGGTAAACGAACAAATCTGTCTTGGAAGAAGTACAGCCAGAATACTTCTTAGAAGCGAGAATGGTAAGACTTAGTCTCACGCACTTTGGACATGTTATCAGGAGGTACCAGGCCCTAGAGAAGGACATCAGGCTTGGTAAAGTAGAGGGTCAGCGAAAAAGGAAGACCCTCAAACAAGATGGATGGACACATGTCTGCAATAATGGGTGATTGTGAGGATGGTGCAGGATCAGGCAGTGTTCCGTTCTGTTGTACATGGGGTCGCTATGAGTCGGAGCCGACTCAATGACACCTAACAATAACAAAGGCTTTTCGCCTTCTCCTTGAATAAGCACATTAGAGTAAAACACAATTTCTTCTGTTCTGGGCTATTGTTTTCAAGTAACTGACAACGCCTCAGCCTGACCCATTTTGAGGAATGACACCACATTCTCTGAGCTTCTCTCTCATCCTCCATTCCAGTGCATCCCTTCACACCAGACTAGCAGACAGCTCAGACTTTCCAAACTGAAGAAACGCTGTGAAAAGTAACAGACGCTCAGCGTGAAAATTAACAGACTGTCATTTTTTAGTGTCAATGACTGTGTTTACAGTGTGGCACGCCCCAGAGCTTGCAGTCATCATGTCTGCGCTCTCTTGCCACCACAAGGTGGCGGTGTTACTGTACAATATAATATTTTGGCTAGGCTGCAAGTATGCTTTATGAATTTACTTCCCCCAAAACATCAGAAAAATTACACATTCCATAATGGAATACATGCATTCTCATAGAATATGCTCATAGAATTCTTTGAGAATTTATTGCTCTACTAAACATTTTCAGAAATGATTTTTATAATCAATAACAAATTTCAGAAGCTATTTTACTTCAGGAGCCCTGGTGGTGCAGTGGTTAAGAGGATGACTGCTAACCAAAATGTCAGCAGTTCACATCCCCCAGCTGCTCCTTGGAAACCCTATGGGGCAGTTCTACTCTCTTCTATAGGGTCACTATGAGTCAGAATTGACTTGAAGGCAATGGGATTTTGGGGTTTTATTTCACTTCAAGTTCTGAAGAAAAAATTAAATTAAAGTCTCCATGAAGACTTTTTTGGCCTATGCCCCCATCATTTACTCCCGTCCCCCATACAACTGCCTCCTGAATATCCCCCTTCACAAACTTAGGTGAATAAACCAAAAAAAAAAAAAGCCAAACCCACTGCTATCGAGTCGATTCCAACTTACAGTGACCCTATAAGACAGAATAGAACTGCCCCCACAGATTTTCCAAGGAACACCTGGCTGATTTGAACTGCCAGCCTCTTGGTTAGCAGGTGTAGCACTTAGCCACTACGCCACCAGGGTTTCCCTTACGTGGATAAAGATTCATAATTCTAAAGCAACCACTCTGAAGAGCTGCCCATCTTGGATGGGCAGCATAATCTCACTTAGTTATTAGGTCAGATACTACATTTAAAAAAAAAAAAAAAGTTGTATCTAAAGATTCAAAGACCAACTGACAAATCCCATTATAACTTCAAAGGATAAACATAAGCCATCTTCCCTCACACCCTGCTTAGATGAGTCTTCCCCAGTGATCAGGGCCCTTGAGCACCATTTTGCTTAAATGTACAAATGGTAGACTCATCAACACTCCGCAGATCTATTACATATGTAGGAAAAAATGAGACCAGATGCCCTAATAATTTTTTAATTCCCTTTAAAAACTCTATATCTTGTTAGCATCAAAATTTATATTGTCTTCAAAATAAGAAAGTATATGCTGTACAGTGCTTTTTTTAAAAAAACTCTTTATTACTTCCTGTGCTAATTGCTGTGGGAAATGCATGAAATATATTTTTTAAATGATGAAAAGCATGTATATGTTGACAACTTCCTATGTACCAAGAGCCGTGTAAAGTACTGGGAACAGTAATTAAAAACAAACAGCAACAATAATAATATAATTTTTTTTAAAAAACTTTTTTTATGCCACATTTGGCCTATTTGATAAGCACATGAAAGGGATGATGTGCAAGGGCACTGCTGCTGTTGTGTGCCATCATGTTGATTCCAACTCACAGGACCCTAGAGGACAGAGTGGAACTGTCCCATAGGGCTTCCATGCAGCAGCTGGTGGATTCGAACTGCCAACCTTTTGGTTAGCAGATGAGCTTTTAACCACTTTGCTACCAGGGCTAGAGGAGACTAATTTGACCAAAGAGGAGTCATATGGAAAGTGATGGTGGAGGGTCTTGAGAACCTGACAGAGGACTTTTGTCTCCATCTGGTGGCAAAACAATACCAGTACAGGTTCTTGGGTGGAAGGCCACTATGGGAAAATTAGTCTGGGAACACGAAAGAATGGGTTGTGATACAGGTCATAAAGCCAGCCACAAAGCTAATGAAACCATCCAAGGCACGGATGGGAGGTTTATCAACACTACTTGAAAGTGGTCCTTCAAAACCTTAATTTAACCAACATTCTTTGAGGAACTCGTACGGGCCAGGCCCAGTAAGATGCTAAGAATTTACACTCTGGAGCAGAAGACCAGGGTGTATAAGCACGTCTGACATGAGACAGGGTGTGATAGCTTCTATGACAGAAGGACCAGCTTGTCCTAGGCAAGTCCAATAATATACTTGCTGAAAGCTGGGTAAATTCATGTTCATTTTTTAATGCCAGAGCATAGGGCCAAAAAAACCCATTGCCCTTGAGTATGTTCTGACCCATAGTGACCTTATAGGACAGAGAAGAACTGCCCTATGGTGCCTCCAAGGAGCAGCTGGTGGATTTGAACTGCTGACCTTTTGGTTAGCACCTGTGCTCTTAACCACTGCACCACCAGGGCATAGGACAAGGCCTAGGGCAGGGCCTTGTATATTGTAGGTACTCAATAAATGCTTGCTATATTCATGTCAAAGGAGCCCTGGTGGCACAGCTGTTAAATGCTCTCCTGCTAACCAGAAGGTTGGCAGTTAGAAACCACCCAGCAGCATTGTGGGAGAAAGACCTGGTTATCTGCACCTGTGAAGATGTCAGCCTAGAAAACCCTCTGGGGCCGTTCTACTCCAACCCATGGGGCCACTATGAGTCAGAATCAACTCTACAGCACTTAACAACTTGTGGATATCAGCTGAGGAAATTAAGGACAACGGCGTGGGTTAGATTGTATCCCCCAAAAGATATGCCCAAGTTCTAACTCCCGAACCTGTGAATGTGATCTTATTTGGAAACAGGACTTCTTCAGATGTAATCAGTTAAGAAGAAGCCATGCTGGATTAGGGTGGACACTAATCCGTTGACTAGTGTCCTAATGAGGAGAGGTGATACAGACATGCAGAAATGAAAGCCGGGTAAAGATGGAGGCAGAGCTTGGAGTGACGTGTCTATAAACCAATGAACACCAAGGACTGCAACTTCCAGAAGGCAGGAAGAATTCTGCTACACCTTGATTTTGGGCTCCCGGCTTCCAGAATCGTGGAACATTAAGTATCTGTTGCTCCTGTCATCCAAGTTTGTGGTAATTTTTTCACAGCCGCTCTAGGAAGCTAATGCAGACAATTTCATTCAGCAGGTGATATTTGAGCTGGACTTTAAAAAAAATAAGTAAGATTCATTGATAACAGTAACTCACTTAACTCTAATTCATAAGTTACTCCAGGCAAAAGCATGAAGTCAGAACAACAGCCAGATTTTGCAAATATTTCACAGGATGTTTTCAAACCCAAAGGATTTTCCACTTAACCCTGAGACCATGTACTTAAAGAGAATGCTCTAGTTGGAGATAAAAGTTCTTTTTATTAGCAGTCAAGGATGCTTCAGCTTTTGGTGAGAGCACTGCCAGTAAAAAAGTAGTATTCAATACAGTTTCCTTAATTGTGAACTCAAGAATATGTTCAATAACTATATGTCCCATATTTTTCAGCCCCTTCTAGTAAAGCCTCTTTTATTTCAAAAGTCCAAACAATGAAGATCTTTTCCTGCCCACACTGATCTAAAACCGTTTGCTGTTGAGCCGATTCTGACTCACAGAGGCCCTACAGGACAGAGTACAACTGCCCCATAGGATTTCCAAGGAGAGGCTGGTGGATTCGAACTGCCAACCTTTTGGTTAGCAGCCTAGCTCTTAATGGCTGCACCACCAGGGCTCCACAATGGTCTTAGGAGGGCAAAAACAAAGAGGCGAAATGTATCCAGAGTGAGTCTGAAAATATAACCCAGGTTCAAGGCCTCCTTCATTTGTAGCCCAGCAAAAGAAAAGAATGACATTCAGTTCCAGGTGTTTATTCTTAAATGGAATTCTTGGGTGGTGCAAACAGTTAACGTGCTTGCCTGCTAACTGAAAGGCTGGTGGTTCGAATCCACCCGAGGTGCCTCAGAAGGAAGCCTGACAATCTGCTTCCAAACAATCAGCCATTGAAGACCCTGTGTAGCACAGTTCTACCCTGGCACCTATGAGATCGCCATGAGTTGGGAGTCTATTCTACGACAAACTGTTACTGATTTGATTTCTTAAATGAAACATTGAAAGACAGGTTCCTTCTAATTTTTAAAAGGAATATAAAAAAGTACCAAGTTTATATAATTTCAAAGTATGAAAAGCAAAAAAGTATGGAGACTTTATAGTATTCTGTATGCTTTTGTTCCCTCTCTGATTGTAACTTGTATAAAGTAACTTATGAAATGAAAATACTGAGACCTCGCTCTAGTGACGGCTTATCAACCGCTATGTCCAAATGAAGGAATCATTGCCACATAGTAAATGGCCAAGAGCCTTGGCCGATGAATTTGTGGTTTTCCCAGGACCTTTCAGCTAATCAAAGTTTTACCATAATAATTCAAACAAAACATAAAAACCGAAACCAAACCCAGTGCTATCGAGTCGATTCCGACACATAGCAACTGAATAGAACTGCCCCTTAGGGCTTCCAAGGCTGTAATCCGTACGGAAGGAGACTGCCCCTTAGGGTTTCCAAGGCTGTAATCCGTACGGAAGGAGACTGCCCCTTAGGGCTTCCAAGGCTGTAATCCGTACGGAAGGAGACTGCCCCATCTTTCTCCTGTGGAGGAGCAGTGCGGGCGGGTTCGAACTGCCAGCCTTTCTTTTAGCAGCTGAGCACTTTCACCACTTCCCCAACAGAGTTCCTTTAAAGAATATCTACTTAGAGCTTAATCTTGACTCGGCTGAGGCTGACATCAGTGCATCTGGGTTTTAATTCCCTGTGCTATGATTTTGTACAAGCCCTCAGTTTATCCAGGCCTAATTTTCTTATTCTGTAAAATGGGAATAACATGCCTAAGAGTGTTAGTATAAGGAGTAATAAGTTACTACCTAGCCCGGGGCCAGACACATAAGAGACACATAATAAATATTACTTTTTACATTTAAAGTCATCAATAAAGTTGTCACACCAGGTAAGACTGAAGGCACTGAAATGATTTCACATTCACAAAGTGCTTTAAACTGGCTGCTCATTTCCACAACTATGCCCCAGTCTCACAGTAAACCTCAATGTAAGAGAACTCACTATTACCATCATTTTAAAAGTGGGTGGCCTGGAACCCTGGAAGTTCAGAGACACCCCTTAAGTCAGTCACCCAGGCATTTAGAATGAGAGGCAGAGCAGGTCAAGGAACCTGGAGCCTTGACCCCCTTCCCCACCCTACTATGAAGATTTGGACAAACATTTCTAAATTGGAGAGGGCCTTGGACCATGCACAAAGCCGCCACAACGAAACTTCGCTTCATCAAGTGTTGCCCTTGACTTGCTCAGACCCTTGTCCAGGTTGCACAGGAGGAAGCAAAGAAAGCACTCGAGGCCTTCGTTTTAGTCTTCTCTTCATCAAATTGGACCCATTTGTGGTCAAGATGCACAAACTCAGTACTCTTTTTCTATTTGGGAATCAAAATGAGGCTCCCCTTCTTTTTAGAAATAGGTAGTTTGCAATCACACTGAGCAGTGTTACCTCATGTTCGTATTTCACGAGAGGCTGTGGAGTGTTCACTGTTCCACTGTGCATGCCCTGAGCCCTGAGCAGCCTTCCGTCCATGCCCCTGAAACACCTTCTCACATTCAGCTTTCTAAATCTCTATCTCCAGCTGAACACCCCATCTCTTGTAGACAGGGGCTGTGTCTTACCCATTTTCTAATACATTCCATGTGGCACAGTGACTGTAACATAGTGGGGGCTCTGGAGATCTTTGTTGAATGAATAAATGAATGGGAAAAGCACTCAACTAGATATTAGTTCATGTCTCTTGGTGGTGCAAACAGTTAACACTCTCCCCTGCTAACAGAAATGTTGGAGGCTCAAGCCTACCCAGAGGCACCTTGGAAGAAAAGCCTGGTGGTTAACTTCTGAAAAATTAGCCACTGAAATCTACACTGACGCACGTGGGGATTTCCACGAGTCAGAATTGAAAGGGTGGCAACCGGTCTTTTAGTCATCAGTTATAATCTCTCTGCAACTCAGCCTCTGTAGATGCATAATGTCAACGTTGAATTAGATTAACTGTAGGGTCTTTTTCAACACTATATTTCTATTATTTTTATTAAAAAAAAAAAAAGAAGAAAGAAAAGATCTCACAGTTTAGGAGGCTAGAAGTCCAAATTCAGGGTGCCAGCTCTAGTGGAAGGCTTTCTGTCTCTGTCAGCTCTGGAGGAAGGTCCTTATTATCAATCTTCCCCTGGTCTAGGAGCTTCTCAGCACAGGGACCCTGGGTCCAAAGGATGATCTCTGCTGCTGGCTCTTCTTTCTTGGTAGTGAGGTCCCTATCTCTCTGCTTATTTCTCTCCCCTTTTATCTCTTGTAAGATAAAAGGTGATGCAGGCTACGCCCCAAAGAAACTCTCCTTACATCGAACAGGGCTGTGGCCTGCCTAAGGGTATGGTATCCCACCCTAAACTTCTTTAGCATAACCTAATTTTACCTCATTAACTACAGGCAAAGATTAGGATTTACAACACACAGGAAAACTACATCAGATCACACAGTGGAGGACAACTACACAATACTGGGAATCATGGCCTAGCCAAATTGACACATATTTTGGGGGGACACAATTCAATTCATGACATTCCACAATTTGGCCCCCCAAAATTCAAGTCCTTGCCACATGTAAAACATTTTCACCCCATCACATCATCCCAAAAGTCTTAAATCAACTCCTAGTCCAAACGCCATCCTTGGGCAAAATCCCTCTTTGTCTGTGGAATCTGGAATACAAGTTATCTGCTTCCAAAGAACAATGGTGAAACAGGCCCAAGCTAGACATTTCCATCACAGACAGGAGAAACTGAAGGAAAGGAAGGGATAACAGGCTCCAAGCAGGTCCAAAACCCAGCAGAACACCTTACGTTAGCTGTCAAGGCTTGAAAATAATCCTCTGTTCTCTGAGACCCTCTAGGCCAGGGCGATACCTTGATCCTGTTTTCTCCTAAACACTGACGTTACTCAGGTCGTCTGCAATACCGTGCCTGCAATAGCTTAGTACACTTCGTAATTTTCCCAAGAAAGGCTTACCACTCCTTTCCTGCCTTCATCTGATTTTCTTGAAAATGTTAAGCCTCCAGATGAAGATCACTAAAGCGGCCCAATAGACTCAGCATCGTCCATGTGCTCCAACTTCCTACAATTCAGCAAAAATGTACTCCCAATATTTTATTAGAAAGCCACATCAGTACCCTGTAATAAACCACATCTGCCTTGTCCTCTTTTCAAAGGCAGGAATTCATGAGAATCAGATGTCTTTATTAGGAAACAATAAAAATAAAAAAATTTTAAAAAAGGTCACTTGAAAGAGGTTTTCAATAGGCTGCGGAAGCCAGCCACTGGATTGAATGCCAGGTTGCCGCAGCCCCTAAAGCCAGACGGGCATTGTTCTTAATCACCAGCAGTGAAGGCGTTCTAGTAGCAGATCACCAACACAGCCGCGGCGACAGGGCTAGGACACGGACAGGGAGGCAAGAGGGCGGTGAATGAGTGGCTTTTGCTGACGCTTCCAACCACAGACCTTGCGAAGTGGTTGCAAACGCTTTTTTCCCATCCAGCTCCCTACAGCCTGCGAGGTTTGTTCTCGAATAAGGGGGTATTTTGCTGCTCGTCAACCACAGGAGGAGAGAAAGAGGAAGAAAAAACTTGATCAAAGGGGATGATTGTGCATTGAGGGTCTGTTTTCAGCTCATCAACATGAAGGAAGCTTTTGGCTTGAAGTCTTCTCGGCTGCATTTTGAATGAATTGGTATTTTGGGCTCTTTTGCCAACTCTTTTATAAAGGAGCCTCGCGCTCTTTATTTTTTCTTTCATCTGAGAGGGTCCTCAGGCAGCAAGCACTAGGAGCCTGGGTGTAAACATCAAGCCTCCCTTGGGAATGCAAAGAGGGAGCCACTGGCCAGCCCCTCTCCTTGGCCAGGTGAGTAATTCACAGATGCGCTACACTGGCTGCTTCTATGCCCAGAGGTGCCTGAAGGATAAGCTGCCTGGAGAATGTCTGCTTTCCTGTGCGAGAAGTGTAAACTTCATATCTTACCTTCACCAAAAAACCCATAGTCATGAGTCATAGCAACCCTAAAGGACAGAGTAGAACTGCCCCATGGGGTTTCCAAGGAGCAGCTGGTAGATTTGCACTTTAGATGAAGGTTTACAGAACAAACTAGTTTCTCATTAAAAATTAGTACAAATATTGTTTTGTGGCATTGGTTGCCAAGCCTGCGGCATGTTAACACTCTCCTTTTCTCAACCTTGGGTTCCCCATTTCCAGCTTTCCTGTCCCATCCTGCCTCCTCATCCTTGCCCCTGAGCTGGTGTGCCCCTTTAGTCTTATTTTGTTTTATGGGCCTGCCTAATCTTTGGATGATGGGTGAACCTCAGGAGTGACTTCATTACTGTACTAAAAAGATGTCTGGGGGCCAAACTCTCAGGGTTTCTTCAGTCTCTGTCAAGCCAGTAAGTCTGGTCTTTTTTTGTGAATTAGAATTTTGTTCTACATTTCCCTCCAGCTCTGTCCGGGACCCTCTGTTGTGATCCCTGTCAGAGCAGTCAGTGGTGGGAGTGGGACCCTCTGTTGTGATCCCTGTCAGAGCAGTCAGTGGTGGGAGTGGGGCACCATCTAGTTGTGCTGGACTCAGTCTGGTGGAGGCTGTGGTGGTTGTAGCCCATTAGTCCTTTGGAATAATCTTTCCCTTGTGTCTTTTGTTTTCTTCATTCTCTCTTTCTCCAGATGAGGTGAGACCAGTGGAGTATCTTAGATGGCCACTCACAAGCTTTTAAGACCCCAGATGCTACTCACCAAAGTAGAATGTAGAACATTTTCTTTATAAACTATGTTATGCCAATTGAGCTAGATGTTCCCAAGACCATGGTCCTCACAGCCCTCAGCCCAGCAATTCAGTCCCTCACGGAGTTTGGATGTGTCTATGGAGCTTCCATGACCTTGCCCTGGAGAAGTTGTGTGGGCTTTCCGAGTATAGCGTACTGTTTTACCCTTCACCAAAGTTACCATTTATCTATTGTCTATTTATCGTTTTTCCATCCCCACCCCTCCCCTCCTCGTAACCATCAAAGATTGTTTCCTTTTGTATGTAAACCTTTTCATGAGTTTTTATTGTAGTGGTCTCATACAATATTTGTCCTTTTGTGATTGGCTTATTTCACTCTGCATAATGCCCTCCAGATTCATCCATGTTGTGAGATGTTTCATAGATTCATCATTGTTCTTTATCGTTGCGTAGTACCTCATTGTGTATGAGTACCATAGCTTGTTTATCATTCATCTGTTGATGGGCACCGGTTGGTAGGTTGCTTCCATCTTTCTGCTATTGTGAGCAATGCTGCAATGAACATGAGTGTGCACATGTCTACTCATGTGATGGCTCTTATTTCTCTAGGATATATTCCTAGGAAGTGGGATGCCTAGATCATATGGTATTTCTATTTCTAGCTTTCTAAGGAAGTGCCATATTATCTTCCAAAATGTTAGTACCATTTTGCATTCCCACCAGCAGTCCATAAGTGTTCCAATCTCCCCGCAGCCCCTCCAACATTTGTTATTTTCTGTTTTTTTTATTCGTGCCAGTAAGTCAGGGTGAGACGGTATCTCATTGTGGTTTTGATTTGCATTTCTCTAATGGTTAATGATCTCAAGCATTTCCTCATGTGTCTGTCAGCCACTTGAATGTCTTCTTTGATGAAGTGTTTATTCATATCTTTCCCCCATTTTTTAATTGGATTATTGTCTTTTTTTTTTTTGTAGAGGTCTTAGATTTTCCTGAAGATTTTAGAGATTAGACCTTTGTCAGATTTGTTACAGCCAAATTTTTTTTTCCCCAGTCTGTAGATTCTGTTTTTACTCAAAAGAGTAAAAGTCTTTTGATAGCGTAAGTGCTTAGTTTTTAGCAGATCCCAGTTGTCTAGCTTATCTTCTGGAGTTTGTGTTTTGTTAGTTATGGTTTGTATCCTGCTAAAGCCGTGTATTTAGGGCCTCTAGCATTGATCCTATTTTTTCTTCTATGATCTTTATAGTTATTGGTTTTATATTTAGGTCTTTGATCCATTTTGAATTAGTTTTTGTGTATGGTGTGAGGCATGGGTCCTGTTTCATTTTTTTGCTGATGAATATCCAGTTTTGTCAGCACTATTTGGTAAAAAGACTGTCTTTTCCCCGTTTGATGGATTTTGGGCCCTTGTTGAACATCAGATGACCGTGGGTGGATGGATTTACATCTGGGTTCAGATTTAATGAGACAACATTAATTGAGTGTTAGCTGAGCATAACCCATCTGATACCACAATATGGGAACACTATGCAGAATATAGTTCAGTTAATCTAATTAAATATAGCAAAAATTGCTCTGATGCAATGGGTTTATAATCTCAGCACTCAATTTCTTCTTTCTAAGGATTGTGTAATCTTTTGCCAAGATTTGGAGAAAACTTGTCACTAGAGACTTATCTCTGCCTGGGCATGACAGTTACAGAAGTCAAGGCTCAGCTGATTCTCTTCTGTGCACACTCAGATGTTCTTGTCCCAGGCTATTCTCACTGAGAAGACTGCTTTCTTGCATCTTGCTTGCAGAAAATCCCCCACTTACTTTTTGCCGTTGCTCTAAGCTCACTGTGAACCCTGCTTGTCACCTGAAACTGTTTGTCTAACAAATGGAATAAAAATGCCTTTTACAATGCGTTGGGCTGGGATGACTTCTCTTTCTTTTTGCATGGCCCATGGCTTTTGGTTCCTGAGCAATTATTCCTGTTACCACTGTGTTCTATATCATTCCCCCACCTCAGCAATGGAAAAATTTCATGCTGCACTGTTTCAGAAAGAAAATAACTTTCTAATTAGGTCAAGGGTGGAAATATGTCCACCAAATCATCTACCATGCAATGGTATTAAAAATCTGCCTGGACTAGAGTAGCACTGATTATACCCAATACACCATCTGATACATTTTTCATACAAGTACCTCTGCCTAGAATGGTCTCCCTTCCCTTTCTTCCCTTGGCAAACTCCTATCCAGCCTTTAAGACTCAGATCAAATGTCATCTTCTCTTGTGAAACCTTCTCTGAATCTCCCACATAATCGTTTCTCCTCTGCTTCCTAAGAATTCCTTGTTTGAATCTTCTTGAAATCACTTATCAAGTATTATATTTTGCCTATTCATAGACCTGTCTTCTTACTTAGGCTCTAAGCTATTCCAGGACAGAGATCATGATCTCTTTTGCAGCCTCAGAGTCTAGCACGATGCTTGGTGAATGATAAATATTCAGATTTACTATTAAAATAAATAAATAAATAAAGGACTTGAGTTCTGAAAATTGTTCTGTACAGATTAAATTTTAGCACTGTTTAAGACCCATTCAGTGTGGCACGCTCTCTTTAGGTTCCATTTGAAACGTGGCATTCTGAATGAAGGCTAATTCTCTTCTTACCACTCCTTCCCCTCTGTTGCCTGTCCCCACCGTTCCCTAAGTGCCTGCCATATTCCCATCATTCCCCCACTTGCTCTCTGGCATGCTTTAACGTTTGGATGAGGGCTAAAGTTCTGTGAGACCACCCTCTTATCTTCAGATAAGACAACATCTGTGCCAAGCACTATGACTTTGTAATAATTACTCCAAAAGTTTGTGGTGCAAAATAACTTTGATTATATTTAAGAAATTTTTAGGGGGGGAGTTAAGATTTTGAACAGAGTATAGTAAGGGAGGATGTTTTCTATTTTCTGATGTCTGGGCTGTCAGCTGGGTGACTCCAAGGCTGGGGCTGGAATTGTCTAAAGGTTCATTACTCTTAAGTTTGGTGGTTCATGCTGGCTGTTGACTGAAGGCTTCAATTTCTCTTCACATGGACCTCTCTATGTGTGGGCTAGTTTGGGCTTCTTCCCAGTACTGGGGCTGGCATCTCAGCATGAAGGACCAGAGAGAGAAAGAGGCAAAAGTCATATTGTTTTGTAACCCAGTCTCAGAGGTCATGCAGAGAAACTCCTATCATGTTCTATTTTTTGAGGCAGCCACAGAGTTCTGATCAGTCTCAAGGGAAGAGGAAAGAGACTCTGCCTCTTCCTGTGGAGTGACAAGGCTCTGGGAAAATGTGTGGTGCTGTAAATACTGCTGAGGCCATTCATGGAAAACACAACCAGCTGAAACATCTAAAGCGGGAGAAAAGATCGAACAAAGATAGCATGCGTTTCTGTGGGCTTCACCAATGCCTCCTTGACAAATAAGGGTACATGGAAACAGTGAGGCAGCATAGCATTGTGGAGAAAAGCTCAGAGCATGGGTCAATCTATGAGTCTAGGTTTGCTATGAGTCAGAATTGACTCGATGGCAATGGGTTTTTGGTTTTTTGGTGGGTCAGACAGACTTAGATGGGCATGGGCAAGTTACTTAAACCTCTCTATGCCCTTCAATGTCATCATTTATACAACGGACATTGCAGGGCTGATGACATGATTAGAAATAACATATGTAAACTGCCTGGCTTATAAAATGCCCTTAAGAGAAACAGTTATTAGTTCAGCTTCAAACATCACAGGCTCCTACAACCACAAAGATTACCAGCCTTATTTTGATTGGGGAAGAGGAAGAATGCATGACAGTACAGAGATGTGAAAGTTAGAAAAGATGTTAAAAAATCCTTCAAAGTAAAAAAAAAAGGCACAAAAGGAAAATCATGATTATGTTAATCGTTATACCTTGCTACTGTGCCCTGGAGTCCTCGGTAGTACAAACGGTTAACGCACTCAGCTGCTAAACAAAAGCTTAAACATTTACCATGTCCACACAGAGGGTATTTGGAAGAAAGTCCGGTGATCTTTTCCCAGGTGTCACAGCCGTTGAGAACCCTATGGAGCTCTGTTCTACTCGGACACACAGGGGATCGTCACGAGTTGGAATCAACTCACTGGCAACTGGTTTGGTTTGGGTTTAGTATTCTGCCCTACTTTACCTAGCTTCAATAATCTGATGACTCTATTTCTTTTTTTCCTCTAACGCACTTAAGCCAGGATAATAAAATAGCTAAAAAGAAGGGCTTAAGGCCCAGAAAAGTCTGTAGGTAGTGGTGTGCTAGAGCTTGTTCCTACCAACTCTGTTAAATTTTCAGGAAATTTGTGGACTGATTGATGCCAGATTTCATAGCTTGCAATCAGCCATGGAGAGAATACTTACACCACAGAAATCAGCAAATGGCACAGATCAAAACCCAGTCCCTGCCCCAAGAACTGTTTGTTAAATATTTACCAGCACACCACATCTGTAGGCCTACTACCTACTAGTTTCGTGACCTTCGACAGATTACTTAACTTTTCTGAGCTGTGGTTCCCTCATCTACAAAATACAGATAATAAACCTTGTACTACAGGGTTGTCATGAGATTTAAAAGCAATAATGTAGGTAGAGTATTTAACACAGGACCTGTATTTTGTATGTTCAACAAATGTTAGTTAGCATTATTATCATTATTACTTTAGTGGCCCCACAGCCTAGTCTGGTAGGCAACTAGAAATCTTTCTAAAAAATTGACCATGCTGATCAAATAAAAACATAAGCTGGGAAACCTATTTTTCTTAAAGGGTGGAGAAGGCTCCACAAGATTTTTTCCATGGACCTTAAGGAAATCAGTTCCTTCCAATTTCTGGAGCTCATTTCAGGGTATGCCAGGAAGTCAGCATATTTTGGTCCCAAGTTCGGCTGTCGTGGAATGTAACTTGGACTCCCTTTCTACGTGGCTGCAATCTCCTACGAGCTTCAAAGAGGCGATGTAGGTGGGTCCAGAGGCAGGCTGGACACACTGCCGAAGAAAAGAATGCTCTCCAAAATGAGAGTTTATACAGAACTTAAGTTTTCTCCACCCTGACCCAGCTCAAAGGTGCGTTGTTAAACACATGATCAAAGGCTGTTCAGCTGGTTTTCCACTACGCATTCCCAACTGTCTCTCAACATGATCAAAGGGAACAAGTTGGACCTCTGTAAGCACACAGAGACAGAAATGTTCTAAATTCCACTTTTCACCATGAATGGGGGGCTTCCTGGTGATACACAACCTTTTAGAAATCATATTTCTTACCCATTAGTGTTTTTCATCATCACTTCCCAGAGCCTGACCTCAGAGTGGCTCCACCTTTCCCAACACACAAAATCCAAACAGTAACCTCCTCCTCATGCGTATGCCATAAAAGGAACTACTCTACCACCCAGCCTGAATTTCTTAATCTTTCCTCTCCAACATGTATTCCCCAGCACCACCCCACACAGCGCAACATTTTGTTTTGCTCCGCGTCAGTATTCTGTCGCCGTTGTTGATGCAGTTCTTTGTATCTAGCTTCCAAACCCTTCCAGGCACAGTTCAGGCTCCACATCCTCAATAAAGCTTTCTCTGACTGTAGGATCATTCGCCAATTGAACTTTGGCAATTTCTGGTATTTGAGAGCCACCTCCAAGGTTGAAATGACTTGTCATCTTTCAGAGGCACAAATTTAAATCAATACGTATTTGGGAATCTAATCATTAAACAAAAGAGGTGTGTGGCCCTGCAAAAGATGGCTTTGTTAACTGAGGAATGGTGGGGAGAAGGAAAGAGACTTAGTCTTTGTGGAAAAAATTTTAAAAAGTTCCTTAAAAAAAAAAAAGTCGGTTGCTAGTTCTGATGATAGAAATTAAGAGATAGTGATCTCACCTAAGAAGGTAACGATTTGTAACCAGAAAATAAAAGCCTTGGACAAATATAAGAGTGGAATGTTGACTTTGGAGACAGTTCATATCTGTGACAGAGACAAAAAAAAGTTTGTAAAAAGATTTTAGCATGTGCTCTAGCCAGAATTTATCTTTATAGCTTTATAAATGACTTTCATCCTGTTTTATAGAACCATTAAGGGTCTGAATGGGCCACTTAAAATTTTCAGTTATGTGTTATTGAATTTTATGAGGAAAATTATATGTTATAGTGGAATTTGAGCATTTAGTGGTTAGGGGAACTCTCAGAATATATCCCTCAAAAAGATCAGCACTGCAGTGTACTTTAATCAACCTCAAAGCCCTTGTTGCTCATCCCTTCCCCACTTCAACCATTGGTTATGTAGCCTTGACCCCTGATCATTTCCTGATTTCATATCATGCCTTTAGGAAGTGATAGGAGGACCTCAGGGGCAGTATACAGCACACCAGGAATCCAGCACATGTTCACTGACTGATATTAACCCTCAGAAGAACCCTGGAGAACTCTGAGAAGGTTCCTGAGGCTGCGCTTGGCACTATGGCAACACAGTGGGTGTAAGTTCTAACCATTTATTAGCTTTGCACCTTGAATACATTCTTAAAATTTCCTTCACAGTTTTCCGTGCACTTCTTCATACTGTTGTAGAGATGACAGGCTTTGAAAATAGCAGAGCGGTCTACAAATATATTTTCCTCAAAGCTCCTCTGACCCAGTGCCAAAACCACCTGGATGTTATTGTTAGGTGACGTCAAGTCAATTTCAACTCATGATGACCCCATATGTTAGGGTAGAATCGCCCCATAGGGTTTTCTAGGCTGTAATCTTCATGGGAGCAGATCACTAGGTCTGTCTCCCACAGAGCCACCAAGTGGGTTTCAAACTGCCAACCTTCAATTTAGCAGCCCAGCACTTAACCATTACGACACCAGGGCTCATACTACCTGGTTGTTGTTGTTAGGTGCTGTTGAGTCAGGTCTGACTCATAGTGACCCTATGTACAAAAGAAGGAAATGCTGCCCAATCCTGCACCATCGTCACAATCTTTGTCATGCTTAAGCCCATTGTTGCAGCCACTGTGCCAATCCATCTCATGGAGGATCTTCCTCTTTTTCACTGACCCTCTACTTTACGAAGCATGATGTTACTGTCCAGGGACCTATCCCTCCTGATAACATGTCTAAAATATATGAAACATAGTCTCACCATCCTTGCTTCTAAGGAGCATTCTGGCTGTATTCCTTCTAAGACAGATTTGTTCATTCTTTCAGCAGTCCATGGTATATTCACTATTCTTCTCCAACATCAATATTCTTTTTGGTGATGAATACAACACGATTGCTCTTCAAGTTGTCATTCCTGGCTGGCATAGTAGACCAGGACTGTCTGATTCAAAATGGCCATTTCAGCTCACTAATGCCTAGGATATCGATGTTTTTGTGTTCCATTTCATCTTTGTTGATTTCCAATTTTCCTAGATTCATGCTTCATACATTCACATTCCGATATTAATGGATGTTTGCAGCTGTTTCTTCTCATTTTGAGTCATGCCACATAAGCAAATGAAGGTCCCAAAAGTTTGACTCCAACCACGTCATTAAGGTCAACTCCACTTTGAGGAAGCAGCTCTTCCCCAGTCATCTTTTGAGTCCTTCCAACCTGAGGGACTCATCTTTCAGGCCCAAATCAGACAGTACTCTGCTGCTATCCATAAGATTTTCACTGGTTAATTCTTTTCAGAAATAGACCACCACCAGGTCCTTCCTCCTAGTTTGTCTTAGTCTGGAAGCTCAGCTAAAACCTGTCTGCCCTGCTGGTATTTGAATACCAGTGGCATAGCTTCCAGCATCACAGCAACACACAAGCCCCCACAGTACGAGCATGACAAACTGAAATACATGTGGGGGACCACCTGGTTACCTTCCTACAATTTCTCACTAATTACCCTCCCTTCAGCCCAAACTCAACTCCAGGGAAGGCATGTTTCAATAAGGAACCACTTCTGAAATATATCCCAAAAAAGGATGCTATCACTCTCGATCTTCTCAGAGGCATAAAATCATCCTAAAATAAATGAGAAAAAGCTGTCAGGAACCGTTAGCATGGTAATTCCTCAATTCCATGAGGTTGTTGCCTTTCCCATCAGCCCACTCTCCTCAAAGTTGAGCAACTAAACACATCCTTGCCCACCAGTTTTCAAACTTGTTCAAGTGATGGGGCAGCTGGAAGTCCTGCCACTCCCTTCAGAACATCATGAAGCTTTCATGTGTTTAATTATGTCGTACAAAGGACACTTTCACTGGTGGAAAAAAAAAAATCTATGCATAATAAAATTTAAGCCACAAGTGCATGTATCCTCAGAAAAACCAGCTGCTGAACTAAGCACCAACAGCTGTTCACAAAACTTCCCCGTAATGCTGTTTTATGGGCATTTTTGTTGTTATTGTTCTTCCTGATCTTTCTTGTTAGGAGGCAACCATTTCCCAGATTACATTTCACTTTAAAATATATATACACGTATACATCCTGGATTTACATGTTCATACATGAATTCGTAAAATCCAGGCTTTCAGAGAACACTTCTCTGAAGCAATTATCTTTAATACAACAAAGAATTTTTTGTAAGTTATTCAACAAATACTGACTTGGGCATCTATTATCTGCCGGGCATTGGGCATCGCTCAAAGGGCTGAAGACCAAACAAAGCCTGAATGCCTGAGGAGCATATATTCTAATGGAGAGACAGGCGTTATAGAAATAATCAAATTGTGAGAAATGAAATAAAGACACTGAAGCTGGCAATAGCGACGGGAGAACTAGTTTACATACAGGTGTCCTTTGGCACAGTGGTTAAGAGCTCGGCTGCTAATCAAAAGTTTGCCAGTTCCAATCCAACAGCAGTTCCTTGGAAACCCTATGGGGCAGTTCTAGAATCAACATGACAGCAAAGGGTTTGACTTTTTGTTTTTTATGTATAAATTGATGGACCTTGATTCACCAGTACCTGAGGGAAGAACGTGCCTGGCAGAGGAATTGGGAAATGCAAAAGCCACTGAGTAGGCATGAGCCTGGTGCATATGAGGAGCCGCAAGGGGGCTGGCGTGGCTGGACCCCAGCGAAAGCTGGGAGGAGCAGTGAGAGGTGGTCCACGGGTAGCTAGGGCCTATGTCATGTACAGCTTTGATGATGACTTTGCATTTTGTTCTAAGTGATTTAGAAACCTATGGAAGATTCCAAGAAGGGAATGACAAATCAGACTTACGTTTCTAAGGGATAATTTTGGCTGCTGTTCTGAAGTGTGAACCACAGGAGGGCAAAAATGAAAGCTGAGAGAACAGTTGAGAGGCTATTGAGTATCTTGAACCAGGATAGTAGTGGAAGTAGCGAGCCATGGTTGTTTTCAGAATGTTTTTAAGGTAGAGCCATAGAATAGTCACTCACCTCTGCCTTTAATTGAAGGGAAGGTTCAGAGTAGATTTGGGTTTATTATTAGGATCTACTTAAATTAAAAATATTTCTGGATATGCCACGGCCTGGATGAACCTAGAAAACATTAGGCTGAGTGAAATAAGCCAGTCTCAAGAGGACAAATACTGTATGATCTCACTTACAAGCTGTAATCAACTATGCCCTTTGCCAGCGAGCTGATTCCAACTCACAGCAAACTTATAGGACAGGGCAGAACAGCCCCATAGGGTTTCCAAGGAGTGGCTAGTGCATTTGAACCACCAACTTTTGGTTAACAGCCAAGCTCTTAAACACTGCGCCACCAGGGCTCCATAAGCAAGTAAGCAAGTATAGAATACAAAAATTGTTAGTGGTTACCAGGGGCAGGAGAGAAGGGAAAAGGGGAAGTTTTTGTTTAGAATGAATTGAATGTGTGTTCCTGGTGGTGGGGTAATTTGGAAAAACATAGCAAGAATGGTTGCCCAACTTGAAGAATGTAATCAATGTCACAGAATTGCGCAGGTAAAAATTGGTATATTGCTGTATATCGTGCTGTATAAATTTTTACCCCCCCTCCCCCCCACACACACAAAATGCCATTAGACACATGACGGGGGGGGAAAAAAACATTGCATTCAAGTCGATTCCTACTCAGAGTGACCCAGTAGGACAGAGCAGAACTGCGCAATAGGGTTTCCAAGGAGTGCCTGGTAGATTCGAACTGCCAAACTTTTTCGTTAGCAGCTGTGCCTCTTAACCACTACACCACCAGGGTTTCCACTAGACATGTAGGAGAAAAAAAAAAAAGATATCCCTGGACTAAAATCTCAGCTGTGGCACGGGCCGTACTTCTGTCCTGCTTAGCCATGTGATGAATGGCCATTTCTAGTTGAGCTTTGAGAGGTCTTCTGCAGGATTGCAGATACTGCTGTCCTCCAAATGCCTGAAATTACACTTAGTCTTAATGGAGGAATATAATAAAAGTCATAATAAAAATAACGATGACATGAAGATGATGTTGAAATGTTCTATTGTGATTTTGCTAAATGTACATGAACACACTGGTGGGCTTGTAATAACTTCTCATTTCTTAATATTAACAGAAACCCCAGATATTGACTATAAACGCATTTAAAAACAGGCTCTATGCTGTAAAAAAGCCTTGTTGAGAAAATAGAGTTGTCCAAAGCTGCCATGTGAAATATTTTCGTTGTTGGCAGCAGTTAAATCCACATTCCCCCAGCCCCCTAACTGGAAAAACAATTTTCATGTGAAAATGCTTTGGATTACATGGTTAGTGAGAGCAATTTTTCTTACAGTTTGTGTGGTTTCAGAAAAGGGAGTGCTTCCATATGTGCTGTGAGCTTCAACTGGTTTTTATCTTTTCCAGCCAAAAATATACGCATTTCTTGCTCAGACTCTGTGAGTATTCAGGGTCAGGAATCGCACTGCTTATCACAACGTGCTTAGGAAGGGATCATTTTTGAGATCACTGGGTCACATCCGTGCCTCATCAAAATGCCCGGCAACCCAGGAGGAAAAAGAAAAATGTTGGGCTGCTCCCACTGAGAAATCTGGCCCTTGTATTTCAGAAAATGCCCTGCGTGGCCAGAGCTTCCCTCACAGAAGTTCCAGTGATATTACGGAGCACTTGGTCCTGCCACATGTATGTGGGAAATGTCACTGTCCGATGCAACACTCCGGAACAGCACACGTGAGGCCAGCGATGAATCAATGAGATGGGAACAGAGCCAGGCTTTGTGAAGCACTAAGAACAGAGACTCCATCAAAATTTAAACACAAATGTTGGACAACCGCACTTCGGCCAGAAGACACGGCACATTGTTACTGAGTCTTAGAGAGACGTAACCCTTGCCTTCTTCATGTCACCTTCAGCCTCGTGGCTCTCCAGCCAACGGTCCAGCCCCGTACTATCCCATCTGACGACCTCTGACCCTCTCCCTCATGCAAAGCAGACCCCATCACCAGCAAAATATTAATATTGGTGCCCAGGGTGGTGGTCGGGGGATTACGGCAATCTTTGTTGTATTTCTTTATATTCTTCTGTATTTTAATTTTTCCAAGTTATGCATATAACTTGAAATTAGAAATAAAAGTTTTTAAGTTAAAATAATACAGAATGTAAGTTGAGTTAAAAGAGATAAGAGAATTATAGAGGAAGCCTTCCCTCACAACGGTCTTGGGTACCCTGATGGAGCTCTGCAGGGGCAAAGCCCTCAAGCAGCCCTGCTCCCAGGCTGGAGCTGGCTCAGTTCTGAGCTGGCAGCCCCACTGCTCTGGCTCCTGCAATCTTGGGGCCTCACTATTGCTCCTCTGGCTCCCACTCAGTCGGGGCCACTATATTTTAGGCTGGCTCTTTCAACTCTGAATGCTCTCCCTTGCCTGGTACCTACTGCTTACTCTGGATTGTCTCTGGCTTTGCTTCTGTCGGAACCAGATCACACAACCAACTTAGCACCTTACAGTCTATTTCTGCCCTTCGCACTGGCACACAACTTGATAGGTAGTACATATAATGCAGTAATTAAGAGCACAATCCGTGAGTTTAAAGCCAGGCTCTGACATTTAATACTTGTGTGGCTTTGGGAATGTTGCTTAATCTCTGGGCCTTAGTTTCCTCAAATATAAGATGGGAATAATGACCAAACACTTTGAGGAACAGAGTAGCGGGGGGGGAGTCTGGGGACCATGGGTTCAGGGGACATCTAGGTCAATTGGCATAACAAAGTGTATTAAGAAGACGTTCTGCATACCACTTTGGTGAGTGGAGTCTGGGGTCTTAAAAGTTAGCAAGTGGCCATCTAAGATACATCAATTGGTCTCAACCCACCTGGAGCAAAGGAGAATGAAGAACACCAAAGGCACAAGGAAAACATGAGCCCAAGAGACAGAAAGCGTCACATAAGCTAAAGATTCCATCAGTCTGAGACTGGAAGAACTAGATGGTGCCTGGCTACCACCAATAACTGCCTTGACAGGGAACACAACAGAGAAACCCTGATGGTGCAGGAGAAATGTGGGATGCAGCCCTCAAATTCTAGTAAAAAGACCGGACTTAATTGTCTGACTGGGAGTGGAGGAACCGCAGAGGTCGTGGTCCCCAAACTCTCTGTTGGCCCAGAACTGGAGCCATTCTTGAAGCCAACTCTTCAGACAAATGTTAGACTGGACTGCAAGACATAAAATGATGCTGGTGAGGAGTGTGCTTCTTAGCTCAAATAGACACGAGACTGTGTAGGCAGCTCCTGTCTGGAGGCAAGATGAGAAGGCAGAGGGGGACAGGAGAGGGTTGAATGGACATGGGAGATACAGGGTGGAGAGAAGGAGTGTGCTGTCACATGTAGGGAGAGCAACTAGGGTCATATAACAATGTGTGTGTAAGTTTTTATATGAGAAACTGACTTGAATTATAAACTTTCACTTAAAGCACAATAAGAATCAATCAATCAATCAAATAATGTTGGGAGAGACAATCTGCCCTGAGTACCCCTGCAGGTTCTTGCTGGGTATGCCAAGAATTAACACCCTGGGGCTTTTTACCCAGGCCATTTCTCAAGGTTACTTTCACAGGGAGCAACTTGAGGGATGAGGTAACATCTCCTGAGTGAAGAGCAGGCCAGCTTCTGCTTTACCATAGCAGCAGGGACTCTGTGACATTTCATGCTCCTCAGTGCAGGCATCCATTATAGGCCATTTGCTTGTCCCCTGTGGGACTTCAAGGGCATGGGGAACCAACACAAACAGACATGAAGCTCAGGCTACTGCTTTTCTTGTGGATAATTAAGTCTTTTGTCTCTGACCCAAGTGTGTCATGTCTTCTGCCAGCATCCCTGAAACAATAACAGGTGAACTTGTTAGTTTGTAAGTAGGTAAAATCCAGACCCTGTTACCTTTCTTAACAGATAATAGTACTTACTTCATAGAAATGCAGTGATTAAACAAGATAGTGCTTGTAAAACATTTAGATCAGTGCCTAGCACAAAAAAATTAGATCTGTATTTTCATATTTGCAGATGGGAGCACTTGAACCAAACTTTTGGGACTGTAACTAGCTGACACAGTCAATCAACAGAATATTTGTCCGAGGACACTGGCAGTTTTCTCTTCACCTCACTCCTACCTCCACCCCAGCCCATGGACAACCATAACCCTAGCTTCATACTCAAAGAATATCTTAGCGAACATATTTGGAATATGTTCATGCAAGACAGACTTTCAGTTAAGGCTGTCTTCTCAGGATCTGGGGCTCTTGGGTCTGTCGCTCAGAGCACTAGGGGGGAATACTGATTAGAATCAAGTACTGAGTCTGGATTGTCATCGGAAGGGCAAGAGCTGAATGCCGAAATAGAAATGGATGTGTTTGACATTGCCGTAATAGTTTCTGTGAAGGAAGCTAAGCTGCAAGTCAAGCATTTCTTTCCACAGACTCATTGATAGTTTGAAGGTTTGTTAATCTAACCCAAGTGGACTGAAATGCGGATTTACTAATTTTGTACTTGTGCTGTTAGGAAATATCTACCATATGTTACATCTGATTTGGTTTAAAAGAAACCTTACTTTGTCAGAATTTTATGCCGAAATGTTGTCACTTGAACCTCACCTTGATAACATTTATGAAGCACTGTGCAATTTGGTGCATTTTCTCATACATGTTACAATCTAAACCTCCCAGTCCAATGAGCTAGGAATCATTATAATTCAAATGTTACTGACAAGAAAACTGAGGTCGAAAGTGGTTGAGCATGCTTCTCAAGTACACCACATTTTCTCACATGCAAACGTCTCATATCTAGTTTGGACCACAACCATTTTAAAATAACTGGGAAATGACGGTGTTGATAGTTTCATGTGTGTTTCGATTTTTATATGTGTTTCAAATTTCAAACCTCTAGGACTGACCACAATTTCCTGGAACTATCAGGAATCACATCTTTTCATAACGTTGGCAACTTTCACCATGTCTCCAATCTGTCCTCGTGAAGTGTGTTTCATAATTTGTACAACCCATGTGACCATTAAAAATAGCCTTGGTAATGACCAGGGCATATCCTCAGTGAATCTATGCAGAAGGCAAGCTCACAATCACTGCCCCACATACCCAGGGCCCTTCTACTACCCCTTTGCTTCCTTTCCTACCTGCCTAGAGAACAGACATCATGCCTGGAACAATTTCCTGCCTCTTTCCCCCATGAAAACAGACCCCTGTGGCCATGGATGATACAGAAAGTAGTTACCACCTGGTACAGCCCAGCAGGGTCAATAAGAACTGTGACTGGCCTTACCACCAAGGCTCCCGAGAGCCCCTGCTGTGTCTGGAGTTACCCCTTAACTTTCTTGCTCCTGAGCAGTCTGGAGAGCCCAGAGGAGGCACGGGCGTAGGATGTCTGAGGAATAGGACAGAGCAAGGGGAATTCAGAGATCTTGGGGCAGTGGTTATCTACCAACCAGTATGCAAGTACATGGAGCCCCTGGGTAATGCAGATGCCTCATGTGCTCAGCTAACAAAAAGGTTGGTGGTTTGAGCCTGCTCTGAGGTACCGCAGAAGAAAGACCTGGTGATCTAATTCCAAAAATCAGCTACTGAAAACCCCGTGGAGCACAGTTCTCTCTGACGCACACACGGGGCTGCCAGGAGTCAGAATCAGCTCGATGGCAACTGGTTTATGCAAGCGCAGAGCTTGAAGATGGTAACAATTTTTTTTTTTATGTTTTTACAGAAATCAATTAAAATTACTGAAAGAGATTATTTAACCTTACATCCCATGAGCATCCCTCCAGCTGTCTCTCTACGGGAAACGGCTCTCCTTGCACAGGCTGCATTTCTTCAAGTGGGGTTCCTAATCCTTTGCTCAAAACCCCTTGTTCCATCCACTGCAGCAAAAAGCTGGCTCTTTCACACCTTTTAAAGCTTTCCATGATCTGCACCCAAGCGGGTCATCCATGGATAAAAATGTGCACCAGGAGAAAAAGTAAAGCTTGTCTAGACAAGTCAAAGACTCGGCTCCACCGTTTTAACTTCCAGCTATTTGTCTAGTGTCTGTTTGCCCATGGCCATAGTTCAAGGCACTCGAAGAACTTTTCAGCTGTTCTCATCCCTCTTTGGCACGTAACTGACCGGAATATTCCATCCATGGCCACGTTGCATCCACGCCTAGCACTACTCCTTTGAGGGGATGATTTCTAGCCTGGACAGAACGGTGGTGTTTAAAGATTGTAACAATTGAGAAAACCAAATTGATGTGTACCCATTACATCTGAGTGCTGTTTTATGATATAGAAATAGTCAGAAATGATTAAGTACTTACTACATCCAGGGCCATGCCAGGTGCTTCACAATACAGCCCCTCATTGAATTCTCCAGGTGCCGGAGGCACAATCATTGTCCCCAACAGATGCTTACTTCATTCAACTAGTAAGTGATAGAGTTCAATTTCCAAAATCAGGCAGTCCCAGCTTCAGAGACCCAGTACTTAATCTCTGTGCTCTGCACCCTCCCTGAAGGAAGATAGCAAGAAGCTCTGCTGAGCTCATCCCCATCGGCACTGTAGGAGTCGTTTTCTTTGTTAGGTAACAAATTACCACAAACATGGTGGCTTAAAACAATACCTGTTCTCCCTCAAGCCCAAAACAATTGGATTCTATCCCAAAGCTTCTGGCAACACATCTTTGAAAGCTAATTAACTTCTTTTTTTCATTATAGTCCTTTCTGTTAATAAAGTTCCATAACACATTAAGCTTTATTCTGACTTAATATTTGACTTTTCACAAAAAAATTGGCCTGGACCATATTCCATTGAAAATTATTTAAATACCAGTGTTCTGAATAGACTAAACTACAACTGGTTTGGTTTTTTGTTTTTGTTTTTTATTCTGATTTTACAGTCAACTCTTCAGCTTCCCAAAGTTATAGTAAAGAGAAGAACCACCAAGATGAATAAGCAGAAAAATATTGCTTCCTTAAGACATCTTTAATATTTCTTAGCTGGATGTTGGAATAAGAATAAAGAACAAATCCGCTAGGAGAGCTGGTGAGCTAGGCCCTCTACAAGGAAGTTCCTTGTGAAGGAGCATGTAACAAGCGGGGTCTAAGAATTGTATGGTTTACTCTATGAATGGTAACCCATTTCATCTTCAAACAAGGGTGTAAAGAAGCCATTCTTCTAATCACCCCCATTTTACAGCAGAAGAAATGAGGTACAGAGAAGCGGAGTAATTTTCCTACCATCACATGGTTAGTTAGTAAGTGGCAGTGCCCAGATTCCCACCCAGGGTGTTCTGGCTGAAGAGCATATATCCCTTTTTTTTTTTTTTTTTTTAATTGCCTTTTTAGTGAAAATATATCAACTTGACCACAATGGGTTTGGTTTTTTGGTTTAGACACATTAAAACAGGTTCCCATTCAACAATATCTATAAATAATGTTCAATGACACTGGTTACATTCTTCACAGGTGTCAACATTCTCATTATTTCCAATCTAGATGTTTCACTCCCATTAATTTAGACTCACTGCCTCCCAAACTAATCATCTCTGCTTTACAGTAACTTGTCCATTTGGTCTCATACAGGTAATTTTTTAAAGAGCTCAGTTCTCAAAGGTGGAATTCTTTACTTTTTGAGCTAACCTACTTTTTTTCTTTTTTAATATTTAGGTAAAAGGTGATTTCAGGGGATAGCTTCTGTTCAAGGTTTAAAGAGTGTCTCAGGGCAATAGTCTTGGGGATTCCTCCAGTCTCGAAGGGTCCAGTAAGTCTGGGTTCATTGAGAATCTGAAGTTCTGTTCCACATCCCCCATGCCCCATTCTATCAGGATCCATCTATTATGACCCTGATCAGAATGTCTGGTAATGGTAGCCGGGCACCACCTGGTTCTTCTGGTCTCAAGATAGAGGAGGCCAAGGCCTCTATTTTTTTTGTTGTTGTTGTTGTTGCTGTTGTTGAGTAGGTGAAGTTGCCCAGTTTTTAAAAACATGGGCTTTGTTTTCAGAGAAATCCGAGTTTAAGTTCTGGCTCTGCCATTTTTTGCTCTGAGACTTTGGAGAGCCCGTGGTCTTAATCACTGTGATATACTGCTAATCTTAAGGATTAGAGGAGAGAGAAGAATGCACAGATATCATTCTGGGTACAACTGTGAAGAAACCACCCACATAGCGACCCTATAGGACAGAGTAGACCTGCCTCACAGAGTTTCCAAAGGAGAGCCTTTTCGAAGAAACCACATGGGGGGCATATATCAGGAATTATTAAGCTATGGTAGGAGGTTAACTTCAAAGATGGAAAAAGAACTCTAAGGGGTACTCTTGAGCTGAGGGACAGCACAAGGAAGGACCAACCTGAAAAGGGGGACCCCTCCCCAAGGCTGGGGTTCAGATTTCATTGAAGAAGGCACCATTACAGTCCATTAGATGGTGAAATTTGGTGGGTTACACAGGCCAGAGTCGCCAAGCAAGCAGCACCAACCATCTTGGGAGCAGGTAAGTGGAGGCCAGTGGGTGGGCATGCAGAGAGAGTGGGAGCCCTGCTGCAGGTGGAAGGCCTGGGCACAAGGTGTTTGAGTTGGGCAAGGCTACAGGAACAACTGTTCCAGATGCAGGAGAGAGCCAAGGTGACCCAAGGGCAAGCAGGCATGCAAAAGGTGTTGTGGTCCTGCTGCAGCATTGCCAGAACTGGGAGCCCTGGAGCAAACCTAGAGCACTTCTGTGTACAACTTAGGTTAGGATGGCTGCAGGAGGCTGGAATGCTGAGGGAAGGTCAGACATGGGCTTACTAGGTGGTGAGCCCACTACATGTACAGACTTGGGGCTGAGATGAGGGCTGAGGCACAGAACTAGGACTTTAGGTACACCACCACTGCCTGAGTCAAGAGGCAGAAAAAGCACACGGTCAAAGGCTAGAGAAATCTGCACCCTACACGCACCTGTCATCACCCGTCATTGGAGAAATGTGGCTGAGCAGTGGAGGAGAAAGGTGTGCTGTCCAGGATCCTGGAGACTGAGCCACCAGGATCAAGAAGGAAGACTCCTTCCTCCTGCAATGTCTCCCTCTCCAGCACCCTCCAATCACAGAGCTTAACAGCATGCCAATTGCCAAAGGAAAGGGCTCACATTTATTCTCAAGGAGCAGGCAAGAAAGGGTGAATGTGGAGCTGAGAAGCAATAAATTGATAACTGTCATGTTATGAAGAAAAAAACAAAATGATAGAAAGATCTGAATTTGATTCCTGTTTCCAAACTTAGTATTTGCGTGATCCTGAACAAGTGTCTTACTGCTCTAAGCCTCTAACTTCTTATCTATAAAATGGCTATAATAACTCCTACTGTGCAAGATAGTTATGAAAGGAAAATATAACACATGCAAAGCACAGCACTCCAGTGCCTGCCCCATAAGGGTATTTAGTAAATTGTAGCAATGATGATGACAGAAACCCAAGCGTATGAGGCAGACACTTTACCTCAAGGGTTTCACGATTCCATTAGTGGAAAAGTCATCTGATAGCTCTAACTACTCCAAAGCTTAATCAATCAGGAATCATGACTAATATTGATATTAAAAACCAAAAAGACCTGTTGCCGTCGAGTTGATTCTGACTTATAGTGACCATATACGACAGAGTAGAACTGCCCCATAGGGTTTTCAAGAAGCAGCTGGTGGATTTGAACTGCTCATCTTTTGGTCAGCAGCTGAGCTCTTAACCACTGCATCCCCAGAGTTCCAATATTAAGCACTTAGTACACTCTGGTTGAGGAGCCCTGGTAGCACCGTGATCAAGGGTTTGGCTGCAAACCAAAAGGTCAGCGGTTTGAACCCACCAGCCGCTCTGTGGGAGAAGGATGAGGCAATCTGCTTCTGCAAATATTACAGCCTTGAAAATCTTATGGGGCAGTTCTACAGTTCTACTCTGCCCTATAGGGTCGCTATGAGTTGGAATCAACTCAACGGCGGTGACTATGCTCTAGGCATGGTTCTAAACACTTTACACATTTAAACTTTTCAATCACACTCCGGGGTAGGTACTATTATTATTGCCATTTTATGGATACTAAGACACATGTGTTACTTGCCGAAGTTTTGACAGCTAGTAAGACACTGTAACAGATGGGGTAGAGACTAAGCTGCTGTAAGAAAGAGGCCCCAAGATGCAGTGGCCTGTACAAAATGAAAGTTCACTTTCTCTCACATACAGGGTGTCTAGGACTGGTAGTGAGGTTCTGCGATACTCAAAACATGGATGTCAGGTCTGAAACCCAGGGGACTGCATCGTCACTCTGAACCTGTGGTAAAGGGAAAAAGGCCAGGGGGATGGAGGTAGGGTAGGGACTGCACACGCATTCTTTGTTGTGGTCAAGATGTGGAGACAGTCAAAAAAAGAAAATTGCTGGGTCTCCCATCTCATTACCCAGGACTGATTCACTGGGCCAGTATAAGCTGCACAGTGTGCCGGTCAATGTAGCCTCTAACTTCTAACTGAGAAGTCAAATGTCCAGCTACAAAGTGGGAGATTTTAGGGGCAAAATGGTTCTTGGCAAACAAGTAGCCTTCTGCACCGCAATGGGAAACTCCAGGCAGTTCAGAGATTAATCACTACGCTACACTCTCTCCAATCACGGGGAAGAGGGTGATGTTCTTGTGAATCCCCAGTCAAAAGAACTCATAACAAGTCCACTTACATCTGTCAAAGTCAAGGCCAAATCCAGTGCCTAAGTTGCTGGCAGATGCTCACATGTACTGGACAGCAGACAGCATCAAAGGTCTGCTTAGCACTGGAGAAAATGCAAGGGCGTCTGGCCCTTTGGTGAGAACACTATTGCTGGCTCATTTCCGCACAGCCATGGAGTACAGACGGCCACATGTGGGGAAATATCAGGATGGAAGCTCAGAGGGCTTGGGGGTGCCAGATTAGGAAAGTCAGAGATAAGGACACACACATCTGTCTTGGAAGAAGTACAACCAGAATGCTCCTTAGAGGCAAGGATGGCGAGACAGCGTCTTACATACTCTGGACATGTTGTCAGGAGGAATCAGTCCCTGGAGAAGGACATCATGCTTGGCGGAGTGCAGGGTCAGGGGAAAAGAGGAAGACCCTCAACGAGGTGGATTGACACAGTGGCTGCAACAATGGGCTCAAGCATGACAACGATTGTAAGGATGGCGCAGGACCGGGCACTGTTTCGTTCTGTTGTGCATAGGGTCGTTATGAGTCGGAACCGACTCGACGGCACCTAACAACAACAACACAAGAACACGGTGAGTTTTAGCTAAAAACAGAAAGAAATCTCAATTTTCTAAACTCCAAAAGCGTAGGCAGCTGCACTAGTGCCCTCTAATTTGCAAAGAGATACTGTCACTGGCCTTCTCCAAAGCGGCCCCACCTTCCTAATTAGGGTTGTAGCAAAATTACACGTTTCAAATTCTCTTCACTGTTTACCCCTAGAAGCTTTACTTATAAGACCCTTCCCAAAAAAGCTGATTTTCATTTTATGAACTTTGCCTTTGTGGAATTAATGCTGAGAAATGAACAATTGGCATGGATCTTTGGAAAATCTGAAAAAGAGTCACAAACATAATCACGGAAAGTTTGCTTCTTAAAAAAATCTGGAACAGAAATGTTGGGTTTCCATATTCTTCTTATCTTCATGGCAGTCCTTTATGTGGCAAGTTTTAGCTCGGTTGTAAAAATATAAAAATAGATAAATAAGGAAGGATAGAACCCTTATAGGTCCCTAAGTGGTGCAAACAAGTTGCACTTAACTAATAATGCACTAGGTTTGGGTTTTAATAACGTAAAGTTTGACGGTTCGAACACAACCAGCAGTGCCATGGATGAAAGGCCTGGTGACCTGCTTCTGTAAAGACTAGAGTCAAAGAACCCTACGGAGCAGTTCTACTTGGTAATACATGGGGTCATCAGGAGCCAAAATTGGCTGGAAGGAAACTATTAACACCAGAGTCATTACGCAGTAAAGCAGTGATCCCCTGCATACAGCCCACACACCAATAGCGTTAGAATCACTTAGAACCCTGTTAGAAGTGCAAAATCTTGGAGCCTCCCAAGACCTACTGAATCAGAAATTCTGGGAGTGGGGCCTAGCCATCCATTTTAACAAGCCCTCCAGTTGATTCGAACACAGGCAGAAACTGGAGGACCGTTAAGGTAGAGAGTCTGCCGTGTATAGTGGGAAATGTACCAAGGCTCACGTCTTTTCCACCCCTAAGAATTTGTAAAACCCTCCTTAAGCCTCAGCTGTGAAATCTCTGAGCTTCACTTTCCTCAGTCGTCAAGTAACAATGATGCCTCATAGAGCTATCATGAGGCTGAAATGAGACACGGTGTGTAGAACTTTGCAAACTGAGAACCACTATGAAAATAAAAGATATTTCAAGAAGCAATGTGATGTAGTAGAAAGAGCATCCTTGAGGCTTTGAAATCAGACCCAACTACCTCTTACTAGTTGTGTAACGCTGGGTATCTTAACCGCCATGAGCTTCACTTGCTTCATCTGTAAACCAGGAATAACAATAACTACCTCATTAGAGGTTTTGGGATTAAAGGAGATAATGTCCTTACAATAAATTACATATTAAATATTTACCCAACATTGATTCCTTTCCTTTCTTCTTCTACAATTAAATGTGATCTTTAGATATGGTTTCCAAATCCCCTAACTCTCAATCAGACAAGGTCTACTATTTCTTAAAAGGTCATTTGGGCATGTGTTTAAAATGTCCTGCTGTCTTACTCTGAGTATATTTATGCTCTGTTGGAATCATTTTGATCTACTTGTCCATCAGAAAGTTTTTCATTTTCTCATCAATAAATAGTTAAAACAGCCATGATTAGGGACTCTCTAAAGATATTCCCCCCACGTCTGTCAGTTTGTTGTACTGTCGGGGTTTGTGTGTTGCTGTGATGCTGGAAGCTATGCCCCTGGTATTCAGATACCAGCAGGGTCTTCCAAAGAGGACAGTACAGTTTCAGCTGAGCTTCCAGGCTAAGACAGAGTAGGAAGAAGGATCCAACAGTCTAATTCTGAAAAGCATTAACCAGTGAAAACCTCATGAATAGCAGCAGAAGTTGTGAAGGATTTCATCTTACTTGGATCCACAATCTACAGCCATGGAAGCAGCAGTCAAGAAACCAAAAGACGCATTGCATTGGGTAAATCTGCTGCAAAAGACCTCTTCAAAGCGTTGAAAAGCAAAGATGTCTCCTTGAAGACTAAGGTGCGCCTGACCCAAGCCAAGGTATTTTCAATTGCATCATGTTCATGTGAAAGCTGGACAATGAATAAGGAAGACTGAAGAAGAAATGACGCCTTTGAATTGTGGTGTTGGCGAAGAATATTGAATATACCATGGACTGCCAAAAGAACAAACAAATCTGCCTTAAAAGAAGTACAACCAGAATGCTCCTTAGAAGCAAGGATGGCGAGACTGCGTCTTACATACTTTGGACATGTTGTCAGGAGGGATCAGTCCCTGGAGAAGGACATCATGCTTGGCAGAGTACAGGGTCAACGGAAGAGAGGAAGACTCTCAACCAGGTGTATTGACACAGTGGCTGCAACAATGAGCTCAAGCATAACAACAATTGTGAGGATGGCTCAGGACCGGGCTGTGTTTCTTTCTGCTGTGCATAGGGTCGCTATGAGTCGGAATCGACTCGACGGCACCTAACAACAACAACAAAGATTATTCCTCAACCTCAAATAATGGTGGTTCCTTGGGGAGATTAAGATGGTCAGCTTCTCTGGACCTCCTCAATTGGTACTATGGAAGTCACTACCTAAATAGGGGGCTGGTCTTTGTTTCCAGTTATATTGCCTCATGGTGGGGGGGAGTGGGAAAGTCCCACTTTTTCTGCAGCAGGAGACCCAGAAGGACAGAGAGGTGGATGGAGGCCATAAGCCAGCCTTGGCCCAGGGCACAGAGTAGAATGGAGGATAGAGAATAGATCGGGGAGGGTGTTGGGTGGAAAATGAGACAGGGTTGCAAATAGAGAATACCACACAAACAATAAAGATACAAACACAAAGATGTGGGGAAGGTTAGGGAGAACCTGTGGTGGAGCTGCAGTGTGGAGAGCCCAGTGGTGCTGATAACCTACCGTCAAGACCAGCTACATCATTTTCAGAAGCCAGAGCAAAATGAAAATATGGGGCCCCTTGCTTAAAATTTAGAAATTTCAATATGGCAACAGTAGACCATCAAAGCGTGTGGTCTTTCTGAGGTAGGAGCTCTGTGCAACCCCACAGGTCACACGGCCCTTTGAATCTGTATGATCCAAAGTTCTTTCCACTCCGTCCATCTCTGAAGACCGAGGCTCTGATGAGCTGCTAGCATTTGGCTTTAAAGGAAAAAAAAATGAGATCAAACAGTAGCTTACAGGAAAGCTGGCCCAGAAAGAAGATCAAAGCAAAAGCCCCAACTAACTGTATCAAGTGTCAACTGTTTTTTCTCTTTAAGAAACAAATTTCAACATTTCAGAGAAACTACTTCTAATTCTTCTTAGAAATATGTGTTTGCTTCCAAGGTAATGGAAAAACCTCCGACAGTGACTCACATGGCAGCAGAAATCCTCCTTGGTTAACACTGTTTCCTGATACCGGACAGGAAGAAGCTGGCCTCCGCCCATGGACAGGGAGAAGACAAAGTGATACGTGTTAAATTTTTGGCAATACAGACATCAGCAACACCCATCAGGATTTTCGGGCCTGCGGACTATTCCCAGAGCTCCAGCATGTAAAAATCGCCCATGGGTCTCAGCATGGTGGTAGACCCTCCAACTATAGTAATTCTAGGAATCAAAATGCCCGACCATCTAAGTGGCACCATTGAACAGGTCTGACTGTGAACAAGACAGAGCTATAGATGTCCAAAGGCATGAATTTCCCCTACCGTTTCCTGAGACTCTGCTTTTTACTATTCGAGATTTACCCATAATCCAAATGTCCAAAGGAGTGAATTTCCACCAAGATGCCTCTGGATGAACTTGAACCTCAAACCTCTTGGTTAGCAGCTGAGTGTGTCAAGCGTTTGGACCACCCAGGGACACTGAAGGAACTGAGGAATTTTACTTAGAGGGAATAAAAAATGATCAAAGGAAACAGGGTAACATTCTTTCTCTATCAGAAGGATATCCTTTTGAAGGAAACACTGCTTAGTGTTTTGAGGCAGATGTTAAATTTATTTCTTTAGCAAGTTGGAACAGAACTAAAACCAAATTAAAAGGCATTCTATAAATGTGTGTTGAATGAATGCTAAGTCCCTGCCCTACCCCTTACTACTTACCTAAAATGACCTTTGATTCTTCTCAAACATTAACTGAGTCCCTACCATGTACAGGAAGGTCCCTGGGTGACACAAGCGATTTGTGCTTATTACTAACCTAAAGGTTAGAAGTTCGAACCCACCCAGTGGGCTGCAGAAGAAAGACTTGGAGATCTGCTTTCGTAAAGATTACAGCCAGGAAAACCTTACGGAGCAGTTCTACTCTATAACACATGGGGGCACCATGATTCTGTAGGAAGGCGCTGTGAGGTTGGGAGAGCGACAGATGCTAGCCATACATAGGAGTAGAATCCTTGATGTGGTAAAAAAAAAAAAAACCTGAACTTGTTCACTACAGATGATCTGTTAAGCACCATGCTCACCTTGCCCTGAATGTGTATGTATATATTTACGTTCAGGGTTTCAAACTGGTTCATTCTGGTTCAAACCCCAGCAGAGAATTTGCATTTACTTGTGTTCAGTGACTGCAGAGACATTCGACTGTGTGGATCATAACAAATTATGCATAACATTGCAAAGATAACATTGCGAAGAATGGGAATTCCAAAACACTTGATTGTGCTCATGAGGAACCTGTACCTAGATCAAGAGGCAGTCGTTCAAACAGAACAAGGGGATGATGCGTGGTTTAAAGTCAGGAAAGGTGTGCATCAGAGTTGTATCCTTTCACCATACTTCTTCAGTCTGTATGCTGAGCGAATAAGCTGGGCCATATAAAGAAGAACAGGGCATCAGGACTGGAGGAAGACTCATTGACAACCTGCATTATACACATGACACAACCTTGCTTGCTGAAAGTGAAGAGGACTTGAAGCACTTACTGATGAAGATCAAAGACCACAGCCTTCAGTATGGATTACACCTCAACGTAAAGAAAACAAAAATCCTCACAACTAGACCAATAAGCAACATCATGACAAATGGAGAAAAGATTGAAGTTGTCAAGGATTTCATCTTACTTGGATCCACAATCAACACTTACGGAAGCAGCAGTTAAGAAATCAAAAGATGCATTGGGTGGGTTGGGCAAATCTGCTGCAAAGGACCTCTTTAGAGTATTGAAAAGCAAAGATGTCACCTTGAAGACTAAGGCGCTCCTGAGTACGGCCATGGTGTTTTCAATCACATTATACGCATTCAAAAGCTGGACAACGAACAAGGAAGACAGAAGAATTGACGCCTTTGAACTGTGGTGTTGGTGAAGAATCAAACAAATCTATCATGGAAGAAGTACAAGCAGAGTGCTCCTTAGGAGTCACTATGGCAAGGCTTTGTCTCACATACTTCGGACATGTTATCGGGAGGGATCAGTCCCTGGAGGAGGGCACCATGCTTGGTAGAGGGTCAGGGAAAAAGAGGAAGACCCTCAGTGAACTAGCTGGACACGGCGGCTGCAACAGTGGGCTCAAGCGTAGCCACAATTGTGAGGACGGTGCAGGCCCGGGCAGTGTTCCGTTCTCTTGTACACAGAGTTGGTATGGGTTGGACAGCACCTAGCAACGACAGCCGAGGTTTCCAGGCATGCTGCTGGTTAGGGACCAATTCTGAGCGCCACTAGTAAAGCGGTGGTTCTCAAAATTTATTGTATATTACTGGGGCTCTTGTTAAACTGTAAATGCTGATTCAGTATATCTGGGGTGGAAATGAAAATTTGAACTGGTTCGAAGTCCTGTTTACATTATAGTAAAGGTTTGCTAAGACACAAGCTTTCAAATTTCTTTGAATTCCTCCTACAGTAAGAGATCATTTTCTATCATGGTGGATACACACAGAAACACAAACACATGCATGAGAAACCGAAACAAAGAAGCTTCTTTGAATTATACTTCAACTTTACTATGTGCAAGGTATTCTGACTTTTTCTTTTCTATTTCTTCTCTGCTTCATTATATGAGTTTCTTGACCTCTCCAAAGGTTTGCATGGAGTTTAAAATTTTAAAACAACGTAAAATTTGCCTGAAGACATGTAAACTATTTAAACCAAGTTTTCTAGGCATATATTATACCTTGTAACATGTTCTATACCTTAAGTTCTGAAACCATTCTGAGCTTTTAAATTATAAATACTAATTAATAATTTAATTAATTCAAAACTGATTATCCCAGCTTTAAATAACAACAGCCTTCTGCTGGGTTTTAAGTCATTTATAGCACCAAAACCAGTTTCAAACGTCGCTTTTGTTTTAAGACCAGGACCTCCTGCTGTAAAGCCCAAGACGAGGGCTGCAGACCGTTTCCTGCACCACAAGGGGTCAGGAGAGAGCCATTTAACATCTCCCGGAGTGATTAACGGAGTGTCTGAAAGAGGCCCGGTCAGATTCGCTTCACTTCTGGAGGAGGAGTGGACTGGGAGGAAGAGGGAGGGAGAGGCAGCTGGAGGGAGGAGGGCCAGGAAGAGAAAAGAAATAAAGGCCTGTCGACGAAAGCTAACTGCTGGCCAATCCCCTGAGCATCCCAACGGAAGGCCTCTCTGGATCTTGTCTGCTGCTGGCCTGGACGCCCCCCTTTCACCCTTGATTACAGAGTGTGGGTATCCTCCTCCTGTTACAATTAGGACCAGGCCTGCACTTCCCTGCCTTCTTCCAAGACAATTCGCTCTGCTTTCCAGATTGTTCCCAGACTTTGCTTTCTCTCAGCTCTCAGAAGTATTCTGACCAGAGGGCCTCCTTCCTTGTCCCCTGGTCCTCTGTGGCCCTGCCAGCATCTCCCCCATGAAAATATTGCTCAAATATGCAGTCTTCTCTCTTTTTCCTTCCACGGTGCCACACTTCCTGTAAGCCTCTGGAATATGGGAAAGCTTAGCTCATCTGTTCCCAAGTTTAAAATTTCCACAGTCAGCTCAGCCTCAGTGGCTTCCATTTCGGCACAGGAAATCGCCCGCCTTCTGCCTACTTCCTTTCTACATCATTTGCTTCGGACTCTGATCTCTTCAAAACCAGGCTCATGAACTGAGGCCAGTAGGCAGGCTGCTATCTGAGCCCCAGCTTGTTCACACCCAGAGGGCCAGGTGAACACTTGAGAAGCTGAGCATGGCATTTGTCATCAGGTGCCAAACACCATGTCTGACACTTTGCATGTAATATCTCAGAGACTCCAAGGAGAAGCATCCCCATTTTTCAGCTGGAGAAACTGAAGCTCAAAAAGGGTAAAGTCGCTTGTCCAAGGTCGCTCCCCTAATAAATGGAAAACCCAGCATTCAAACCCAGACCTGTGACTCCAGTCTCTCTTCTTACGCCCAGAAAAAAAGTATATACAGAGCTGTTGTCACTGAGGAGCCCTGCTGATGCAGTGGCTAAGAGCTGGGCTGCCAACCAAAGGGTCTGCCATTAGAGTCCACCAGCTGATCCCCGGAAACACTATGGGGCAGTTCTACTCTGTCGTATAGGGTCGCTATGAGTTGAAATCAACTGGATGGCAAAGGATTTGATTTTGGATTTTGTTGTCATTGAGAAAAATTTCACTATTCTAGTTAAGTGAAATATTATTTCTTCAGGATTGAGAACTGAAGAAATGATCGAATTTTCTTACGTCTATTTGGTCTGTCAAGGGAGAAAAAAGTATCCAAATAGAAAAAAAAAGTTGTGGTTTCCAATGACTGCACAACACTCAATACAAAAACGCGACCCTCCCCTCACACACGTGCCAGGGGAAAGTGGGTGGGAAAGTGTAGCATCATGCATGACAAGGACATTGGCTTGGAAGCTCAGTGATATCTGGGTTTGAATACTGCCTCTGCCACCAGCAGGTCTGGAGCCTGGAGTACAGTCAACCTCTCTGAGCTCAGTTTTCTTGGTTGTAAAATGAGAATGATAATAACCAACCTGCAGGGTGATCATAAGGACTGAATGTGCTAGAATGCACGAACGTGCCCAACAAATGTTCCCTGTTTATCCTTCTTTTGCACACAGCGTGACATAGAAGAACCTGGCTCCTTGTCTAAGACTCACCGTTCCAAGTGGGAAGGCAGCTTTGGATTCAATGGATTTGGGGCCTTTTTATGTTTTTATTTTTCTCCTTCTATTCATTACATGAGGAGTTGTTTTCTGGTGATAAATGTACTTTCTCAGGCATTCATATCACTCTGTTACATAAACACTAGCAATTGCCGTGAGAGGCAAAGGACAGGCACAACTATGCCAAGCACTGAGCTGTGGGCTGCTGGGCTTACCCTAAGGGCAGCAGGGCTCGCTCCTGATTTTGCAGGAAGCAACACCAGGAAAGAGGAGGGACCACAAAGACAACCGAATTAGGAGAGCTGGCCTCTAGCTCAAGGACTTCCCCAGAGAAAGGAAGAATCTTGCAGAGGTGGGTTTCCTTTTCTGGGCTTGCCCACTGCCTACCCTCCTGTCCTTTCCTGTACAGGTTGTGGCTCACTAGGCCGGTAGTTAATCACCCCTCCAGCTGAAGTTCTCAAAGGAGGGTTCCAGTAGAAACCAGGTGATAGTGAGGAAATCCAAGAAGAATCTACCCACAATTTTAGGCTAGGTAGATTCACTTACAGGGCCCTGGTGGCACAGTGGTTAAGTGCCTGGCCGCTAACCTAAAGATCGGCGGTTCAAACCCACCAGCCACTCTGAGGGGGAAAGATGTGGCAGTCTCCTTCCATAAAGATTTACAGCCTTGGAAACCCTATGGGGCAGTTCTACTCTGTCCTATAGGGTCGCTGTGAGTCGGAATCAACTCAACAGCAATGTTTTTTGTTTTGTTTTTTAAGTAGGATCACTCTAAGTCAGGATCGACTTGAGGGCAACAAGTTTTTGGTTTAGATCCACTATAATTTGTTTATTTTACTCACAGATTAATATTGAGAGATAAACTATGGTCTATGAAAAAATTACCCCACATCAAAAATCAGTTGTGACTGGCAGTACTTTTTACCAATTATTATTCCTTAAAATGCCTGCAACAGTTGCTGATGAATCAATTCCGATTTATGGTGACCCCATGTGTGTCATGGCAGAACTATACTCCATAGTGCAATCGTACTTCTCAGTGACTACTTTTTCAGAAGCATACTGCCAGGCCTTTCTTCCAAGGTGCCTCTAGGTGAACTCCCACCTCCAACCCTCTAGTTAGCAGCTGAGCCTGTTAACCACTTGGACCACCCAGGGACCAAAATGCATGTGTGGTGTGCATAAAGCAGGCACAGTACTGTGTTTTCTAGGCTACAAGAAAAAAATGAGACTCTTATTCAGAGTCACAACTGAAGGGGACAATTAATAAACAAGTATATTTGTATTATCTAGTCAACAAAATTATAAAATATTGCTTTTCAGATATTGTGGCCTTGGGAAAGTTATTTTATTATCTGTGTTTCACTCATTCAACTATAAAGTGGAAATAAAAATACCAACTCATCGTAAATTCAAAATTGAACTAAATCGTAACTTTTAAACATCACATTTTCATTTATATGTGAAGAATGAGCAAACAACAATGTGACTCAAAGAAGGCATGTGCCCTATAACGCTCTAATGAAGGAGGCATGGTACATAAATAAATATTTTAAGTGACAGCAATTATGTCTCAAGAGAAGAAAACTTGAGTTCAAAAGCAATGACTTCCTTCTTGATGAAACAATATTCATGCCTTCGACACATGGGTGGCAAGTGATGGCCAGGTGCTGTCATATCCAAGGAGATACAACAGTTAAAAAAAAAATACTCTTGTCAACCCTGCTGCCTGCATCAAACTGCCAAGAAAGACGTGGCTTACACACAGGAATTGGACAGAACAACACTTTACTCACACTGAGAAAGGTAGAGAGATCAGCTTCAAGAGTTGGTGACAATCTCTGATGGCCAGTGGGTCATCCCCCCAGCAGTTGATGCAGGGGTGATGGTCCTTAAGTACTGCTGTTGTGCCACAGGAGAAGGCCCTTGTTCCCTTCCCACCCAGAACAGATATAGAAGTGGGGTCGGCCAACACAACACACACACATAATTAGTAACAGACTATGTACCCAGAACAGGGAAGGAGTTTCCCTGATGAAGAAGAAAAGTCTCAGTTCCCAAGAACTCTGATGAGGCAGTCCAGGTCAGTGTCAGAAGGCCATACAATAGACTCTTTCCCAGTAAGTCTGCAGGTGTGTCTTCATGGAGAAGGGACTATTTGATAAGTAATATTGGTGTATGTGTAGAGAAAGGATATTCTAGTTGAAAGGGAGTGTGAACAGAGGTAAAACAACAGGAAAATTCAGGACCCATACAGGAAGGAGAAAAAAAAAAAATAGTTCCATATGACTGGCTATCAGCATTCATAAAAGGAAGGTAAGGGAAGGAAATAGGGTTGGAAAGAGCAGTAGGGGCCAAAGAGTGAAAGGCCCTAAAGAGTTTGGATTTCATTCTAAAGACAATGGGGAGCATTTGAACAAGTGTTGACTCTTTCTGGGCTGTTCTGGAAAAGCTTTTATTACTTAGGACTTGTGGGTAAGCCTCTCTTGTACAGATTGATGAGATTTTGGCATGAAGTGCACCAGAGGATGAGGAAGAGGGAGATACAGTCACGTACGGTGGGTACAGGCAGGTGGACAGGGGGCAGGTTGGCAAAGTCAGGAGCTCAGGTACTGGTGGGCTCCTTAGGGAAGCACCCAGGTACTCAGGGCAGCCTTCGTGGACAACGGAGGAGCTTTCTTCCTGCTCCACTGTATTACGTTCCTGAGGGAAAACAGTTCATGGGAAGAAACCTTTGAGAAAGCCTCACGGCTGTAGCCAAAGGTCCTGATACCACTGATCCAGAGAATCTGCTAGAAGCTGGACTCCGACGTGGAGCCAACTTTACTTCTACAAACCTGGTGCTTCCTGCCATCAAAGAGCAGGTGGAGACTGGATTGCCACTTAGCTCTGCTTCAGAGATAAGTACATCAAATTGCCAAAGGGATGCCAGCTCCTGGAGGGCAAACAATGTCTTGTTCGTTACCATACCTGCACCTCCTAGCAGAGGCCTGGCACATGGTAAGCATTCCATAAATATTTACATTTATGGAAAACAAAGTTGACTGAACAAAAGTGTCGTGATGTCCAGAAAGATTTTCAAGTAAGTTACAGTCACTGAAGTCCCCAGAGTCTTATCAATTTATATTAACAGTTGTTGTAAATGTCCTTCAGCATTTTCCTTCCATGTCTAAGAAAAGAAACCTCTCCACTCCCTTCCCACTCTCGGGGGAAGGGGTCAGGAGAAGCAAGCTGGCCAAGCCACAAACATGCTTCCTGAAAACTCACAGCAGCTCATCTCTGGTGGAATCTCTTTGTAAGATAAACTGCTTTCCATGCTTTGCAATCTTTTGTCCAAACTCTGAAAAGCATTGCCTGTATAAAAATGAGCTGTCTCTTATGAGGGAGTGGAGAGGGAAATACACTTAGTAGGCAATAGGTAAGTGGTGACTTTGGTGAAGGGTAAGACAGTACACAATACTTGGGAAGTCAGCACAACTTGACCAAGGCAAAGTCATAGAAGCTTCATAGACACATCCAAACTCCCTGAGGGATCACATTACTGGGCCGAGGGCTGAGGACCATGGTCTCGGAGGACAACTAGTTTACTTGGCTTAACATAGTTTATAAATAAAATTTTCTATATCTTGCTTTGGTGAGTAGCATCTGGGGTCTTAAAAGCTTGTGAGCATCCTTCTAAGATACTCCAGTGGTTCCACCCCATCTGGAGCAAGGGAAAATGAAGAAAACCAAAGAAAGCCTTCACCAGACTGAGTCCAGTACAACTAGATAGTGCCCGGCTACCACCACCGACTTTTCAGACAAGGATCACAATAGAGGGTACAGGACAGAGCTGGAGAAAAATGTAGAACAAAATTCAAACTCACAAAAAAGACCAGACTTATTGGTCTGACAGAGACTGGAGAAAGCCCAAGAGTATGGCCCCTGGACACTCTTTTAATTCAGTACTGAAGTCACTCCTGAGATTCATCCTTCAGCCAAAGATTAGACAGGCCCATAAGACAAACAATAATACATGTAGCTCAACCATGTGTACGAGACTGAATGGGCACACCAGCCCAGGGGCGAGGACGAGAAGGCAGGAGGGGACAGGAAATCCGGGTGAATGAAAATGGGGAACCCAAGGTCGAGAAGTGGAGAGCAAAGTTGTCAGCCAATGTCACAAAACAGTAAGTGTATTAATTGGTTAATGAGAAAATAATTTGCTCTGTAAACCTTCATCTAAAGCTTGATTAAAAAAAAAAAAAGTTCCTCCAAAAAAAAAGAGAGCTGTCTCTAATCCTACCTTCATCTTCTGTAAGGCATACATCTTGTCCCGACTTCCGCGTCTGGCTCTGCTTCCAAGCTCCTCTATTAAATTTGCCAACTGCAGCGTGTAGGAGTACGGTGGAGCTACAAGTGATCTTATAAGAAAGTTCCACTTGAGACAAATGTGGCAATATTTTCACAGTGGCAGTGGCAGCAGCTAGTGATCTAGTGCAGATCAGGAAGCATATTTTTCGAGAATGGCTTGCCAGACCGAACCAAGGGCTAGAGCGACACTCAGAAGGGCTTTAGGATTTGGGGGATTACAAGATTCTCATACCCTCGTCCGGGAAGAGTAGAAGTATACAATACTACTCTCGATTCCATGTTTATTCGGCACCACTGATTTTGTCAATGAAAACTTACCGCTAATATGTGTTACGCCAATTAAAGAAACTTCAATTACAGGCAAATCAAGACGGGAATAGATGATGTGCGTGCAGTAGCCACTGTGGTATGACATTGCTGATTAAAGTCATTCAGATGATAAAAAGCCACCCCTAGGGTATGTTTTCCTGAGAGGTGACGGCATATGTTAACAAACCTTTCCTCAGCCATGGATTAAAATCTATACATATACCCACTCTCACTTATCAACATGGTTAGGTTCCAAAAACCAGGTCATTGTGGGAAAATTGACGGACGTTATGTGATAATGGAGGATGACCACATTCAGACCACAAAATGGAGGATGACTACATCGGCTGCCAAATTACATCATTACATAACTGCCAAATTACATCATTACATAACTGCCAACCACTGAGAATCACGGCCCAGCCAAGATGACTTAAAACCTTAACTGTCACAACCAGCATTACTCTCTCCTCGCACCTAGGCATTCGTTACTGCCAGATTTACATTGTTAATGAGCAAAATAGTCAGATTGTAGATATTTTACTACTGACATAAATGTGAAATGTCAGATAAGGAGATAGTCCATAAGTGAGGAATAGTTGTGTGTGTGTGTGTGTGTGTGAGTGTGGGTGCGTGGGTGGGTGTATTCAGTGACAGACATAATGTTGTTAGCTGCCATGGACTCAAGGCAACTCCACACACAATGTATCAAAATGCTACCCAGTCCTGCGTCATCCCCGTGATCAGTTGTGGACTGGACCTTTGCGATCCACAAGGTTTGTATTTGATTTTTAAAAGTAAATTGCCAGGCCTTTCTTCTTAAGCTGTCTTAGTCTGATAGCTCTGCTTAAACTGTTCAGCATCATAGCAAGATAGATACAACATCACAGATAACATAAATCCAATTTAGTGGAGGATATCAGAGAAAAAAATTAGAAAAACTGAAAGACTGCAGTTAGCAAAAACTAGTGGAGCTATTATGCAGGACACTCATCATGCTGATTTGTTCTAGCAATGTTAATTATTTTGAAGAGGGGTGTCTGTAGGTGGAAAAACAAGCTGTCTGAAACTTTTGGCCTGTACTTTTAAATAGTTCAGCTTATTATGCTCTGAGAGAGCCTGACAAATTCCAGCTAGCATTATGACCATTAACCTACTATTACTAGCTTAAAGATAACTTTGCAAGCTGTTTTTGTTTTTTACTTTATTAATCTCCTTTCACAGACTTGGCTTCCTGCAAATAATTAAAGCTGGAAGGTCCTATTTGGAGTATTGCTCGGGATGTTGTTCATGCCTTTCTGATTGCTATTTCATAACTGCGTTTGCAGGGACAAACTAGAGAACGAAACAACAACCCAGGCAATTCAGGCTTAAAGATTCTCACCCCTGGGTAGAGAAGCCAGTCCTCCCCCTACACCAGCCTAATTTGATCTTCTCTGCCTGGAAAAAAGACCACTTTGCCCTAAATACTTAAGATAGATTGAGTACAGTAAACACTTTGTTGCATGTGTAGAATGTTTTTATTTTTTAGACTCCCAAGGTGACTCAACCACCCTCTGCCACCAGAGAAGCAAAGTCAAGAAGTAAAAACAAAACAAAACAATGAACCAAATAAATGCTGGCAGGTTCTCATTGTCAATGATCCCATTGCAAACACCAGCACTGCCAGTTTGCCGTAGATACCTGGTAGGTTCAAGACTTGTTGCCTTCTATTTCAGAGACCGTCTTTAAAGACCAGGACAGTAAAACACTAAATATTTCAAAATAGATCCAATTACCAATGTTAATGGTATGAGCTGTCAGATAAGATTAAATGAGATAATATATCACATCTCTTAGCCCAGTGCCTAGGACCCATTTCAAGGTGCTGAAGAAATAGAGTACCCTTCCCCACTGGTCTTATGAAGCCGACATATCCTCATTACAGGAAGAAAAAGTTACAGACCCATTTCTTGCATACATAGACCCAAAACTCCTTACCAAAATATTAGAAAAATGAGTCTAATGCTATGTAAAAAGAATAACAGATTAAGCCTAGCTTTATTTTAGGAATGGAAATTGGCTTAACAATTGAAATTAATCAGGGTAATGCACCATACCCGAAAACCCAGTGCTGTCAAGTAAGAGAAAAAATGATAAAGACCATAGGACAACATCAACAATGGCAGAAACACTATGTAATAAGCATCAGCATCCCTTCACGATTGAAACAAACAATAACAAAACCTGGAATAATAAGAAACAAAGGTATCTTTCCTAAGTCTGTCAAATGGTATCTAGAAAAACACCCACACACCCACAAAATCAGGGAAGAGACAAATACTTAAACTATCTCCATTTCTTTCAGCATCATACTAGAAGTACTAACCAGGGCAATATGGTAAGAAAAAAAAAAATTAAATAGCATTGGAAAGAAACAAAACTTATAACTGCAAACAAAATGATTATCTATGTAGAAAATACAAAAGAATATAAAGAACAACTATTAGAATTAATAAGTGAAATCACCAAGGTTGCTGGATATAAAGTCAATATCCAAAATTCAATTGCATTTCTATATACTAGCAACACACAGTTAGAAAGTGAAACTTAAAAAATATGTATAACATTTACAATAATATAAAAATAACAACAGCAAGAAATAAAGTTGAAAGACCTTTATAAAAGAGGCTATGAAACATTACTGAAATTTAAAGGATCATAAATAAATGCAGAAATATACCATGTTTATGAACTTGAGGGTTAAATGTTGCCAAAAATACCAATTCAATCCAAACAGAATTACAGATTCCATGCAATACAATCAAACTTCCTGAAGTTTTTTTTTTTTTTTTTTGGTGGAAATTGACAAGCTGGTACTAAAATATAAATGGAAAGGCACAGGGCCAAGAATAGCAATGACAATCTTGAAGAGGGACGAAGCTGAAATGCTTGTACTACCAGATATCAAGGCAATTCTTATAAACTTACAGTAACTGAAACAGTGCGGTGTAGGTATGGGATAAATAAAACACAAAGGAAAGTCCAGAAACAGGCTCAAACGGATATACCCAAAGGTGACAGAAAGTGTGGTAGAAAAAGGATAAACTACTCCGAATATATACTACTAGGTCAGCTGAATATCTATATGAAAAAACAAATGTGGATCGCTACAAAATATAATACTTAAAAACCATTTCAACATATACCATAGAGCTAAATGTGAAAGGTAAAATTAAGTTTCTAGAAAATTAAGTAGGAAAATATCTTAATTTCAGTTAGGCAAGAATTTGTTAAACAGGAAACAAAAGACCATAAAGAAAAAGACTGTTAAATTGGACTTGATTAAAATTCAGGATTTCTATTAAAATATAATATTAAGAGAATCAAAAGGCACGAAGCGAGAGAAGTTATTTGTGATACAAATATCTGAAAAAGGACTCATCCAGAACATATAAAGAACCACTCCAAATTAATAACAAGATGACAGAAAATTATTATTTTAAATGAGGAAAAGACTTGAGCAAGCACTTCACAAAAGACCAATATACATATCTGAAGGTGCTCACCCTCATCCATTATCAAGTGAATGCAAATTAAAACCACAATGAAATACCCTAAAAAACCAAAACCAAAATTAAACCCCTTGCCTTCAAGTCAATTGCAACTCACAGTGACCCCTATAAAACAGAGTAGAACTGCCCCCATAGGGTTTCCAAGGTGGATTTGAACTGCCGAGCTTTAGGTTAGCAGCCATAGCTCACTGTAGTTCTTAGCCACTGAGCCACCAGGGCTCCACTATACCCCCTAAAACCTAGGAGGGCTAAATTTTAAAACTGTCAATGTCAAGTGTTGAAAATGATGTAGAGCAACTTGAACTCTTAACCTTTGCAGGTGGGAATGTAAATTGGTAAAGCCAATTTGGAAAATCATTTGACAGTTTTTTTTTATAAAGCTGAACAACAAAGAACAAATTATCAGTGCACTGAACAGCATGGATGAATCTCACAGATGCAATGTTAAGCAAAAGAAGACAGACCCAAAAAAGTACATACCATATGATTTCATTTGCATAAAGTTCACAACTAGGCTAAACTAACCTATGGTAAAAAAAAAAAAAAAAAAGTCAAAGCAGTGGTTACTCTGTGGGAGGAAGGTGTGGCAGGAAGAGGCTTCTGGGATGCTGCCCATATTCTATATCTTGGTTTGAGTGGTTAATGCTTTCAAAATTCATTGAGCTAAAATGGAAATTTGTGCCCTGTACTCGATGTGTGGTGCCCTTCAACAGGAAGTTGACCCACGGTCGTTTTATTATGGGGTTTACGTCTCTGAAAATATTTTCTCCTTTCGGAGAGGAAAAGTATTTCTAACAGAAGAAGCCTAACTAAGAAATCTGTCTCCAAAAGAGTTCTAAAATTAATACAAAGGGGAAGAGAGTAAATATAAACTAAGTGGAGGTCAAATATTGTGTTGGCATCATTTGTAATAACCATTTCATTATCAGAATTTTCAGCGACGCCCATGCTTTTTCTGAGGATTTTAATCTCAGCATCACTCAGGGGTTTCCTAAGGGGCTCCTGCATGGTCACTGGAGAAGGACTCTTGCTGCCACAGCTGTGGATTCTGTTTCCATACCGTGGCATACTTATTGAAGTGGGTGTCCATCCCAAAACCATTAACACTGAGTCATTCTGACTCATCGCAACCATATAGGGCAGAGAAGCACTATCCGACGGCGTTTTCAAGGCTGTAACCTTTACAGGGTGGCCCAGGATGGCGCAGGACTGGGCAGTGTTTCGTTCTGTTGTGCGTAGGGTCGCTATGAGTCAGAACCGACTCAATGGCACTTAACAACAACAACAACAACTTTTACAGAAGCAGACTGCCACATCTCTCTCCCAGAGAGTGGTAACCCAAATATACAGTTTGTGGCTAACCTAAATCCCCACATTTTCATGTGTAGCTGCTTCTCTATGAACTTAAAACCAAAAAAAAAAAACCAAACCTGTTGCCATCGAGTTGATTCTGACTCCTAGCAACCCTATAGGACAGAGTAGAACTGCCCCATAGGGTTTCCAAGGAGTAGCTCGTGGATTTGAACTGCCGATCTTTTGGTTATCAGCCAAACACTTAACCGCTGCACCACCAGGGCTCCTCCAGGAGCTTAGCAAACCATAAATATCAGACTTAGACCCACTTTTCTTCCCTCTCTCCCTCCCTTCTTTATTCCCATAAAAAGCTCCTCCCTTCCCCAATTCTTCTATGACTGAATGTCCCGTTGGTGGGTTAGGAAATCTCCACAATTTTCAAAGTAAAGAGACTTAGCTCTCTCCTCCTCCAAACCTATAACCCAATAATATCTCACAGCACAGACTCCGTTTCTGTAAAACAAAAATTCCTAGTTAGTAATTCTTATTACTCCTTGGGGCGGCGGGGGGAGGGAATAGAACTCTTCTTGCCCTACTCCACTGTATTGCGTCCAGTCCATTGTTGCAGTTTGATACTTCGAGGTCCTTAATGCCATATTTTTTCCCTTGTATTTACAAAATGCTGGAGATGGTGAAGCATTCCTACAAATACTATAGCTGGTTTCTCTCTCTCACTCTTGAGAATATTGACCCAGGGGTTAGAAATTTCATTGAGGATTTTTCTGATGGGTAAACCCCCACAAAAAAATAGCAAACATCATTTTGGTTGTATATTTTCTGTTAAAATATTGTCTTTCCTAGGTCTGGCAGTTGGAACCTAGCTATAAAAAGAAAAAAAACAATGGTAGTGTCTTCCCACTACATCCTTAAGCAAGAACACAGCTATTCCCTAGCTTCTCAGAAACCAGAGCTCCAGTACCTTTTTAATATGTGGCAAGAACGTCATTACACTAAAGTCACACACAGCAAAGGTAGCAGAACCAAGTAAAACCATAAACATATGTAGACATAGGTGAGAAATGCCTTACAGCAGAACAGCCTTTCACTTCCTTCCTCCCAGGAGGCCCAGTGACCACCCTGTAGTCTGTGTTGGGTAAACATTGTTGACTTGATTGTGATGCATTTGGGCAAAGAATCCTGGTAGGCCAGCTTGCATGTGTCATCTTCCAAGGTAGTCTTCAGGTGGAGGCCACCCTCTCTTGTCTGATCACTGCCTGTCCTCATTCTGTGACAGTGGAAATGGGAGAGACTCAGCTAAACTACTGCTAAAATCATCACATTTGGCCACGCCAAGCATCAATGTGTATATTCTCAAGAGCCTACCACATAACTGCTCCAAACCCAGCATGCACACACACACAAACATATTTCCTTTTTTTTTGACTCTTTTTTAGGAGAACTAGGTGTGATTGGCACAATGGTTAAGGTCGGCAGTACGAATCCACTAGCTGCACCTTGGAAACACTATGGGACAGTTCTGCTTTGTCCTATAACGTCCCTATGAGTCAGAATCAACTCGAAGGCAACAAGTTTGATTTTTTTTTTTTAAGGTCCGATTACAATAAGGCCTGCCTTACGCTCTATATCTCCCTAGTCACTTTTCTCCTGAAACTGCATCTTCTGATGCTGTACCCTGACTCTGAAGATGCCGGGGACATCTTATTCTTTTATATTATCACACATTCAGTAAGCACCTCTGGGCCCCTATCCTTGTGCCAAACGTGGGGCTAGAAAGATGAAAAATTTTCTCAAGAGATTCAGTTAGGCAGAAAGGGAAACAAAAAATGACAACATGGCAGAAGAAATAGTCGAAGTATGAATCTCTCATTCATAAAGATAAACCAAGTTCAGACCATATTCCAGGTAACGTCTATGCCTTACAGCTGGCAAGGGCTGAAGGAGCAGTTTTCAAGAAGCCTTCCCTTCTCTACCAATTTGAAAATTTCATTATCTTAAGCTGTTTTTATAGACAAATCTGTTTGGCTCAACTCATTAAAAAATAAAATGGACTAAATTCCAAAAATAGTTGTCTGATTCTCTGTTGCACTATACTAAATCTTAAATCTGATTAGACTGTTCTACTTTGCAGTGTAGTTTACATCATGTATACACATTCTTAACATTTTTATTTATATCTCACCCTTGTTCTCAAAAAGATTGTGGCATTCCTTTCATGTTGATCTATGGACAAGTGGAGACCAATATGGGAGGAAAATGTTTGTGTGAGTTGACTTAGTAAAAAGAAAAACCAGTCACAAAGGAAAATTATCTTGGTCCTGGATTAGAAGGGACACTCTTTACTTCACTCCAAAGCTTTCCTTAGCTGTGCTGACTTGGCTTTTGGAGGTAGTCTGGGAGAGTGAAATGCTATTTCATGATTACCGTAATCAGAATGATGATGACAACAACGAGTGCCTTTCCTTGAGTGTGTGCTCTGTGTCCAGTGTTTTCTGCAGATTAACAGAAGACCCTTCCTCCATCCTACCTGGCCCTACTTCTAGGACGTTAGTATGGGTAAGGAGCACTTGCATCATCTGAGAACTGAGAGCTAGAGATGCAGAATCTTGGGCCTCATCCCACACATATCGGATCCCCAGGGGATGCGTGTGCACATTAAAGTTTAAGAAGCATTGTCATTACTAGAAAAGGTGGTGGTTTTCTCATTCCTGACTCTGCCTCAAGCCTCGCTTCTCTACTGCTCCCTGTTTCTAACCTGCCTCTCTCAGGATCTCCACACACCTTGCAGCTGGTTTTTGCCTAGAACTCTGGGACTTTCACCTTCTTCTGCTATGATGTGACTCCCACCCAGCTAGCCTCAGAAGAGTGATATGTGTCAGCCACACTTTCCTTTACTGCACGATCTCTTGATCCCCCTCATCACCATGAACAAATGTCAAATGAGGATAATTGACCTTCCTGAAGATTCGGTAACAGCTGGTGGACACCACAACACAGGCGAGGGCTGGTGTGAGCAAAGGACCAAAAGCTGATTCTGAGAGTCTGTTGTTGTTGCTGTTAGATGCTGTCTAGTCAGTCCCCAACCCATGGTAACTCCACGCACAACAGAACAGAACACTCACTGGTCCCATGCCATCCCCACAATCCGCAGCAGATAGGACCGTTGTGATCGCTAGGGTCTTTACTGGCTGATTTTCCAAAGGCCTTTCTTCCTGGTCTAAGTCTGGAAGCTCCACTGAAACTGGTCCAGCCTCACAGCAATATGCAAGCCTCCACCAACAGACAGGCGGTGGCTGCACGTGAAGTGCATTGGCGGGGACTAAAGCCTAGGTGTCCTGTAGGGAAGGCCAGTATTCTACCAACAGACAGGCGGTGGCTACACGTGAAGTGCATTGGCGGGGAATAAAGCCTAGGTGTCCTGTATGGAAGGCCAGTATTCTACCAACAGACAGGTGGTGGGTGCACGTGAAGTGCATTGGCTGGGAATAAAGCCTAGGTGTCCTGTAGGGAAGGCCAGTATTCTACCAACAGACAGGTGGTGGGTGCACGTGAAGTGCATTGGCTGGGAATAAAGCCTAGGTGTCCTGTAGGGAAGGCCAGTATTCTACCAACACACAGGTGGTGGCTGCACGTGAAGTGCATTGGCTGGGAATAAAGCCTAGGTGTCCTGTAGGGAAGGCCAGTATTCTACCAACAGACAGGTGGTGGGTGCACGTGAAGTGCATTGGCGGGGAATAAAGCCTAGGTGTCCTGTAGGGAAGGCCGGTATTCTAGCAACAGACAGGTGGTGGGTGCATGTGATGTTCATTGGCTGGGAATAAAGCCTAGGTGTCCGGTATGGAAGGCCAGTATTCTACCAACAGACAGGCGGTGGCTGCATGTGAAGTGCATTGGCTGGGAATAAAGCCTAGGTGTCCTGCATGGAAGGCCGGTATTCTACCAACAGACAGGTGGTGGCTGCATGTGAAGGGCATTGGCTGGGAATAAAGCCTAGGTGTCCTGCACGGAAGGCCAGTATTCTAGCAACAGACAGGTGGTGGCTGCATGTGAAGTGCATTGGCTGGGAATAAAGCCTAGGTGTCCTGCACGGAAGGCCAGTATTCTAGCAACAGACAGGTGGTGGCTGCACGTGAAGTGCATTGGCTGGGAATAAAGCCTAGGTGTCCTGCATGGAAGGCCGGTATTCTACCAACAGACAGGTGGTGGCTGCATGTGAAGGGCATTGGCTGGGAATAAAGCCTAGGTGTCCTGCATGGAAGGCCAGTATTCTAGCAACAGACAGGTGGTGGCTGCACGTGAAGTGCATTGGCTGGGAATAAAGCCTAGGTGTCCGGTATGGAAGGCCAGTATTCTACCAACAGACAGGCGGTGGCTGCATGTGAAGTGCATTGGCTGGGAATAAAGCCTAGGTGTCCTGCATGGAAGGCCGGTATTCTACCAACAGACAGGTGGTGGCTGCATGTGAAGGGCTTTGGCTGGGAATAAAGCCTAGGTGTCCTGTATGGAAGGCCGGTATTCTACCAACAGACAGGTGGTGGGTGCATGTGAAGTGCTTTGGCTGGGAATAAAGCCTAGGTGTCCTGTATGGAAGGCTGGTGTTCTACCAACAGACAGGTGGTGGCTTCATGTGAAGTGCATTGGCCGGGAATAAAGCCTACATGTCCTGTATGGAGACCCAGTATTCTACCAACAGACAGGTGGTGGCTGCATGTGAAGTGCATTGGCCGGGAATAAAGCCTACATGTCCTGTATGGAGACCCAATATTCTAGCAACAGACAGGTGGTGGCTGCATGTGAAGTACATTGGCTGGGAATAAAGCCTAGGTGTCCTGTATGGAAGGCCAGTATTCTAGCAACAGACAGGTGGTGGCTACACGTGAAGTGCATTGCCTGGGAATAAAGCCTAGGTGTCCTGCAGGGAAGGCCGGGATTCTACCAACAGACAGGTGGTGGCTGCATGTGAAGTGCATTGGCGGGGAATAAAGCCTAGGTGTCCTGCATGGAAGGCCGGTATTCTACGACTGAACCACCGATGCACCTCCGACCACTTATCTACCACAACTTATATATTTTTTTGTTGTTTATTTCTGTCTATCAAGAACCATGCCAATCTCATTTGCTACTGTATCACCAGCACTGAGTGTGTGTATAGCACAAATTAAACAAACAAAAAAAAAACCCCAAACCCATTGCCATTGAGTCATCTCATCTCATAGCAGCCGTATAGGACAGAGTAAAACTGCCCCATAGGGTTTCCAAGGAGCAGCTGGTGGATTCAAACTGCCAAACTTTTTGTTAGCAGCTTGTAAGCTGTATCACTTAACCACTGTGCACCAGGGCTCCATGACACAAATTGGGTGTCCAATAATTCTATGATCAATGATTAAACAGCTATCAATAATTTTTAGTTTTCTCTTCTCAGCTCAATAGCTTTGGTTCCTCCAGTCATTTCACACGTAACACGGTTGAAGGGCTCTGAGCTTTCAGGTAGTTTGCTTATGGTTCCAGCTTCCCTCGAGATGCGTTGCCCAGAAATGATGGAAATACTCCATTTGAGATCTGACCGTGCAGGAAAAGTAAAGGACCATTCCCATTCTAGAGACTTTCACACGTAGTATAAAGCTAGTTTATTCCCATGGTCTTCTGAGCTGGAGGGGGAATATGTCTTACCCAGTTTTATAGGTGTGGAAACTGAGGCACAGACAAAAAGAATCACTTGTTCAGGATCACACCACCTCTGTGCAACAGGGTCTGAAATCAGTGCCCACTGGAATGGGAGGGGAGGGAGGGATTTGGTGGCCTTCTGTTACTTTCGGATGGGCACCAGCACCCCACAGCTTTCTTTTCCGTTCCCCCTTTGCTCTTCTTTTAATAATAATTGCAACTTCCTGAGTGCTCACCATGTAGCAAGCACTGAATTTGATAGGCTCTTTATTTATACTGGAGCCCTAGTGGTCCAGTGATAAGAGCTCAGCTGCTAATCAAAAGGCCAGCAATTCAAATCCAGCAGCCGCCCCTTGGAAATCCTATGGGGCAGTTTTACTGTGTTTTTTATAGGGTTGCTATAAATCAGAATTGATTCAACAGCAATATATTTGGTTTTTTGGTTTATTTAGACCAGTATTTCTAACCTTCACAATCATGTTGGTTGGACGGGTGAGGAAAGCAATTTGTTTAAGGCCATGTGTGAAAAGTGGGCATGCAGGGACCAAAATGCAGGTCTTTTTGATAGCAATGCCTGCCCTCTTTCACCTACATCACAGACCACTGCCCACTCTCAAAATTATTCTGTGCCGATTGCTCTACTAGTCTGCCCTATCTTCACATAACAAATATGTGAAAATCATTAAATGCTTCTCTGTCCCTTTTAAAAATAGTTGCCCTTTTTTGGCCTCTACTTGAACTCCCTTCCTCCCTCCTCCTACAATTACTGGCCTTAGGTGGGAAGTGTGGTCAAGAATGAGAGAGAGTTAGGAGTGAGTGGCTCAGGAAGGCATGTGTAGGACATTATGTGCTTGGGAGCAAGATGAGCGATCAATTCAGAACCATTTTTCCTCATTCTCTGCTCTTCCAATGGAGCCCACCTACGAAATCATGTTTGTGAACTACTTTTGTTTCTCATAAGTAATGCAAAGCACATTTTGGCCTTCTCTTCCTCAGTGGCTAGCAAGGGTAATGAGCGTCCAGGGGCAATCTCTAAGATGCGCCTCCCCAGCACAATTTCAAGATGAATACACGTCGACAGCAGCTACGCTTCAGCAGAAATGCCTTCCCCCCTCTTGTCCAGCTGCCTCAGTCAAGTGTCTTTCACGTTTGTGGGGCCTCAGAATGTCATTCTGTGCCTCATCTGGCACCCCCTTGGACTTGTGCCTGGGGGCAAATACCCCCCTTCTCCCCTCCCTTGCTATGCCTCTGCGTTTCCCTTGAAAGACTAATGCCTCACAGCATTAGTTGCCTGGCCTGGGCTAACCAACCTACCAGGAAGGAGTCAAAGCCATGGTATGCTACTAAACCGACTGTTCAAAACAACAACGCAAAGCCCTGACTTGTAGTATTTGCTATTTTCCGTGGTGTAAATATTCCCACAGTAGCCAATATCAAGCTGCCAACATAGGTCACTGAACATGGAGTTGGGAAGCCGTGAGTGGAGCCGACTCTCAGACATGCATGGGTGCCCTCTATCACACCACTGGTAGAAGGTCAATTTGAGTGGAATTAGAGACAAGTTCAGGTAACCAATTAAACCAATTGTCATAAAGTCAGTTCTGCTACTTGGCGAACCCACGGGCGTTGGAGTAGAGCTGCGCTCCATAGGGTTTTCAGTGGCTAATTTTTTGGAAATAGATCACCAGGGCATTCTTCCAAAGCCTTTCTAGAGAACACAAACATCCAAACTTTTGGTCAGTTAAAAACATAAACTGTTAACCATTTGCACGACTCAGGGAATCTAAGGCCGGTTAGGTGTGAAGATATGACTTCCCCCAGAGATTACTCCAGGTAAACTTTGGAAAAGACCAACGGAGTCTCCAAATTTCTCTCCGTTACCCTATTTCCCCCTAACCTTTATAGTAACTTCCTACCGCTTCCGTTCCAGGCCACTGGAATGGTTGAGCAAAGACTCTGAAGCGTGGAAGTCCATGGAGAGTTCAGAGACACAAGAGTAGCTCAGTGTGTCTGGAACACAGGGAGAGGGAAGGAGGTCAGATGGGAAAACGCGTTGGGGCCAACTTCTCTGATACATCCTGTACTTTCTCCAATCAGTCTCAGTACTATGCCTGTCACATCCCTGAGCATTTTCTTATGCTGTCTGTCTGCAGCACTTTCCGCTCCCTTATCTGACTGGTAAATGCCTTAGACAGCCTTCAAGAGTCAGCAACCTACTTCTCAAAAAAGCCTTTCCTGACTCCACTTCATACCTCCAGCAAGTAGCACTCTCTATTCTCCCCCTTTATTTTATTTATTTTTAAAAACTTTATTATGCTTTAGGTGAAAACTTACACAATAAATTGGTTTCTTATTCCAAAATTTATACACAAATTGTTTTGTAACATTAGTTGTAATCCCCTCAATGTGTCAGCACTCTTCCCCTTTGCAAGTAGCACTCTTGGTACACTTTTCTGTTTCAGGATTCACTACTTTTTAATACAGTGATCAGTTTTACATTCTTTTCTCCTTAGTTAACTCCTTTTGGCCAAGAACTTGGTGCTAAGTCATTTCTGAATCCCCAGTACCTGCCCAACACTTGGTTGCTGAACTGGCCACCAGAATATTTGCTTTCTGACTTATCAAAGCCTCAAGCTAAAGAAATGTCCCTCTAATAATAGATTTCCAGATCTCAGCAAGCAAAACACTCATTCCCAAAGAGGATCACCCCCATGCTCCTGGAAACGTCTGGCTGCATGATCACTTTGGGGCCTTCGGGTCCTTATTAACCTCTTTTGCTTGACTGTAATCACTCTTCTAGGCTTGAAGAGGTGTTGTAGGTGCAGAATGCTTCAGGAGATCTAGAAGACCGTTATTGGCATGAAGTTTTCGCTCAGTTTTTAACAGGCTGAAACCTAAGCTATATTTTGGCCCCCAAGTCATCATCTTATACCTCAGTGAATATTTCCTTTTCAAAGCTAATTGCCTAAATACTCTCGAAGCACACGCACTACTCCCTAATGTAATCTCTGAGCTTTTTTGAGTAAACAATGGGAAATACCTTTCCTGCTTTGGAACTTCCTGTTCTGTGCAGAGGCCTGACAGTGTCTCCCCTCCCCCCTTGTGAACTCTGCTTCTGTCCCTAGAATCCAATTACCTCCTACCAAAGAAGAGGTTTGGACGAAGCCCAGTGTCCTAGGGTCATGGGGAGGGTCAGTTCTGTGAAAGGACGGGGCTGTACACTGGAAGCAGCCATGAGGAGCAAGGTTTGATAGCCTTAAAGGCAGATGAACAGCAGTAAGAGGGGCAGCTCTAATTCCAGAGACAGCGGCCACAAGCGTACTTGTACATATTTCCTCTACACAGTTCCTAGCTTCTTTTTGGTCAAGGAATCATTTAGAAGCCAATGGTAGCTATGGAATCTTTTCACAGAAAAATATGTATAAGCACATGTCATAGATTGAATTGTGTTCCCCCAAAATATGTGTCAACTTGGCTAGGCTGTGATTCCCAGTATTGTGTGGTTGGCCTCTATTTTGTGATCTAATGTACTTATCCTCCATTTTGAGATGTGTTGTCAGTCCTAATCTGTGATGTTAATAAAACAGGATTAGGGTGGAAATGTATCTTAAGCACCATCCTAACCCAAGTCACCACCCTTACCCAAGTCACCACCCTTGCTTGAGTCACATCTTTTATCTATAAGAGATAAATGGAGAAAGAAGCGAACAGAGAGAGAAGGACTTCAGTACCACCAAGAACAAAGAGTCAGGAGTGGAGCCCATCCTTTGGATCAGGCATCCCTGCATGGAGAACCTCCCAGACCCAGAAGAAGACTGACGCCAAGACACATGAAAATCTCCAAAGGACATCGGGTCCACAGATGTTGAAAGGAGACAAAGACTTTCTGCCAGAGCCAACAAAGAGAGAAAGACTTCCCTTGGAGTTGGCTCCCTGAATTCTGACTTCTAGCCTTCTAAACTGTGAGGGAGTAAATTTCTGTTTGTTAAATCCATCCACTCATGGTATTTCTGGTATAGCAGCAGTAGATAACTAAGGCAGCACATTTAAGATGTTAACCGAAAGTGCAAAATCTAGAGTCATACTCCAGATTCTAAAAGGACTTATATTCATTCCATAGGAAAAAAAAAGTTTAGGTCATCCAAGGGATGGAAGTTACAGAGAAACATATCTTGAATTTCAGTATCAGAAAGGAATTTTCAAGTGGTTGCAACCAACCAAAGAAGGAATAGAATGCCCCCGGAGGTGGTGAGCTCCGTGTTACTGAAGGTTTTCAGGCAGCTGCCACGTGGCCTCTTGGCAGGATGTTATGTCTGATGGTTTCTGGACCAGATAACTTTCACATCTCTTCATACCCTCAAATGCTATATGTTACAACTCTATGGGAAAGCTCTGCTCCATAGTCTTGGGATCAGGCATCTCTGAACACCTAGAGATACAGATAATGACTGTGAGACATACGGTTGTGCATTGCAAGTCTTTCAGATGAAAATCGAGGCCGTCAACTCTATATATGTCAGTGAAAAATCCCTATAATTGACGTGCAAAATATTAAATACAATGGTTGATCTGTATAGATTGAATCTTGCACTTTATTTACTCCTTTTATTTCTTGGGCCTTTCAGGAGTCTTTGGATTGTTTCTTAGAAACTAATCATCGCAGACCACAGCCAGTTAGTTGCACAGAGGTTGGGGAAAGTTGCTGTCTGTCAAGAAACCCTGGTGGCACAGTGGTTAAGTGCTTGGCTGCTAATTGAAATGTTGTTGGGTCAAACCAGGAGAGAAAAGTGACAGTCTACTTCCGTAAAGGTTTACAGGCTTGGAAACCCGGTGGAGCTGTTCTACCCTATCTTATAAGGTCACCATGAGGATCAACTAGAGGGCAATGGGTTTGGTTTGGGTTTGGCTCCCGGTAAGCCCTGAGGCTTCCTGCATGATTAGTAAACAGTCTTATGACATCATTAGTGGTGAAACTGGCTGACTTCAGGAGATAAAGGAATCCACTCATTCCCCATGAAGGCCAAACACATACTCTAAATATTTACTAGAGATATAGTTCTGTTTCCCGCCCTGAAGTAAAGCAGATGTTCCACTAAGCAGTACGTTCACTTAACTTCATTTACAAGCTCCAGAAGAGAGAGACCAGATCTCCCCAGTTAATAGTGAGAAAGGACGTTCTCTTCAGCATGCAGTTGACAATATCCCGTTCCTCTCCCCTCTGCCTCCACCTACTTATTCTTCTGGATGCCTGTCTTCATTTGACTATGCGACAGCTGTGGCCCCTAGGACTACCCAGCCTCTTTTGGCTGTGGGTTCTCCTTGAAAAGCCAACACAGCTGTAACCTTGGCTGGCTAATTCTAAGAGCGCTCCTAGAGTTCAGAGTGAAAAACAACTGGCTCTTTGTGAAAGAGAAACTTGGCACAGAGAGGAGGGTCGCCTCTCTGTGTCAGCGGCAATCCCTGCTATATAGCTGGCTGGCAGGCAGGCTGGCTGAGCACTAAGCTTTACAACGAGCCCCGGTTGTGGGACCATCACAGAGCTGCCTGGCCTCTCAGACACTCAGGGCCATCTCCAGAACTGAAACTGTGGAGAATTGGTGTGGGGAGCATAAGTCTTAGGCTATAAAACTCTTATCCCCAGAGAATTATTGAATTATTCTTTAATGGTGAGGGTAGTTTATTTTCAGCAGTTTTTATCTAGATGGGGGTTCAACACCTCCACAGATATAGAGCTTTTTTTTATTTTCTTGACTCTGAGCCAGAATTTTGCCTGCGTCCGCATCCTCCCGAGAGCCGGGGGAATGCCATACACTCCCTCCCACACTCAGGAGGTCAGCTAATTGAGAACTTGTGCGCCTTTCTCCTCCCAAGCCAGCAAGGCCAAGTGTTATTTTACACATGGATTTTTTCTCACGGAAGTTTTCATTTGCACACAGTTCAAAACAGGATCCCATCTCCCAAAAAGGCCACTTGGTTTCTTCCCAGGGTCTCAGCATGCCCCCGGTGAGTGTCAGCGCCATCACTCTGGGCCAACATTTTTCTCTATAGTCTTCCACGGAAGAACAGCGAGTCCAAGGTCCTGGGAAATGCCAGCCTTTTTAATCCTGTATTTGTCTGAGCCTTTTTGAGGGGCCAAGGGCTGGAGTGGAGGAAGATAATTGAAGCTATTCTGGGGTCCCCTGAAGCTCTGGTGGCACAGTAGTTAATGAGCTTGACTGCTAACCAGAAGGTAGGCAGTTTGAATCCATCAGCTGTTCCTTGGAAACCCTATGGGGCAGTTCTACTCTGTCTTATATGGTCCCTATGAGTCGGAATTGACTCAATGGCAATGGGTTTGGTTTGTTTTTTATTCTAGAGTCCAAGGTGGCTCATTTGAATAGAGGGGCCCATCAGTGCTTGCCCAAATGGCCCTCAGAGAACATCTCACCAACTCGCTGGTTTGTAGGTGAGAAAACTGTGGCCAAGAATGAAGTCTAGCCCAGGTTTCCCTTGATTACCCCTGAATACCAGCACAGCACCTTGTACACAATAGGTGTTGAGTAAGTGGTTGTGAAATGCTCCTTAAGAGCCGCACCCCGTGGACAGTCAGCTAGAACTAGAGCACAGGCCATCTGTTTTCCAGTGAAGAGTTCCTCTGCCCATGCTAAGTGCAGAAGACAAATTTGTCCTGCTTCCAAAATTTTTTCAAGTCCAGCCTTGTCCAAGTTTTAAAAAATTAATACCCAAGGCTAGGTGGCCAGGACTGGATCATATTTTGACCCAAACCAGCAGAAGCCTGGGGACAGATGGCCAGTGAGTGAGGACAGGCTGAAGGCCGGAGGGTCACACTACATAGCACTCCCTGCAGAGACCCTCTGAGTTACACAAACCCTTAAGCAATTGACTACTAATGGAAAAGTTGGTGGTTTGAACCAACCCAGAGGTTGTTCCAAAGAAAGACCTGGAGATCTGCTTCCCAGAGGTCACAGCCTTGAAAACCCTATGGAGCAGTTCTAGTCTGACATACATGGGATTGCCATCAGTCAGAATCGACATGGCAGCAATTGGTTTGGTTTTGAATTGTTTTACAGGGTTCCCTGGCCTATGCAGATGTGGGGCAGAAAGTTGTCTGCTTTCTCAGCAGAATGAAGCCTCTGCCTGCTAACACCCAAGTGAACCAACGGATTTTAATGTCTCTCATACCTAAAAAAAAAAAAAGAGTGGAAATTTTATTGTTATTATCTCTAAGTGGCAGTCTCTGGTGCAAAGCCTATTATCACGGGGTTTTCGCTCTCTGTTCTCTTCATGACACCCTAGAGTAAAATAGAATTCTAGAAGCCTAAGAAGAATAGCCACAGGGGAAAAAAAATCATTTATTCCGCACCAAATTTTACCGTTTCTCAGGCACAGTATTAAACATCGTTCTCTGATGACAATTTAGCAGATCCTGTTAGCTGATCAAACAAAACTGAACCCCAACGTTCTTCTTGCTCTACTTTTTAAATCTTCAGACAGAAATCTGACTCCAAGAGATGGAGAAGAAATTGTACATCAAGGGCTTTCCCAAAGCAGTGCAGACAAGGGCCTACGTCTGATAAAGCAAACAGACAACGCCAGTGACGTCCATTCACACATGCAGCCTGGGTGCAGAATACTCAACTTCCCTATTTTGGGGCCTTTTATGGACACTAACTGCCAGGTTAAAATTAATGGTAAAGTTCAGAAGAGCCATAACAGGATTAGGTTCGGACCATGGATGTCCTCAGACCAGAGAGCAACCTGACATCAGTGAGAACACTCAGAAGGTTAGAGTCTTATGAAGGCATAAAGTTCTAAGTGCTCACAGCAATGACCCCCTCCTGAAGTGAGTGGCCCCAGACAACACCTTCTGCATGAAGTGGCTGTGCTTCTGGCCAGAAGTGTCACTTGAAACCAACCCTGCTGCTATGCACAGGATAGATTGGACCAGGGTTCCATACCCAAACCAAAGTCAACAGGTAAACCATGGACCTAATGGAGGGTTAGTGCCTGTGCTAAACTATGTCCAGTAGGGACTGTCCTGAATGAAGGAAGTAAATTCATCTCATTAAGCCCTTTCTCAGGGGTACCAGTACACAATGCACACAAAGTCACACTAACAGGAGAAGCTGCACTGGTATCCTAAGTTACCTGGTCCTTCATCCCTGCACCTGAGGCCCATTGTACAGAAGAGGCTTAGAGATGCTAGGCCCGCCATGAGGCATGCAATTGAGATGATTCAGCACTTCTCCAGTTCCCCAAGCATGCTTTTAAAACAACAACCTAAAGCAAATATAGCAAAATAAGTCCCAACGTCTAGTTTCAAGTCTGACCAATCACAGTGATTGATCAATATGCAGATAATTTTGAGGGTGTATCTGGGTCCCTGACAATTATCACAAAGATGGCACAGAACTGGGCAGCATTTCGTCCTCTTATCCACAAGGTCTCCTTGAGTCAGAGCAGACTTGACAGCAACAAATAGCAAAAACCTGGGTCTTGAGAGAAAACATGTGGGACTTGATTAGAACTCTGCTGTTTGCACTACCAGGTTTGTTGGGTATGCTCTATATTCCAGACACCCTGGTTAGTGCTAGAGATTCAGGGAGGAACAACTTAGAGTCTCTTTTTAAAGCATAAATTTCAGCAGGGAATACAGACAAAAACAATTTGTGACGTTTTTCTTCTTTTCCTTACTAATAAACTTCTCTTGCAGTTTTGCAGGTAGCAATTTGCCATTTAAAAACTTGTATTTCTCAGCCCACCTTGCAAATAAGAGTGGTCATGTGACACAGTTTTGACCAATGAGATGTAAGTGGAAGGGAATCTTTTAAAAGAGGGAAAACTCAGCTAGCAGGCACCTATTTGCTCTTGTCCTTTGTTTCTTCTGCGGCTTCAAATAAATACGCAACAGCAAAATCCCCAGCAGCCATTCTGAAAGCTAAGTACAAGAGCCCTTTTGTAAAGATGGTAAATAGTAAAGAAGAAAGCATCACACAAGGCCTAGGGAGGAACCTAAGTCCCTGACGACACTGGAGCAGTCATACCAGCCTGAAACTGACCTCCCCTAGATGTCCTGGTTGTGAGAGAAAAAAAAGAATTCTTTTTCAAGTCACTTTTACTTGGGTTTTCTGCTGTGATAAACCCTCTTCTTTGGAAATATAGCAGCTGAATTTCAATCACTAATGAGGCATGAGTAAACAAATCAGGGAGATTATTTCAGATTGACCTAAGGGCTATAAAAGAAATAAATGGGGAGACGCGACATATAAAGAGGGGGAGGGCACCTTGGATAGGAAGGTCAAGAGAGGTCAATCTGGGGAAATGATGCTTGAGCTGAGAGGTACAAGACCAAAAGGACTCAGCCACACAAACAAGCTGTCCAGGCACAGCCAACAACAAATCTGTAAGTTTTGAAGTGGCAGTGAACAGCTTGTCCTGGTGTGAGGAAGACAGAGGAAGCTGTTTTGGATGGTGCTTAGTGAGAGACGGAAAAGAAGGATTAGAAAAATTTGGAGAGGGGAACAAGGACCTGGATACACATTAAACCAAAATCAAACCAAACCTGTTGCCATTGAGTCAAATTCCGACTCATAGCGACCCTACAGGACGGAGTAAAACTGCCCCATAGAGTTTCCAAGGAGTGGCTGGTGGATTCAAACTGCTGACCTTTTGGTCAGCAGCCAAACTCTTAGCCACCGCACCACCTGGGCCCTAGTAATGCATTAAAAAAAAAAAAAAAAAAAATTTCCTCAGTTGAGAACCTCTGTTCTAATATATTTTATAAAGAGGGGAGATAGGATTGTAAGAGCCAAGTGCGGAAGAAGAGCGACCAGCTAGCTGGTTATATTAGTGGTCCAAGTAAGAGATGATCAGAACCTGGGCTAAGTGATAACAGTGAAGATAGAGAGAAATGGAATGACTCGAACTGTATTTTGGAGGAAAAAAATGATACATTAAATATATATATTAAATGTAGATGGGAAATGGTATATGAGCAAAAAGGGGTATAAAGCCATGGCAGAGGCAATGCTACGTGTTCAATAAACCATACACATGTTTTTCCCAGGCACAAAAGAAAAAAGTGACTAAATTCTCCCTTGCAGTTATACGGGGGCCACACGACTGGGTTCTGGTTAATCAGATGCGGGCGGAAACAAGGTCTGTCATTTCTAAGCCAAGCTGGAAAGCCCTAAGCATGACTGCCCTCCAAGCGCTCTCTCCTGCCCTTCAAGAAATCAGTAGAAAATGTCAGAGTTGTAGCACCACACAATGGAAGGAGCCCAGGTTCTTCAGAAACTAGTTAGAGGAGAATTTTCCAAGAGAGCTGCCTGGCTTGAATCAGGCTATGATGTGATTGAGAAATAACTTGTTTTTGTGTTACGGTGTAAATTTATCTGCTGCGGCAGCTAGCTAATGCTAACCTGGCCAATACAAAATCATAACTTCTAAACTTTACAGGTGAGGAAGAGGGTAAATGATTGGTGGTGCTATTTACAGAGATGGGGAACACTAAAGAGGGAGACCTGTGAGGGAGAGGAGGAGAAAAAGGAAATTCATTTTTGATGTATTAAATTTGATATACTTCTGAGATTTTCAACTGGAGATGTCAAGTTGTTGTTATCGTTGTTGGGTGCCATAGAGTTGATTCTGACTCAAAGCAACCCCATGTAACAGAGGAAAACGCCCCCGTTGGGTTTTCTTGGCTGTAATCTTTACGTAAGGGACTCTGGCGACACAACGGTTAAGCACTTGGCTGCTAATGAAAAGGTTGGTGGTTCAAACCCACCCAGCTGCTCCTTGGAAGAAAGAACCGGTGATCTGTTCCCATAATGATTATAGCCTAGAAAACTCTACAAGACAGCTCAACTCTGTCACACGGCATTGCTGTGGGTAGAAAATCAATGCCATGGCACCCAGCAACAACAATCATTATGGAAGCAGATCTCCAGGTCTTTCTTTCACGGTGCCATGGGGTGGGTTGGAACCACCAACCTTTGGTTAGCAACTGAGCACTTAACCATTGAGCCACCAGGGCTCTTGGAGATGTAAAGTGGGCAGTTGGATCTGGAATTCAGAGGACTGAGCCAAGATGGAAAAATGCTCTGGGGAATCAACAGCATGAAGAAGTTATTGAAAGAAAAAGAAAGTAGGGGGACACTGAGGGAAAAGGCACAAATAGAAAAGAGAACCCAGGATTAAGCCTAAGAGATAGCAGCTCATAAAAGTTAGCTCAGGAAGGAAGAGCCAGCAAAGGAGGCTGAGGACAGGCTGTGAAAGAAGAGGAAATATGAGCATATATAGAGTCTTGGTGACCAACAGAGAAGAGTCTGTTGAGAATGGAGAGGGCACCTACATCCAAACTGTTAAGGTAATGGCAGACAAATGACCTTCTGATTGGGCAACCTAGAGGCCATTGGTGACCTTGAGATTTTTGTAGCATGGTGGAGGTAAACACCAGCTGGGAGTGCATTAAAGATGAAATTGTTGGTGAGTGACAATCTAGAGACTGTGAAAGTAGCCAAACTTTTGAGTTTGGTTGGACATGAAAATGGGGGAGTACTGCAGAAGATATAGGATCAAGAGGTTTTTTGTTGTTGTTTTGGATTGCAGAAAAGAGGTAGGGAGAACATGGCCGTATGCTGATAAGAAAGATCCAGTAGAGGGAGAAACTGATGGTATTTTCCATGGTTAGGAGACAGGGAGTAAGGGGGATTCTATCAAATATCTGCTATCCTGATTAACATTAATAAGAACGTGTCTTTCTACCATAATCTGAAAAAGCCTATTTAACACAGTGTGTAAAAAATAGGCTAATAGAAAACCAAAGCTGGCCATAGAGAAGGAAGGCCAGAGCAGAGGAACATTGCAAGGCTCACGATTAAGCTGATATCCATATGCAAATAAGGCTAAGGAACATGTCAACAGCTGGAATTTCAGTCCAATTGAATTAAAGATGAGAGAGAATACAGGTTAAGGTCCCTAGATAAAACACAAGAGGAACACTCAGTTAAATTTAAATCTCACGTCAACAATGAACGTTTTGTTAGTATAAATATGTCTCACACAAAAGTCTAATTTAATTGGGCATCCAGTATTTTTATTCACTCAATATGACAGCCCTAGTCCAGGTGGGGAAAGATGATGTATAGATCAGGCAAAACCAAGTCAAGAGACTAGACAGCAAGAGCAGACCTAGCATTCTAGAGTACAGGGAACGTGATCAATTCTTCAAAAACAGGCAAGAACCAGGACCCGAGCACAAACGCTGAGATCAACACTTGTCAGCTTGATGCAATGAGAAAAGCATGGACTTTGGAGTTAGACACATGTAGGACTGAATCTTATTTCTGAAACTTACTGTGTGACCTTGGGAAAGTTACCTAAACTGTCTGTGTCTCAGTTTCTTCATCTGAAACACTGCAGTAATATTACCCCACACGTAGCAAGCTGTGATAAGGGTTAAATTGGATAAAGTATATAAATGAACTCACTTCAAGCTTTACACAGAGTAGGTGCTCAATGCATGCCATTTTCCTTTAAGCAGGACCTCAATTCTAACGGAAGATTAGGGCAAAGGGAAGGGCCATGGGATTGGATTAACTATGGTGTGGATGTTAAGGCCAAAGCTGCACCCTGGGGGTTAGATCGGTGCCCACCCGCAATCTGGAACCAACTCGGGTGTCCCAGCTTGCCTCTGCAGCCTTGGAGCTCTCTTTTGGGGATTAGAACACGCCATTCCAGGCTTCCCCAGATGAAAGTCCAGAATCTGCTCCTGTGCTGTCTGTCCTGGTCAGGACGATTCCCGAGACCTGACAGAACATGCTGATGGGGTCCTTAAAAAGAAGACAGGTGTGGGCAGCACAAGAAGACAAAATGGGTGGGGAGAGGGGCGAGGCCAGAATGAGAAAAGATGGCTGCCTCTGCTCTGGTCCTTCAACAGCCACTTTGCTAGGTGTCTGTCTGTGCCAGCAAGAGCCATCTCTGGTCAGTAAGCAAGACCAGGTGGGGACAAACATCTAAGTCTGTGGGGTTCCTTGTTTTTTTTTTTTGTTTTGTTTTGTAACAGTCATTTATTATGGTCTGTGTATTTCTAGAGCGCCTGATGTTTAACATAGAAGTTTGTTCTGGCCTGAAACAACGGGAGTACCAGTACAATATGGTGGGTTAGCTCCTTACACTTTTGAGTTGGGAGGGGGAATCCATGTGCTCTGCTGGGAAGCACAAGGGCAGAATCATAGAAAAACTCTCTCTGCTTGGAACAGTTCCAGCATCACGTGGTCTGGCCCAGTGTCAATCCCACATCAGCTCTTCTGTCCTGGTTCAGGATTTGGATATAATATATAGTTACCTGGTAAGTATCTTTCAACTCATAACTGTCCGGGGGTACAGCTTATCACAACTAAGACATTCACATAAAATTTATATTCTGATTTTCTATAATGGGATCTTGAGTTAGGGCAGGAAGGAAGCACGCCTTCAGTGGGGACATGAGCCAAGCACTGTGCTAAGCATTTTACGTGCATTTTTCTCCGTTACGCCTTACAGTAAGTCTATCAGGTGGACGCTATTATCTGTGTTTCACAGATGAAGAAATTGAGGCTCAGTGAAATTAAATAGTCCATCTAAGTTCACCCGGCTTGTAAGGTAGGATTGAACCCACAAATGTTTACCTGCAAAGCTCTACTAACCACCTTGTTATGCTGCTAGGAACTTTACCTACTTGATCTTCATTTATCGTCCCGTTACAAATAAGGAAAACGAGATTTTGGCCAGTATCACCTAGAGCTGGGATTCAGATCTGGGCTTCTCAGTTTTTTCCACCACACCACGTTGCTTTTCAGGGTATCTTGACCACCGGTACTTCAAGACGTACCAATTACTGTGTATGCTGGATGAGAAATCAGCCTGGATTGTTTGAGCAAACTCAAGCGTTGAGATAGCAAGTGCTGCTCTGCCTGTGTTGGGAAGCAGCTTCTAGTTTGGTTCCCAGTGACCCTGTGCTTCCAGCTGGTGGCAGAAATCGCTGTTCTCTTGTGACAGATGAATGGCCTCAAGGCTGGGAAAGCAATATTGACCAGAAACTTATCAGGGAAGGGAGACTCCCTCTGATAAGATGTAAAAGCACCTAAAAAAAAAGCGGTCCCAACAGCACGCACCAGCGGTTACAGGATTAACTTTAAGCATGACCTGCTCCGGCTGTTGCCAAGCAGAAGAAATGCGTCCAAGATGTCATGTGTTAACTCCTAAGAGACTCGGTGGCAGCAGTGGACAGAGCCAGCCAGGCACCAGCTGAAATACTTGAGAAGACCTGGATGAGACCAAAGAAAGCCCCTGAGTTTATGGACAATTCGGTTTACCTAACAATTTGTCTATCAATGATAACCCTTGGGAGAACATATTTAATGTCGCTGATCTGTACCTGTAAAGGTGGTTGAAATGGCAAATGTTTTGTTACCTATGTATTTATCACAGTTTAAACAGAAGGAGGAGGAGGAAGAGGAAAAGGAGAAGAAAAGACAGCAGGACAAATAAACTTCCAATAAAGTATTCTCAACTGTGGGGAAAAAAAAAAAGTAGCGCTTAGTAGTATTGTTCCATCAATGAGATTTCCATGGAATACAATTTAGGCGAATCTGTAGGAAACACCTTTCAGCTTCCTAAGATTCATTGACTACGTATTGCACACAAAACAGATATCATGCTAAATGTAATAGGAATTTAACAAATAAAAAAGGTGGACGGTAAAAGAATGTAATAAAAGAATATATCTAAATGGTTAATTATTCCAATAATAGACAAACTTTGTGCATCGTTATTGTAGTTTTCTTCCTCATGCTCCAGGAATGTGGCTACATAAAAGCATCCATATTCTTACAAACAACAAAAAAAATAAAAACGAAACCAGTTACCTTTGAGTCAATTCCAACACATAGCGACCCTAAAGGTCAAAGTAGAACCGCTCCATAGGTCCCCAAGGAGCAGCTGGTGGATCCAAACTGCTGACCTTTTGGTTAGCATCTGAGTTCTTAACCACTGTACCACCAGGGCCCCTACCCACCACTCAGTGCTGTCGAGTCGTTTCCGGCCCCTAGGGATCTATAAATACCAGTTGCCCATCTGCAAAGGATGGAGAGAAGAAAGGAATTCAACACCTTATGTTACGTTACTTATAAGGAAGTTATCATTTTTTCTCTTTTTACATGAAAAGAAAGTGAACCCAAAGGTTAAGAACATACCAAATGTCTCGCAGGTGGTAACTGGGTTTCAGAACAAAAATCTCAAAAGCAAATTTTCCTTCCACTATAGCCGATTGATCCTTATAACGAACAAGAAGAGGAAAAAGAGGGAGTCTCTTTGAGGTGGTGCCTTAGAAATGCCTAGAATTAAAAGACAGGTTCCTAAAATATGTGAACTGTGCCTCAGACAGGGAGATGGGCCAAATGGCCAGATAGCCAGAGGGACAACTAGGAAGTGGTTGCGCCTGGACCAAAGAGTGCAAGGTCTATGACAGAAGACACTAAGTCACCAGTGCATCTGTACAGATTTATCTTGCTCTAGAGGAGTAAATATTTTATTTGAAATCATTTTCACTGATTTTACTTAGAAATGTTGTTGTTGTTAGGTGCCATCGAGTTGGTTCCAACTCTTAATGACCCCATGTACAACTGAACAAAACATTGCCTGGTCCTGTGCCATCCTCACAATTGTTGCTATGTTTGAGCCCATTGTTGCAGGCACTGTGTCAACCCGTCTTGTCTAGGGTTTTCCTCTTTTTCACTGAACCTCTACCTTACCAAGCATGATGTCCTTCTCCAGGGACTGATCCCTCCTGATAACATGTCCAAAGTATGTGAAATGAAGTCTTGCCAAGGAGCAATCTGGCTGTACTTCTTCTAAGACAAACTTGTTTTTTACTCTTGCATTCCATGGTCTATTCAGTATTCTTCTCCAGCACCATAATTCAAAGGCATCAATTCTTTGGTCTCCCTTATTCATTATAAATAACTTAGAAACGTTGTTGTCGTTAGGTGCCAACGAGTCAGTTCCGACTCATAGCAACCCTATGTACAACAGAATGTAATATTGCCTGGTCCTGTGCCTTCCTCACAATTATTTTTATGCTTAAGTCCATTGTTGCAGCCACTGCGTCAGTCTGTCGCATTGAGAGTCTTCCTCTTTTTCTCTGACTGTCTACTTTAACAAGCATGATGTCCTTCTCCAGGGACTGATCCCTCCTGACAGCATGTCCAAAGTATGTGAGACGTAGTCTCGCCATCCTGGCTTCTAAGCAGCATTCTGGTTGTACTTCTTCCAAGATAGATTTGTTCGTTCTTTTGGCAGTCCATGGTATACTCAATATTCTTCACCAACACCACAATTCAAAGGCTCAATTCCTTCTTAGTTTTCCATATTCGTCATCCAGCTTTCACATGCATATGAGGCAACTGAAAACACCATGGCTTGGGTTGGAAACACTGATGACATAGTGGTTAAGAGCTATGGCTGCTAATCAAAAGGCCAGCAGTTTGAATCCACCAGGAGCATCTTGGAAACCCTTTGAGAGCAGTTTTACTCTGTTCTATGGGGTCACTGAAAGTCGGAATTAACTCAAAGGCAACTGATTTGACTTTTTTCTGTTTTGGGTCAGGCGCACCTTAGTCTTTAATGTACCATCTTTGCTTTTCAACACTTTAAAGAGGTTTTTTGCAGCAGATTTGCCCAACACAGTGTATCATTTGATTTCTTGACTGCTGCTTCCATGGCTGTTGATTGTGGATCCAAGTAAAATGAAATCTTTGACCACTTCAATCTTTTCTCTGTTTATCACGATGTCGGTTATTAGACCAGTTGTGAGGATTTTTGTTTTCTTTATGTTGAGGTGTAATCCATACTGAAGGCTGTAGTCTTGACCCACAAATCCATTGCCGTTGAGTCGATTCCGACTCATATAGTGACCCTATAGGACAGAACACAACTGCTCCGTAGGGTTTCCAAGCAGCAGCTGGTAGATTTGAACTGCCAACCTTTTGATTAGCAGCCCAACTCTTAACCACTGTGCTACCAGGCTCCATTTTCTTATAGTATCTTTTAAAGCACTTTTTTTTTTTATTTTGATGAAATGTGTTATCTATTCTGTTGTTATTGCTTGTGTTTTTGGTATCATATCTAAGAAACCATTGTCTAATTCCAAGTCACGAAAATATGAACCTATGTTTTCTTCTAAGAGTTTTATAGTTTTAGCTCTCATATTTAGGTCTTTGATCACTTTGAATTAATTTTAGGGGGGGATGGAGGGTGACTCCAGGTTTCTGCTAGGGCAACAGAGCTGATGGGGAGCCATTTACCAAGACAGGGGACACAGGGGAGCAATGTGGAAAGACATTGCAGCCTATGCAGCGGCTGTGAAAAGGAGTTCAATTTGGGACACGCTGAGTCTGAGCTGTGTATGGGCCAGCAGGGAGTGTTGTCTGGAGCTCACAGCCAAGGACTGGAGGTAATAAATGGAAACTAAAACCATGGGAATGAATGTAATCCCATAGGAAGCATATGTAGAATGAGAAGAGGAGAGAACCTAGGACATGTTGGTGAGAAGCTCCAACACATCAAGGTGGAGTTGAGGAGGGAGAGCCAGCAAAGTGGGAGTGGCCAGCTGGACAGGAGGAGAGCAGAAGTGGGGAGGCTCCCACCCTTCTGCACCCCACTCACATTTCTGTGACACTCTCCTTCCCTCTTCTCTCTTCTATAAATCCCAGTAAGGGAATGCCTCCCCAGTGCTGCTAGAGAGGGAGTAAATTGCTACACGTTTTTCTGGATGCCAATTGTGGTAGCAAAAATGATTTACAAATGGCCAGACCCTTAGCACAGAAATTGCTCTTCTAGAAACACAGCCCATTGAATGGACGTAGGTACAAAGTTTCCCCTCCAGGGGAATGATCTCAGCACTCACTGTAGCAAAGCAACCCACGCATTCAACAACTGACTAAATCAACAGGGCACGGAAAGGTGTTCATGAAGGGTGGCTACATTTTAAAAGCAGTCTACAAAATAGTCTGTAAAAAATTATTGCTCCTTTTTTGTTAAAATATGTTCATGTGTGTACCATAAAATTCTGGAAGAATGTAACAAAAATATTAACAATAGCTTAGTGTGGTTGGGTTGTGTGTGGTGGGATTGTGTGTGGTTGAATTATGGTTGTTTTTTTCTTTCACTTGGCTGGTAAGGTATAATCTAAAATAAGCCTGTATTAATTGTGTGATAGTAACGCTAATAAGGATGAAGATGAAAAGTTAAACAAGAAAAAAGGGAAATTGTGGAACTTCAAGCTAAGCACTGAATAGAGTTTTAATTTAATTTAATTAATAACTCCTTATTAATTCTCCTTCATTAGCAATCCCTCCAGAGATTCGTCCTTCTCCTCTAAGGCATTCCTTGGGTAGATACCACTAGGAAGTAAACCCAACCAAAGAGACTGAAATTAAAACTGAGAGAGGGGGGAAAAAAAAAAAGAAAGAAAGAAATGGTTGTGCCATCTGAAGCAATAACATTTAGAATAGTTATCGTCTTCCCAAACAAGAGTGATGTTCCGAAGAAGTGCATCAACAAGAACTTGCCAAGACACTTGGCCTCCATGGGGTCAGACGCTACGCCAGTGAAAGGCAATCCATCCCAGTTGTGTTCCAGAATTTGGCAACAAGAGGGCCTCTACAGACCAAAAAAAACTCACTTGAGGTTAATATGAAATAATTACTAAGATGTTTGATTCATAAAGTGTTTAGCCTTTCAAGCCCTACCAGTCACCTCTAAGGGAATTCTTTTGTTCTTCATTTAAGTTCTTGGAAATATTACAAGCCTTGGGTCCATTTACGTGAAGTTTAAAAACAGGCACCAATTAATCAGTGGCATGCAAAGCCAGCAAAGTGGTTCGCTGGTGGGGTAGTGTCTGGGGGCCCACGCTCAAGGTCAGCTTCAGGAGCACTGGTACTGCTGTTCATGGTTTACTTCTTGATCTGGGTGTTATTTGTATGAGTGTTTGCTGTTGTTGTTATTGTTTGATGCCGTCAAGTCGTGCCAACTTATAGTGATCCTATGTACAACAGAACGAAACACTGCCCAGTCCTGTGCCATCCTCACACTTGTTGCCATGTTTGAGCCCATCGTTGCACCAATGTGTCAATCCATCTCATCAAGGATCTTCCTTCTTTTGCTGACCCTCTACCAGTATCTTGGTTATCTCGTGCTGCTATAACAGAAATAACACAAGTGGATGGCTTTAACAAACAAATTTATTCTCTTACAGTCTAGGAGACTTGAAGTCTGAATTCAGGACACCAACTAAGGGGAAGGCTTTCTCTCTCTGTGTGGGCTCTGGAAATGGAGAGTGCTGTGTCACTGAAGCACGTTGTTGTTATGTGCCAGCCAGTCAATTCTGACTCATAGCGACCTCACAGGCCAGAGTAGAACTGCCCCACAGGGTTTCCAAGGTTGCAGTCTTTATGGAAGCAGATCTCCAGGTCTTCTCTCCTGCAGAGCAGCTGGTGGGTTTGAACCACTGATGTTTTGGTTAGCAGCTGAGCACTGAACAACTGCACCACCAGGGCTCCTTCACTGAAGCATATATGCTACGAAAAAAAAAAAACAAAAAAAACAGAGTGTGAAGTCAGAAGCTCTGGGTTTACGTTTCCTTGGCTTTGGTGCATTGAACGCAACTTACTCCCTTTTTACAGCCTGTGTTAGTTTCCAAAAGCTTCTGTAACCAGTTACCACAAACTGGGTGACTTAAACAAGAGAAGTTTGTTCTCTCACAGTTTTGGAGGCCAGAAGTCCAAAATCAAGGTGTCAGCAGAACCCTGCTGCCCCTGAAAGCTCTAGGGAAGAGCTCTTCCTTGCCTCTTCCGGCTTCTGGTGGCTGCAGGTGTTCCACGGCATGTGGCAAAATAACTCCAGTGTCTGCCTATGTCTTCATAGGACCTTCTCTGTGTGTCTCTCTGTGTCCTTTCCCATCTCTTATAAGGACTGTCTTATTGGATTTCGGGCTCACTCTAATCCAATAGGATCTCATTTTGATCCTTACCTTAATTACATCTTCACAGGCCCTGTTTCAAAATACGGTCACTTTCTGAAGTTCGGGGTGGACATAAATTTTTACGAGGCCATTCAACCCACTATACAATCCTTTAGTAGATTTCATTGCTCTGAAGATAAAGGCTAAGACCTTTGAATGCCCTCCAAGTTTCAACAACATCCGCCTCCTGTCTCACCCGCTCTCCACCACCACTCCGCTGCAGCTCCATCGCATGCCATCTCTCTCGGTTCAGCCACTCTGGCCCGTGGCCGTTCTTCCAACACACTGCCTTTGTCCCCACTCCAGAACCCTCACAAAGAATATTTCCTCTGTCCAAGCCACTGTTCACTTGTTAGTTACCTCATTTGTCCAATAAATGCTTATCCACTGATCCTACTTATTTGTATTATTATGTTACTAATGACTGTTTTCCCAGGACCACACATCCACAAGGACAAGAATCAGATCTGTGTGGCTCACCCTTTCATCCCCAGTGTATAACCCAGACCCGGGATATGGTGAGAAGGAATCTGACTTTTCACAAAAGGATGGGTAGAGGGTCACTCCACTCACCTCAAGCTTGCACTCACCCCCCTACAAATTTAAGAGATTAGACCAAATGTCCTCAAAGATTTTATTCTAACTCCAAAACTCTCTGAGTATTTGAATTTTCTCTTCAACTGAATGTTAACCAGAAAATCTTCATGGTGGAATTTTTGCAGCCGAAAAACTCTCTCGCACTGAATGAACCCTCCTCTCTGCCATAATAACTGGATTTTTGACACAGAGCCTTGGATGGCCCCTCAGGCTATTATCATCTATGGCTGTACTAGATGTTGGATAATGGATTTAAGTGATCCTGGATTATTCCTCTAACATTTGTTTATTAAATAAATCCCTATTACAATCTTTATTTCATGTATATCACCTATTCCTCCTTAAAACCGGGGGGTTGAAAAAAAAAAAAGTTGATTCTATTGAGGGTACCAGTTAATTACAGAATGGCAGTGTTCCATTTGGAGTTCCCAGATCAGCTCCCCTGGGTAATCTCCGTTTTCTCAACTCTGTTGTCAAGGAACCACCAGGGTTATGTCAGTCACTGACACGCAACAAATGCTTCTGTTTTGTTGGGTTTCTCAGTTTCTCATAAACCAAGGGTAATCCTATTGACCCGTTTTATGGAATCCTCAGGAGGGCAGGCTAATACAAACCACAAGGGAATCACTTAATTAATGTGCCATAACAGATGTCAGCCACAGCAGGGCTAATGGCCGTGGCATATGATAACGGAGAGGCCACATTCAGAGCACATGAAGCACAAACGATTACTGTTTGGGCGGCTGCCCCCTGTCAGGAAAGATTCCACTCCTCCATTGCTTTCTTTTTTCCTCATCATAAAAGGAGGCTTTTCTTGGCTCAGGTCTCACTCACTGCCCCCATCCCCACCCCTTCTCCATTTCATTCTTAACAAAGCTAGCTGCCAGAGGAACTTTCTAAACTGTAAAACTCTGATCCTGCCACACAGGTGCTTGGAATAAATACTTCAATAGCTGTGTTTTTGCCTTCAGGGTAAATTCCACAGACCCTTGGCGCTCTAATCTTACCTCCTTCCTTAATTCCCCCTCCAAGGAGCCTCTGCTTCCAACTGCACGCCAGCCAGACTAAAGGCTGCAGCCCTCAGCATGCTCCAATGCACTGCGCTCTGTGGGCTTTCTGCTCTCCCACCCACCCGACATCCAGATCAATCTCTCCAGGGCACCTCCAGACACTGCCTCCCAGGCTGGGACTCCTGCTCTCCTCTGTGTTCCCACAGCTCTCTGGACACTCCTTTTCAGCACTGTCACATCGTATTGTCATTGTTAATAACTGTCTCACTAAACCTGGGGACGGGACGGTGTCTTTAATCTCCATGTCCACAGTGCCTGATGCACAGGAGGGAATCAAGAAATATTGTGAATGAAGGAATGAATAAGTAAATGCTATGATGCTCTGCTCCAGGTCCCTAAAAACAAAACGCGCACCAAAAGCTCACTGCTGTGGAGTCGATTCCAACGCATGGCAACCCTGTGTGTGTCAGAGTAGAACTGTGCTCTGTAGGATTTTCAGTGGCTGATTTTTTGGAAGTAGATTGCCAGACCTCTGTTCTGGGGCACATCTGAGTGGACTCCAACCTTTCAGTTAGCAGCCAGGCACATCAACCCTTTGCACCACCCAGGGACTCTTTCAGAAAGCACGGCAAGATGAAAAACCCGTCTCAATACTAAAGAAACTCCATTTTAAATACACGTGTGTGCTGACACACACCCCTCAGAAGAAATTCCTGGAGACAACCTTTAGCCTTCAGAGCTTCCTTTAGATCATAACCTGCAGAGGCAGGGAAAGCGGAGCTTCTGAGCGGCCAAGGGAAGAGGCTGGAGGGCTTTCTCTCGGATTTCCAGAGTGCTGCAGAAATCACAACGCGTGGTTGTCATCCGGCCTGGGAATAAGGCAAGCCCAGAGGCCCCCGTGGCGGTTTGCAGGCAGGCTCGGCGGAAGGGCTGCCGCCTGCAAAAACACCCCTGGAGGAGCCTGTTGAACATCTGTCTAGTCCCTATGGTTACGCCTGCAGTAACAAGCTGTTCCCAGGAAAGTGGAAAATCTGCTATGAGAAAAACAGACCATTCCTAATTTACAGCCCAGAGAAAGGAGACTCTGGGACAGCTAGGGACAAGGAGAACAGAACAGGTTGATTACACTCCAGGTATTCAAAACAGGATCCGAGGGGTCACAAAAGGCAGGGAAATCAACAGGCAGGGATGAAACAATGCAGACTCAACCAATGGATTCCTGTGATCTCCTGGGCGTTTACCAGACACCAGCTGGGCATAGGCCCTCTCCTGGGACCTCCATGAGCTTTCTTTCTCCACTGTGTTTCTGGAGCAATTGCTTCACTTGACCTCAAGAACCTCCAAGGCTTGTCTTGGTCTGGTCCCTGGGTAACCACAGGAGAAGGATTGTCAAGTCCCACTTGAATATCCAAGGCGACACAGCTTGTTGCATTGTAGAGACCACCACCCGTGGCTGTCAAGTTGATTTACACGAGACCCCATATACGTCAGAGGAGAACTGTGCTCCATACTCCTCAATGGTTGGTTTTATTTTTTTTTTGGAAGTAAATCCCCAGAACTTTCTTCTGAGGTGCCTCTACGTGGACTTGAACCTCCAACCTTTCAGTTAACAGCTGAACATGTGAACTGTTGCACCCCCAGGGACTCAGATATAAAGACAGGACTTGGCTGAGTCCCATGTCCCAGGTAGCTCCAGTGATGCTCCACTCCTCTAGGCAATCATGCTAATTAAAAAATAAAAAATGGGTCTGCAGGCAGAAGCCCTGACTTTCAGCCCTAGAGATGTGACCTCAGAAAAGTCATTTACCCAAGATGAACCTCAGAATTCTCTTTAAAATTAAAACAATTCAATCAACTGTCAAATAAAACCAAGGACACTAAAAACTGTAGCATTCATTAAATCTATCTGAAGAATTTTCCTTGCTCAAATACTACTTGGTCAAGGATATTCCAAAGGACTAAAGTAAGCTGCCAGGGATAACTTTGTCAGAGTTAAGATCCAAAATGGAAACCTATGATTTTGCTCTCTGGGGCTCAGTTTTCCCAACTGTAAAAGGAAATGGTTGAACTAAATGGTATCAAGTTCCTTCCTAGCTCCTAGGAAGAGAGGGATTTGAGGACCCAGAGAACAACTTCTATAGCTTCAACATTTTCACAGCAAAGGAGAGGAGCAGTATTTGCTGTAAGATGCTGATTGGGTGGGTAACACTTTGTTAAGGAATGCAAACCATGAAAGGAAGCTCTTTAGGCATCCTGAGCCAGCTCTCTCCATCCTTTTGGATCTCAGTTTCTTTACCTATAAAGGGACAAGGTGGAAGTAATTTGAAAGTTAAGCTCTTCCATTTATAAAAAGTCTATGGTCTTTGAAATCAGCAAGATGGGTGGATAAAAGAAAAATGGTTTGTCTGTCTACAATTCTATCTGCTATAATAAGGATTTTATACCAAACCCGCATACCCTAAGCCAACGTTTGCACGCTTATTTCGCTGCTATTCTGAAAACAATTCCAGGCCCAACTTTATGACCATAACCAAGATGCCAATTTTTATTATTGCTTTTAAGCAGAATAACTTATATCTACATAACATAGCAATTCAAAAAAAACTAAGAATTTTTATCTTATTTGACCCTCACAATTCCTGTACAGGGAGAAATGATCAGATACTATTACACCCATTTAACAGAGGTTGAAACCTAAGAATGAGCTTCTGTGGTGACAAAGGTAGTAAGAGACCACAGATATCATCAGCCAAAATCTTTGTGGCCACACCATCCCATCCACGGACTTTTGAATCAATTCATTACTTATTATCGGATTCAGCATCAGAGCAGACTATTGTATCATTTGAATCGTGGTATCTGAAGCAACGACGGCAATAATTTAAAAGGTGGGATTTTAGCATCTTCCAAAATTATAAAGAATTTTGTCTACAAGAATATGTCTTCAATTTTTCCGGGTAGGAGATGGGACAAGAAAAAAAAAAAAAGACATTTTTCAACCCACTACATGTCTTCTCTGAGGTTCAGCCTTAGGCTGTGTTGAATTGGGGGAGGCAGCAGGCTTGACATCACAAGCCCTAGGCTCGGTGAACTGCCTCCACGCCTCTAAGCAAGTCCTTGAGTACCCGTGAGCCACAGGTTCATGTACAATGTGAAGAGGGATGGACCGAAAAATCCGACCCCACCACAATTGGAATGAAGATTGAATGAGATACAGCGAGTAAAAGCTTAGTAAAGTTACATGAGACTCTTATTATACCTATGCTTGGATATAAATGAAAATAAAATTTGTCTTGGCCTTAAAATGACTCTTACATGGTGACTGGCCTTTGTCCTCAGAAGATATCTTTCAAGTAAGTCATCATAAGTCAAGAAAACCCCTTTGCAGAGAGATTAACAGACAGAAAGATAGAAAGAAGGAAGGAAAGAAAGAGAGAAAGGAAGAAAGAAAGCGAGGGAGGGAGGGAGGGAGGGAGGGAGGGAGGGAGGGAGGGAGGGAGGGAGGGAGGGAGGGAGGAAGGAAGGAAGGAAGGAAGGAAGGAAGGAAGGAAGGAAGGAAGGAAGGAAGGAAGGAAGGAAGGAAGGAAGGAAGGAAGGAAGGAAGGAAGGAAGGAAGGAAGGAAGGAAGGAAGATAGAAAACTACAGATACAAATATAACCTACTGCCATGGAGCCAATTGCAACTCATGGCAACCCTATATGACAGAGTAGAACTGCCCCATAGTGTTTCCAAGGCTGTAAATTTTTAAGGAAGAAGACTGTAACATCTTTCTCCCTCCAAGTGGCTGGTGGATTCAAACAGGGAACCTTTCAGTTAGCAGCCAAACGCTTAACCACTGTACAACCAGGACTCTAGACACAAATATAGCTTTATAAATTTATAGCTCTAGGATAAAAAAAAAAAAAGGAATGGTTAATATGCACATGGCTTAAAATCATTACATGAAAAGAAATATTCTGCCTGATTGATTTGCTAAGAAACTTAGACTTCGATAAACCAAAACCAAACCTGTTGCCGTTCAGTTGATTCCTACTTATAGTGGCCCTATAGGACACAATAGAGCTACCCCAGAAGGTTTCCAAGGAGCTGCTGGTGGATTCGAACTGCCAACCTTTTGGTTAACAGCTAAGCTCTTAACCACTGTGTCACCAGGGCTCCAAACTTTGCTACAAAGTAGAAACAGATACTGGGCAGTTACCTCTTTTCTCCAGGTCTCAGTTTATTTGTGAAATAAAAGAATGGAACTAGAAATCTCTAAGGTCCCTTCTGACTCTATAATTCCATGAACCTGAAAGCACTGTTCCACTGCAGATAGGACAGGGAAGTTTAAAAATAAGCAGAAAACAAATCAGGAAAGGCCAACGGAATATACCGTACACGCCCTAGAGCACCCACTGTGAATACTGAAGCCTCTGGAGAGGGGAGGCGCTGTTTGTGGGAAGGGAGAGGAGTCCCAGAGTAAGATTAGGTTGGAATATGCTTAGTTTAGGTCTTAAGTATTCCCATACGTTGCCCAGGAACAGCTGGCTCCTAAAATTTCAGAGTTGTGGAAAATCTTGGCTAGTTGGTGTTCTGGGCCCAGACTCCAGGCAGGTGTGAAGTGTGACTGGTCTCCCACAGGGGAGGCTGAAATTAAGAATGGATGAAATTTTTTATAAAGAACTTGGAGGAGAGCTAAAAGAAAAATCAAGTTGACATGGCTTCTCCTGGGCCTTAGAATGGTATGTTTAAGAAGAAAGAAATCATGATGGTGGTGTTTTGACTCATTGTTATGAAAACCAGATGAACCCATGAGTTTACATTCTTTCCTGGACTCTGGAGAACAGACAGAAGACATTTCCTTTGCTTCTCTCTTCTCTGCTGTCAGGTTTCCACGGTCAAGAAAAAATAAGGGAAGGTGTTATGGATTGAATTGTGTACCCCCAAAATATCTGTCAACTTGTCTAGTCCATGATTCCTAGTATTGTGTGATTGTCCATTATCTTGTCATCTGATGTGATTTTCCGATGTTTTGTAAATCCTACTTCTATGATGTTAAGAGGTTGGATTAGCAGCAGTTATGTTAATTAGGCAGAGCTCAATCTGCAAGATTAGGTTGTATCTTAAGTCAATCTCTTTTGAGATATAAAAGAGAGAAGCAAGCAGAGAAACGGGGGACCTCATACCACCAAGAATGTAGTGCCAGGAGCAGAGTGTATCCTTTGGATCCAGGGTCCCTGCACTGAGAAGCTCCTAGACTAGAGGAAGCAGATGTCAAGGACCTTCCCCCAGAGCTGACAGAGAGGAAGGCCTTCCCTGGAGCTGACACCCTGAATTCAGGCTTCTACTAGACTGTGAGAAAATAGACTTCTGTTCGTTAAAGCCATCCACTTTGTGGTATTTCTGTGATAGCAGCACTAGATAATCAACCACAGAAGAAAACCCAATCTTCATTCATTCAACAAAGAGTAGGAAGGCCCACTATCTGCCAGGGACACAAAAGCAAATGAGTGCTCTTATGTCCTCAAGGTGGGAGACCGATATGCTGACAGCTCATTCCATTACACTGAGAGAAGGGCTACAGTGGAAGCATAAGCCAACTGAAACCCTTCTCCATGCACCCAAGGTCCACCTCACCTACTCAAAGAATCGCTCCTACAATTTTCCCCTCCCTTCCCTACAGCTGCAGTTCTTCTCTCTCAGCTGGGTCATTCCCAATAGGAAAACCCAAAAAAGCAAAAAAAAAAAAAAAAAAAAAAAAGCAACTTGCGTTTCTATTACACTATTTTTTAAAAAGGCAAAATAAAACCCTCTCTTGATCCCACTACCCTTGCCAATTACCACCTATCCCAGAAGCGTTATCTACACTCGCTGTTCCAAATTTGCCTCCTTATGTTCTCTCTTATACCCAGTGCAATGAGTTTTCACCCTCTCCTCCACAAAAATGCTCTTGACCAAGTCACCAATGACCTCCACTTTGCTAAATCTAATGATCAATTCTAAGTCCTCATCTGACTTACTCGAACAACAGCATTAAAAACGTGGATTGCTCCCTTTCCCCTTCACTTGGTTTCATGGATACCACAAGCTCCTACTTTTCCTTTACCTTTTTGCTTCTTCTCCATCTCTTTTAATGGTGTCTCATCCTCTCCAAGACTTCTTAATGTTAGAACGTGTGTTGCATAGTCCTTGAACCTCTTCTCCTTAATGATCTCATCTACTCTCATGACTATCAGTATAAGTTGAATGCAAATGCTGCCCACATGTATAGCTAAAGCCCAGATTTCTTTCCCCAAAACCATACTCCTATATCCAAGTTCCACCCAGTGCCCCTCACTTGGCTATCTAAATTATTCCTCAGATTCAACGTGACCACCGATCTTCCTCCTCACAGTCTTCTCCATCTCAGTGGACGGCAAGTCTATCCTTCCAGTTGTTCCGCAAAAACTTTGGAGTTGTTCTTAACCACGCTCTTTCTCTCAGACACTTCCTAAATCAGTCAGGAAATCATGTTGATTCTACAACATATTTAAAATATGTTGAGAATTTCACTTCTCACCACCTTCACTTCAGCCATCTTGGTTCCAGTCACAGCCATCTCTCAGCCATCTTACTACAACAGCTTTCTAACTTGTTATACAGGTGCAGGGAAGGTCTCTTCTGCATTGCTACCTGTTGTGCACTACTGTTTCTAGCAAATTCCACAACATTATAGGATGTCAGATAAGCAACAAGATTTAATGTAAAAGGGGGAAACTTACAAGAGTCAGTAAGAGAATAGAGGCACAGGTAACTCTGATCTCTCTGATCTTCCACATGGCTAAGGTCAACATCAAGTAGCCCGGGAAATATACTATACCTACTGTAGTGAGGGAGCCCTGGTGGCACAGTGGTTAAGAGCTACGTCTGCTAACCAAAAGGTCAGGAATTCCAACCCACCAGCCATTCTTTGGAAACCCTATGGAGCAGTTCTACTCTGTCCTATAGGTTTGCTATGAGTTGGAATCGACTCTGTGACAATGGATTTGGTTTTTGTTTTGTTTTGTTTTGTTTTTTTACTGTAGTGAGAGGCACCACAAAGTCACTTGGCAAAGGACATGAGATGACTGAGATAGAGTGAGGAATCAGAAACCAGTATCCAATGATTAGGTCAAAAGGGAGCTTGGTTACAGCCCTTCTACTGAGCGAAGGGACTTTCTGGTCCCAGCCAGCTCATTTTCTAGGTATCCCAGAATGAGTTTCCAGAGTCATTTTATCACTGTTCTGCTTGCTGCCTCTACCTTGCCCCCGATACTCTATTGTCAGTACAGCAACCAAAGACATACTTGAGCTTCATCTTGCATGGCTTTCTAGTTCACTCAGAGTACTAGCCATAGTCTTTACAACGGTCTGCAAAGCCCCATATGACCTGTTTTCTCTTTACGGCCCTGCCCATTTCTCTTACTAATCTTTACTTGGCTCATTCTGTTCCAGGTTTACTGCCTTGCTGTCTCAGGCCTCTGCATGGCAATTGCCTCTGTCTGGAATGCTCTGCCACCAGATCTTTGCATGGCTCACTCCATCAATTCAAGTCTGAGCTCAAATGTCAGTCCTATTTAATATTGCAACCTGCTTCTTCTCAGTCCTCCTAACTGTCTTGATTCTACTTACCCTGTTCAACTCCGTTTTAAAATAACATTTATCTTCTAAGACATGATAAGCCAAACCATACCAAACCCATTGCCGTTGAGTTGATTCTAACTTAAAATTACTTATAATGCTTATTGTTTATTAATTGTCTTTTCTTTTCCCACTTCCAACTATAAGGGAAGCTCCACAGGGCAGGAGTCTTTGTTTTGTTCACTGAAGTATCACAAGTAACAGTGTCTGGCAAATAGCATCCCTTTAATAAATACATATTAAATGAATGAAAGGTTCACGTAACACTTAGGGATAAACTACTGCGAGGTAGGACTTGGGCTAGGTGCTGAGGATGGAAGCCTGTATTTAAAAGGATAAATTTTAAATCAATAAGGCATGGTCCATGCCCTCAATAAGCTCATGATCTAATCCTATCCACGTGTATAAAGTGTGGATTAGTACTGCTCATGCTTGCTGACGCAGCAGTTACTACCAGAGCTGGAACTGGGATCCAATTTTCTTGGGCTTATTTTAACCTAAATCCCTCCTCTTTCCCACTGATGAACCCTCAGCTGATCCTTTCTGGAATAACAACTGTGGAAAGCTAATTCCAAGCATGTTTCCCCAATTTGACACCAACAAGTGGGAAATTTTCTGGGGACTCAAGCCCAGGCTCAGTTTTATGCAGAAATGAAACATGTGCCTCACCCCACCTCACCCTGTAGGAGTGCACCAACCTAGGTATAAGCAGAGGTCACACCTAGGGATTTGTCCTTCTTGAGTCAGCTTCTTTTTTTTTATCATTGCTGTGATTTGAGAGGAGAGAAGAGAAGCATAAAAAGAGAGAAAAGAAAATGAATAGAAAGGATTGTGGGAAAGGGAAGACCAGTTGGTGGGACCAGGACTAACCCAACATGTGAGGTTGCACCAGGGAGGTTAAGGATGTGGCCCCTCCAAACCAATACTCTTTAAGTGTGTGCAGAGGTGTGGAGGAGAGAAAGAATGCCAGGGAGAGGAAGAGCAAAGAGGGAAGGGTACTCCTGGAAGCTTCCTGCCTCTCCCTTAGCCAGAAAGCAATTGCCCTGTTAGACATCTATTGATCATGGTTGTCCCACATCCCTCCCTGACTTTCAGTCCTAGCACCCCATTTTTCCTTTGGCCATTCCTCTACCGGGTGTCATAGTGAAGAACTTGGATTGAATGACCAGTGGATATCTCTCTCTACAGATAACAAACATGCTGAGAACCATGACCAGAGTTTATTCATCTTGGTATCCACAGAGCCTAGCACAGAAAGGCTCAATAGATGTTTGTTATAAAGCAATGCAATGAAGCACAGTGTTGGGGGTCCAAGACTCCCTTCCAACCATTCTTTCCGAAAGAAAAGAAAATAAGAGGGAGAACATACTGTAAATATCATGATAATCTTTCTTCCTGAAGCCTCCTAGGAAGCTTTGAATAGGAATCTTGCAGCTGGGAAACTCAATGAGTGTCTATGAAGTGAATGACATGGGATTTATCACGAGTTGGAAGGCGGCTATGACCTAGTTCTCTATCGTCTAAGGTTGTAGTGATACTTCTATGTAGGGCCACCAGGTAGAGTTGGTTGGTTTTGCCAAATTTAAGACATGGTAATTCTGTATTTATCATGACAATGTCTCTACAGAAGATAATAAAATGTCTTCAGGAAGAGGTGCCTTTCACACAAAGCCTCCACCTGGGCCAGTGGTAGACCTGCTTAGGAGGGTTCAACAGCCAGAGGAGTCTTTAGTGGACAGCAATGACATTGGATTGCATGACTTTTGAAGACCCTAACATCACCATTAGTGGTCCCGGGCTACTGACAATTGAGAAGGATCACAGTCAGATTCATTTGCAAAGCAAATAATCAAACAGCACTAAGTATTTTTACTAATCCACAAGGTCATTTATAAGTTTACTTGAAACAGAGCAAACTCTGATGCCTCCAGGGATCAGGCAGTTAAAGAACTTGGTCATAGACAGCACATGCTCAGGAATAGATGCAGCCTGTATAGCTCCCACCTACTGCTGCCATGTGGAAATAAGAGTGCTGGGTTTCAAGATCTTCCAAAGAGCAGATAGATACCTGAATTTTTATATGAACTTTCCTAATTTTTAAGGCACTCTGTGTAAAAAAACTACTCTCCTCGGTGAATCTAGCCTGTGGTCCAACAGTTTGCAACTTCTGGTTTAAAGAAAGATCCAACAGAATATCACCCCCTAAAACTGATTCCTGTAGCTATGATGCTTATGGTTCATTGGTTATTCAAAAACTAAAGGAGTTTGAAGGCATCGCCTTCTCTGCAAAAAAGATATACTATCTCTATGACTTTGCTTGGTAAAGTTGAGGGTCAGAGAAAAAGAGGAAACCACTCAACAAGGTGGACTCACACAGTGGCTGCAACAATAGGCTCAAGTGTAACAGTGATTGTGAGGATGGCACAGGACCGGGCAGTGTTTCATCCTGTTGTGCATACGGTCACCATGAGTCAGAACCAATGCAACAGCACCTAACAACAACAACAAATATGAGGTATGAGATTTGGAGTTTTCCTCTTCTTCAGTATTTTTGTTTAGATGGAGTCAATAAAAATAAATGTCCATGTATATAAATCAGTGGTTCTCAAATTTTAGTGCAAATCAGAATCATGCATGTATCAATGGGTCCCACCCCTAGAGTTTCTGATCCAATAGTTTAGGGTGGCTGATAATTTTCATGTCTCAAAAATTGCCAGGTGATGCTGCTGGTCCAGAAACCCCACTAGAGAGCCACTGGTATAAACTAAGGCTCTGTAGCCATCACCTAATAATCGTTTCTAGTAAAGACAACTAACAACATCTGTTGACTAAACAAATCAGGGAGCAAGTCCCCTTGGGTGTTCTCATTAGATTCTTCTCAGATGTGTAAGATTGCTTTTATGGAAAGCAAACTTAATTTATCAGCCTGCAGACCACAATAACGCACTGATCCACACAGATCCACATCTGTGAATGACATCACTGACTTTGTTTTCCAGAACCAAGATGACATCAGGCATACTATGTCCAAAGCTCAAACCATAGCTAATTTGCCATAACCCTCCTTAGCTGTTCTTAGGGGGAAGAAAAATGGTGACCCCAAATGAGACCGTAAGGTGTAAAACACAGGGCTCAGTCATTTATTTATCAGGATCTAAAATGGGTACTGGGTAAATACGCCAGAAATAGAAAAAAGGATCTTTTCTGCCTCCCTTCCTGTTCAGCATCACATCCAAATGTTCTCTCATGACTTTAAGACTTTGCTAATGTTGTTGCCTCTTTGGGAAATGGTTTTCTCCTTTCCTCCCAATTCCACTTAAAAAAAAAAATTAAAAAAGTTGTTGTCCAGCTGATTCTGACTCATGGCAATCCCATGTGTGTCAGAGTAAAACTATGTTCCATAAGGTTTTCAATGGCTGATTTTTTGAAAGGCACTTCTGGGTAGACTCAGGCTTCCAACTTTTTGGTTGGTAGCTGATTGCATTAGCCATTTGCACCACACAGGGACTTCCAGTAGCCCCTAATTATCTCAAAGACTCATGCCCACACCACCTCTTTTGGGACATTTCTCTTTTCATTCCTGTACCTACCTACCTTATAGTTTTGTTCTGGGCTTAAATGAGATTATGTATATAAATACAGACCTACATAAATATCTATTGCTTGCAAAATATATAAAAGTATATTATATATATATATATATCTGAAATACATTACATATGTAGATATATAATTATCCATTATAAAGCATGGCAGAGTCCCTGAGTGGCACAAACAGTTAAGCAGTCGACTACTAGGTGAAATGTTCATGGCTCAAACCCACCCAGAGGTACCTCGAAAGACAGCCTGGTGATCTACTTCTGAAAGTCCACAGTCTTAAAAACCCTGAGGAGCAGTTCTACTGTGCACACATGGGTCGCTGTGAGTCAGAACGAACTCTATGGCAACTAGCCATTAATGCATATGTGCTTCCTTCCTTTTTTCCAGAATACCATCCTGGAAAAACAAGTAAACAACCCCGTTGCTGTGGAGTCGATTCCAACTAATAGCGACCTTATAGGACAGAGTAGAACTGCCCCACAGGGTTTCCCAAAGAGCGGCTGGTGGATTCGAGCTGCCAACCATTTCGTTAGCAGCAGAGCTCTTAACCACTGTGCCACCAGGGCTCCAGAAAAATAAGAAGGCATAGGTAAATGTGTTTACAGAGGGAGGAAATTATATTTTGCCCAGTGAAGAGAACCTCTTCAGCTTGGGGAAGTTAGGGAAGACTCTGGAAAGGAGTTGGTCCTCTGAGTTGGGTCTTTCAGGATGAACTTTTGTCAGTTAAATATGGGGTTGGGGAGTGTCCCAGGCAGAGGTAACACAGAGTGAAAGATCCCTGAGGTTTCTGGGAAATGGAATGCAGGGGTGCATGGGCCAAGATGAACAGGAGACGGGCTGGAAAGTGAGTTGAGACAAACTGTGAGGAACCTTGGGCTTAATACTTGAACCCAGAAAACTCGAAGCAGAAAAATGGTGTAACTTTTCTATTTATTCTTAAAATGATAACTTTGGCAGCAGACTGGAGAGTAGCCTGGAATACATAATGATATAGCAAATTGACAGGTTAAAGGCTATTGCAATGGATTAAATGACAAAGGATGGCTCAAAAAAGACAAAGTGGTGGTCACATACTACAATGGCCCACACTGAATAGGAAAAGTGGTATTCACTGAAGTAAATTTGAGTTATGAGATAATAATAGTAAGAATAATAATGTAATTTAAAGGCAGAAGTCATGGATTTCAATAGTCAAGTTTGGTGTAAAAACAATATCATGTATCTTTATTTCCTATCAATCAACTTACTTTTTGTTTCATAGTCTGAGCTTTCTGCTCAACTGGTCTTGAGGGTTCTCTCCCCACACTCAGTCATGGGGTCATGTCAGGCTTCTAGGATCTCGTCCAGTGTGAGGAGTCATGGAGAGAGGCTGCTCTGGTAGCTAGTCATTTGTCCCATTCCTGACCACTGAGACACCCAGGCCTAGCAGCTCTGCTGCTTTGGGCCGCACTTGAAACACAGGAAACTTAAGGTTTCCTCTGGTTTTTGGTGGTTCTGCCAAGCTCATACAGATCATCCCTGCTCTTTGGACTGTAGACTCCTTTCTCCTCCTTCACTCAAATTGTCGCATTTCTCTCAAGCCACTCTACTTCTTCTTGCTTAGCCTTTACATCCTTGTAAAACTGTCTAAATTCTAATGGGGATCTAAGATTTTGGAAATCCAAAAATAAAAGCAGAATTCTTCTGCCTTTTGCCTTGTTACTTTCTTCCCTGTGGAAATGAAATATAGTCAACCACCCACTTAAATGAATGAAAGTGAAAAAAGAAAAGGAAGGGGCAGGAAAACATGTTAACATCATAAAATATTATACAGCTATAATTATAGCAATGATGTTGATGATGATGGCCAGAACAATCATTTAATTTACAAGGTACTATGCTAAGCATTCGATGATCTTTTAATTTAATCCTGAAAACAGCCATAGATCTATAAATTATTAACCTCATTTTATAAAACACATAACTGGCGTTCAACAGGTCAAGCAACTTAATCAAGCACTGCACAGCTAATGAGAGGCTGACCTGGACTCCTCACTTAGGTCTGTCAGTTCTATTGAGTGACTTGCATTCTTGACCATTATGTAAATCTACTCAGAAGACTAGTTCCAGGAAATCCACCTGCCGCGGAGCCACATGGCGCTGCTCAACCCCCATCCCAAGCACTCTTTGCTCTTCTCACTTCCTCCGGGACCTCTGCAATACTGGCGTCTCCAAGTTTCCTCATCATGATTTCACCTCCATCTCTAGATTCCATTTGAAGGTAACACCATTGTTGATACCAATGGAGAACTGTAAACAAAAAGCTAGTTTTGTTTTTTTTTAATTAAAACAAGATCTTGAGGAAGAAGGCTATATCCCCCTACTCCCAAATTACTGATATAATCAATATGCTTTTTGATAATAAAAGAGGTTAAGAGCTTGGCTGCTAACCAAAAGGTTAACAGTTCAAATCCACCAGCCACTCCTTGGAAACACTATGGGGCAGTTCTACTCTGTCCTATAGGGTCGCTATAAGCTGCAATCCACTCAATGACCATGGGTTGGGTTTAGGTTTTAGTTGACAATAAAAATCATTGTTAAGTTCTCATACCAAGGGCGTTAAAATTCATTCCACTCATCATATGTCTAAGAAACTGTTGAGCTTAGTAAGAATCCCTGCACCTCCCAAAAAGCAGACATGCTGAATCTATTTCTAGACCTAATATTATGATGTCTCACACTTATAAAAGCTAATATGAATCATCAGCATATTTGGAAAAATACCATGTGCCTTGGTTACATGTATCTGGTGTTTATTAAATATTCTTCCAAACTGATATAATGGGTAGAACTTGGTAGCGCAATTCAGTTAGTGTCATTACCAAAGAGGTCAAGGATGATCATAATGAAAAGTAATAATGGTATCAGCTACCATTAACCTACCATCTACTATGTGCCAGGCACTGTACTAAATGCCAAACATGTTCTTTCACTTATAGCAAGAATCCTGACATATGTCAATGTTAATTTCTATTTCAATGATCTAAATAGACTATTATATACATTAATCTAGGCTCTCTTGTGAAGAAAATATATCTGTTCTTTGTATTTTCAATGTCAAGAAAATAAATTAGTACCAGATTCGACACCAGAGCAGTCTAAGCACATAGAAATTGTTTACAGATGGTGGTTACAACAATTTTAATTTTTGTCCAAGAATTCAGTTACTAAAACAAGAATCTGTGCCAGGAGAGAGCCATCTGATAAGGCCACCACGTGTCTTGAATGAGCAAAGGGCACAGAGGAAGTATCTCTTCATAACCCTCTTCCTCTGATTATGAAACCCAAAGATAAGGAATTGTGCCTCTTTGGGTCAATAGTGGATCTTAGCAAGGCCACAAAGCTGGCAATAAAAAGAAATGGCCACTGTGTGCCTAAGTAATTACTGAATGAGTGAATTAATCCAAGGTCACTTGTCCAACAATTGCATCTTTTTAGACCCCAATGAAGAACCTAAACATAGACACACACACACACACACACACACACACACACATTCATTTAAAAAAAAAAAATCTTTTTGCCTAGTTTCTTCCAGCATTATTGGGAAATTTTACTCCAAAGGATATGATGAATTCGCTCAGTTTTCATACATTTCGCACTAGAAGCAGGAAATCAAAACAGAGGATTAGCCAACACACATGTGCCTGGTATACTCAGAGCAGAACAAACTCCAGGTGATAAGCTGAGGAAGGAATAAGACATTGTTTTGCCTGTTCATTTATTCAGTAAACACAGGCTTAGACATCCTATGCAACAGGAACTCTGCTTAGATTTAAGCATAAAAACAGTAAGACACGGCATCTTTTTTGTTGAGAAATTCACATAAAATATGAGACAAATAAGTAAATATCTGGCAATTAGAAGGCAAGAAGGAGGCCTCTTCACGTTTTGGTCAATTGTGAGGAAAAGTTGTGTTAGCGGGAAAAGGCCTCTAAGCTGGATATAAACAGCAAAAACTGAAGTCCAGAGACTGTGGCTGTGCCAAATAGCTCTTCAAGCCTCATTGGCTTCCAGCATCACTAATGTATAGCACAGCCTAATCACTGACCTTCATTGAAAATAATTAAGCATAGCACTTTGTCTCTTTAAGGAAACGGAGAAGCGTGTACAATTAAAAAAAAAAAAAAAAAAAGACTAAAGGCAATAATCTAGATTATGCCCCATCGTGCCCCTGAAGGACAGAGTAGAACTGCCCCACAGGGTTTCAAAGGCTTTACGGAAAGCCGACTGGCGCATCTTTCTCTCTCAGAGCAGCTGTTGGGTTCGAATTGCCAACCTTTTGGTTAGCAGCTGAGGGCTTAACCACTGTACCACCAGGACTCTTTTTTCATTCATTTAGAGTAAACAAATATATTTTGAACACCAACTACCTGCAAGGCACTGTTCTAGGTTCAGTGAACAGAAGGCAGTGTTTCCATTAGCCCTGTGGCTAAATATGTGAGTATTACCAATATCAGATTGCCAAAAACACAATCAGTGGATAGCTTTCTTTTTCTTTTGGTTTTTCAGAACCATATAACACAGTAACAGCGTGGGAACAACTTCCCAAGGAACCAAACCAAAACCAAACCCACTGCTGTTGAATTGATTCCGATAGGACAGAGCAGAACTGCCTCACAGGGTTTCCGAGGAGTGGCTGGTGGATTCGAACTGCCCACCTTTTGGTTAGCAGCCAAATGCTTAACAACTCCATTACCAAGGCCCCTCCCAAGGAACAGTGGACTGTAATACACATTTTCCTCCAGAAGTTATTATTAGGTCGAAAAAAGGGAAAGAAATTCTGGTCCAGGTCATGGTTCTGCTTCTGTCTCTCACCAGACAAGTTAACTCATTGCTCTGAGCTTCAATTTCTCCATCTGTAAAATAGGGATAATCAACTCTACCTGCCAGTCCTGGTAGTGAGAGAATATAGAAGAAAGTGCTCTGTAAAAGGGAACACCCTCACATAAGCTATTATGAAACCATTAGTTTGTCTTGCTCACGGAAGTACAGTATTTTCCATCACATAGTTGACATATAAATGTGTGTGTGCATGTGTGCAATTTTAATGAATTATTGAATGAACGTAATGACTCTGGTTATATGGCTCTTCATGGTAAGATGTCCACAGTATTTGAATTCCAGACCAAGCTGCCTCAAGAGAACTCTTTTAATTCTTGTTCCATTCAGTTGTGTTTATTTATTCATTCACTCACTCTTTCATTAACTAATACTTACTGTGAAATCACTCTGTGCTGCCCATATTTTAACCTCTTATATATTACAGTGTACCACAGGAATAAGGATTCATACCAGTTAAAATACAACAGGCCAGAAAAAGTCATGAGAGTAGTTCCAGGTTACAATCATAGATTGAGCATTTTGTAGGCACCAAACATTGTACTAAGCCCTAGGCTACAATAAAGGAATCCTTTTGATTGAATGTGGCAGATAAGTGTGGTGGTAAACCCAGGAGAGCACATGGCTCAAACTAGAAACATCAGGGAGGGTGTATAACCTGAGTGGAAGTCAGCCAGTGGTGGAGAAAGGGCATTCCAGGCAAAGGGAGTAGTACGAGTGAAGGCAAGGGAGAGACGCCAGCTGGGGAAGGAGAGAGAAGCCAGTTCATTTGGAATGTCAGAGCATTGCTCAGGAGTTTGGGCTGTGATCGTGTAGAGTGAGGATGGGAAAACATTTTGGTTGCAGTTGTCAGAAAATCTAACTCAAATTAGTTTAAGTGAAAAGTGGAATGAGTCTATAGCTCATAAAATGCAAAAGACATGGGGGAGGTTCTAAAATACAGCTGGATCCAAAGTTTGTCGGGAGCTTTCTCCATTTCTCCCTCTCTCCCTTTCTATCCAAATGCCCGCCTCTTTTTTCTACCTTCCCCCCCCCAAATCTCTTTCTTTACCCTCATATCGCTATCTCTTTCTGTCTTTCATTTCTACTTTCTTCCTTGTTGACTTCACTTTCACCCTGAGGCCCTCTTCATGAGTTGACTCCCAACAGATCCACGTTTACATTAATCTTAGAACTAGCAGTTCTAGTCAAAAGAGGTCTTCTGTTTCCTAAGACTCCCACTTCCCACCAAAGTCCTGTGTAAAGACTTGTTGAACCAACTTAGGCAATATGTCCTTTCTTGGAGGCAAGGAGTAGGGGTGAATATCTCCCACCTTAACTACATGGACTGAGGATTAGGGAGTGTAGTCTCCCAAAGGAAACTGAGGTGCAGCTATTAGGGAAAAAGCAGATCTGGAACTAGGCAGGCAAAACAAACATTACCCACCAAGGGAAGGACCTCTTCTGATTTGCACTTCAGAAAGATCTTTAAGGCTGAAGAGTGGAGGAGGATTGATTTGAGGAGAAACAGGGGGACTAGGTAGTGGCCCCGAGGAGGGCAGAGGAAGTCCTAGGAAAGCTCATTTTCCAGACAGGGAACAGAAAGACTTCTTGACAGAGAAGCTCTAGTACTTCAGTTTGAAGAACAAGAATGATTGGGGTAGCCTCTGAGTATCACCGTCACCTCCACCAGCAGCTACAGAGCACTTACTGTGCCTCAGGGCCTGAATCCCACACAGCAAGGTTTAACATTACACCACTTCATGTAAAATGTGGAAAACTTGCAACCATACAGGCTTTCCTTTCATGCTATAATTGTCTTTCAGTTTTACATCTACATACATTGAAAGCCATACCAAACTATTAGAATTTTTGCTTTCAACAGTTACACAAATCTTAAATAACCTAAGAGAAACAAACAAAAAAAAAATAGTCTTTCATATTTGTCCCAATATTTACCATTTGTTTCCCTTTCTCCACTCTTAAAGATCCAAGTTTGCCTCTGGTATCATTTCTGTCCACCCTGAAGAGTTTCCATTAACCTTTCTTGTACAGCAGGTCTGTTTGTGATGAATTCTCTTAATTTTCCTTATTTTTAGCATTACTTTTATTTTGCCTTTATCCCTGAAGGAACTTTTGCTCGATATAGAATTCTTGGTTGATGGTTCTTTTCTCTCAGCACTTTGAAGCTGCACTGTCTTCTAGGGGATTTCTGGAGAGAAACCCAGTCATTCAAGTCATTGTTCCCCTATATGTAATGTCATTTTTCTGTAGCTGCTTTCAATTTAATGCTAGATGTAGGGCAGGTGAGAGTATATTTACTTTGAAATTTAAATTCTATACTTCCTGGCTGAGAAACACAGTAAAAGCAGAAAAATTTGTCTACCTGTGAATGCCAGAGAGACCTAGAAATGGAAGAGTTCTTTACCAAAATTGGACTTTGCTTTAGTTGTGTCTGTGAATGCTCCTCCAGTTTGCCCTATTTATTGACGCCGTCTTGGCCCATTCTTGTTTTCTACAGCCATGCCTGCCAGTCTTGAAGGTATAAAAACAGCCACTGGCATCTACAACATAGCTGACTTGCCTATGGTCATGGTGGCTATAAGCTGCAGTCACTTACTAAGGTCAAAATCACAGGGGGTCCTACCCAAGGCTGAAAGCCACCCTTCCTCCCCTCTCACAGTTTTGAAGGCTAGAAGTCCAAATCAAGGCAATGGCTCTAGGGGAGGTCCCTCCTTGTCAGTAGCCCTATGTATTTCCTAGCTTGTAGACAGATCTTCACATGGTCTCTTCCTCCTGTGTGTCTCTCTATGTTTTGACTCCCCTTTATAAGATACCAGAGACCTGATGGCAGAGTGCAGAGGAAGACCAAAGGCCTGTCTGTCCACATCTTAGTTTGTTCCCAAATTCCATTCCTTTTTTATTTCTAACTGGACCTTCTCTAGATACAGGGAAATTGGAGCTTAAGTTCAAAACCAATTGAGGCATATTATGCAGAAGTCAGGCAAACAGAAATCAAAATATAATCTTTATTACTTATAAAGTTGATGTTAAAGTGGCTTAGGTCTGATTGCCAAGTAAGCTTGTTAAAGTTCCTTTTCCTCCATTTCCTCTTTCCCTTAGTCTAGACTTTGCAACAGCCCACCTGAAGGAGAGCTTGGGTCTACAGTGATGACATACGTATCCATGATATTTGACTTACAGTTGTCTACAGTTGGAGGGTAAGGAAAGGAAACAACTTTTTTTTACCTAATCAAGAATATGGGCCAATTTCTGTCACCTATGAGTGAGGTGGAGCCCTGGTGGTGCAGTGGTTAATCGAAAGGCCAACAGTTTGAATCCACCAGCCACTCCTTGCAAACCTTATGGGGCAGTTCTACTCTGTCCTATAGGTTGTTATGAGTCAGAACTGGCTCAACAGCAATGGGTTTGAATTTTGGGAGGGATTAGATCTAGGACCCATCCTACTCTATATGATGTTATTAATATAACAAAAGGAAAATCCTATTTCCAAATAAGTCACATTCATAGGTCCTAGCCCCTCAACACACTTTTTTTTTTTTTTTTTGGTGGTGGGGGGACACACAATTCAATCCATATTAAGGTCCAAATGAAGCTAAGAGTAGAAAATTGGAAGGGGTAGGTCTGAGTAGGGAACACATTGATGGATACTGGGTAATGAAAGGAGAATACTGGGGAGCCAATAGCAGGAAGGAGTCTGAGGAGAATAAGGCAGCAAATGTGACGGAAGCAAATTCAAACATTAATGATTTTACTCAGGCCTCCCAGATCAGAGCCCTCTGAAAGGATGAAAAGTTTGTGTTCTTATCCTCAAGGCATTTACGCTTGAGGCTGACTTTCTCCCAAGTTTAAAGTAGCTGGCCAAAATCCCTCACTGTGCATACTACTTCCATTTGCAATTTAATCGTGTGATATGTAGAGAGAGATTTAACTACTCGTGCAGTTCCTGTGAGGAAAGAAACACCCTGCTCCGGTATCAATAAAGCTTTGTCCGTATTGGTCAAATAAAACATTCCATTTACGAAGTGTTTATGGGTGATGTCCTTGCCAGTTCACACAATCAATCTCTCTCTCTCTCCTTCCCCTTCTCTTCCCCTTTCTCTCTCTTTATAGGGTATAATAGACACATCACAGCTCTGTTGATTTGGGAAGCAGCAGCAACATTACCTTAGGGTCTGGAGGTTGCAGGGGGGTGAGAGCTGGGCACTTTGAACTAGACTTCAGAGAAAGGCAGCTTAAAAGAATTCATAGTCAAGATGGCTGTGACTCTTGGGTTGCCTTGACCGTAAAGGAGCCTTGACTAAAACCACTAGAGCAAAATTCTGAAAGTGCAATAGAAATGACACCAACAAAGAATAGCAAAAAAGAAGAACATTATCTTAAAAAAAAAAAAAAAAGAAGAAGAAGAATCAAAATAACAATGGTGATGATTGCTTGCTGGTGAAATTTTTTTTTTTTTCCCACAAATTTCTAAACTGTGCATGCATGCTAGCGTCAAAATTGTCTACATTCTGGTCCATAATTAAGAAAAAAAAAAAATTTACTATCTAATGCATCCTCTTTATTTGACATTGAGGAGGCTGTAAATTCACTCCAAGAGCATTCTCTTTCATGGACACGAAGACACCGTGGCCTCTTGAGGAACTGAATGAAGGGCAAAATCACGTGTCGTTGGAAGAGATGGGTTTGACGGCCTCTCAGGCTCTTTTCTACTCTGAGATTCTAGCCCACAGTTCCAGGGTTACAGTCAATCCTACAACAAGCACATGGAATCTCTGCAATGAAGTTCACTTCAAATGATGAAAGCAAGTCTCATTTAGCTAAGGCATTTATATCTTTTGTTCCCAAAAAACTGGGTACTTGCAGAACTGCAGTTTAAATAATAAGACCCAATTTTGTATAGTGCTTTAGACATCAAAGAGCTTTCACACTTCACATGACAAATTTAACCCTCACCGTCCTGTGAGGGAGACATGGTAGCTTGTGGCATTGTCATCTCAGATGAGGACCTGAAATTCAGAGAGGCTAACAGATTGGAGCCAGGTCTCCCATTGACTGAGTGGCAGAGCTGAATAACCCCATATTCTGCGTTTTTATAGGGTTATTCACCACTGTATATATGCAGGTTTTGGAAAATTCTATGATCAACCTGTGTGCTATGAAACAGTCTCCAATCTTAGCATCTCAGGAAACTTCTTCAAATGGCCAGATAATAGCATTCATTTGCTCCAAAATGTTTATTAAACACTTTCTATGTCAGCCACTCTCCTAGATCCAGAGGGTAAGAGATAAGCATCTCACAGCACCACCTCCAAGGGCTGTGTCTAATAGAAGGGAGAAGAATGACATCATTTTACAAAAGAGAAAAGAGAACTTCTTTCTGTTCCTGAAGCATTCGCTGGGTTTCTGGGAGGCACAGGCAGCCTGACTGGTCTCTAATGGCCTTGATGGTGGTAACTAAAAGCCTAAAAGGTATAAAAGGGGATCTGGACATGGAGTAGAGAATTTGGGCCTTCCCTGAGGGTGCTTGAGCAATGAGGAGAAACCCTCTGTGTGTTTCCATGGGAATGGGAAGAGGCAGATTTAAAATACAGACCTACACAGCACAACCGGACTAAACCAAAAGCAAAGACATTTCCTGAATAAACTGAATGCTTCAAAGGCCAGTGTAGCAGAGGTGGGGGTTTGAGGACCATGGTTTCAGGGGTCATCTGGGTCAACTGGCATAATAAAATCTATTAAGAAAACATTCTGCACCCTACTTTGGTGAGTGGTATCTGGGGTATTAAATGCTAGCAAGTGGCCATCTAAGATGCATCAATTGATCTTGACCCACCTGGAATAAAGGAGAATGAAGAACACCAAAGACACAAGATAATTATGAGCCCAAGACATAGTAAGGGCCGCATAAATCAGAGACTACCTCAGCCTGATACCAGAAGAACTAGATGGTGCCCAGCTGCAACTAATGACTGCCCTGACAGGAAACACAACAGAGAATCCCTGATGGAGCAGGAGAGCAGTGGGATGCAGACCTCAAATTCTCATAAAAAGATCAGACTTAATGGTCTGACTGAGATTAGAAGCATCCTGGAGGTCATGGTCCCCAGACCTTCTGTTAGCCCAAGACTGGAACCATTCCCAAAGCCAACTCTTCAGATAGGGATTGGACTGGAGTATAAGATAGAAAATGATACTGGTGAGGCGTTAGCTTCTTGGATCAAGTAGACACATGGGACTATGTGGGCAGCTCCTGCCTGGAAGGCAGATGAGGAGGCAGAGGAGAACAGAAGCTGGCTGAATGGACATGGGAATACAGGGTGGAGAGAAGGAATGTGCTGTCTCATTAGGGAGTGAGCAACTAGGGGTATACAGCAAGGTGTACATAAATTTTTGTACGAGAGACTGACTTGATTTGTAATCTTTCCCTTAAAGCACAATAAAATTAAAAATTAAATAAAATATAGACCTACAATTGGACAATAAATAAGGAAGACCAAAGAAAAATTGATGCCTTTGAATTATGGTATTGGAGAGGAATATTGAATATACCTTGGACTGCCAGAAGAATGAACAAGTCTGTCTCAGAAGAATACACCCAGAATGCCCCTCAGAAGAAAGGATGGCAAGAATTTCTCTCACGTACTTTGAACATGTTATCAGGAGGGACCAGTCCCTGCGGGACATCATACTTGGTAAAGTAGAGGGTCAGTGATAAAGAGGAAGACCCTGGACAAGATGGAATAACACAGTGGTGCAACAGTGAGCTCATACATAGCAATGATCGCGAGGTTGGCACAGGATCAGGCAGTGTTTGGCTCTGTTGTACATAGGGTTGCTATGAGTCTAATTCCACTGCACCTAACAACAGCTCTAACACTCATTTGATAATGAATCAGGTAACACTGTATAAAAGTTCTTATATTTTTTGTGTAACTTTTTTAGGAGGAACCTGAATATGCACTGAAAACTTTTCCAGTTGTGGCTTCATAAGGCCTAAGTTCAACTGCTGCTTCTATTCCATACAACCCTATGCCCTTGGGTATGTCAGAATATTTCTAAGTGAAAGTTTCCACAACTCAAAAAGGAGAAAAAATATTTCTGCCTCCACAGGATTATCACAAGGCTCAAATGTGTTAAAGGAAAATGCTTTACAAACTATGAAGTGTTGTGGCAGATTACATTTAGCCAGAAACTTGCTTAATACGGCCGCTTTTTTTTTTAGCCATAATCTTTGTGACTCACACACAATGATTGAGTGGGACCATGCAAATAAAGCCTATGGAACCCTAATGAAGGGGTTGGTCAGTTTTGCCATCCAGCTAGACTCAAAATGAGCCATCCCACAGGCAAGAGGAAAGGATCTCACCACCACCAAGAGAGAAGAGCCAGGAGTGGAGCACATACTTTGGACCCAGGATCCCTGTGCTGAGAAGCTCCCAGGACCAGGAGATTGAGACAGAGAAAGAGAGAAAATGAGACAGCTGTTAACACTGAAGATGGCGAGAAGCAGTGGCAGAGAAATGACCACAGGAGAGACTGGCAGGAGACAGTGCAGTGGACCAGGAACTCACAGATCAAGAAAGCTGAGCACCTTTGTGCAGGAGGCTTGCTGGTGGAGTAGGGTGCATCTGGGAACATGGAGGTGCTAGGTTTACCCACCCATGGAGCCAGAGCTGAGTGCCTTCAGACCAAGGCTTACTGGCAGGGTGCAGTGCCTCGGGCCACTTAGCAGAGCTAAAAGAGCTTTGAAACACTTGTCCGAGCAGGGCAGAGGCCAAGGGCCAGAGGGAGGCATGCTTGCAGGAACGACTAAAAAGAAGCTGTCCTGATGGAAGAACTGTATCCTGAGCATTCCTGAAGCTGAATTGTAACCTGTTACTTCTCTAATAAGCCCCATAATCGTGAGTATTATCTATGAGTTCTGTGTGGCCACTGCAATGAATGATCAAACCCAGCAGAGAGGTAGAGAGTGCATGGGAGGGTGGCTGGTGTCAGAACTGGCAAAGATGGCGGAGAGAGGAGGCTTGTCTGGCCTCCGCCTCTTGGGAATCAGCCTTGAGCTGTTGATCTTGATTCTCCATCCCCCTTGTGAAGTTACAGGAGGTCAGATGCTGCCCCCACACCATTCTTACACTCCCACATCAAGCCTATGTCCACATCTCTCAAACCTGGGTGGAACTTTGTGGAAACTTTGACTACTAGAATGTGGCAGAATTGCAACTATGGACTTCTGAGGCTAAGTTATAAAAGGTGGTAGGTACAGCTTCTGCTTGCGTCTCTCTCCTGATATGCTCACCTTTGAAGCCTAGCCAGCATGCTAGCGAGCCCAGGCCACATGGAGAGGCCCGCCAGGAGGTCCTCAGTCCTCAGCCTGGCAGGACTTCCAGCTAACTGCAGTAGGACTCATAGTGACCCTATAGGACAGAGTAGAACTGCCCCATAGGGTTTCCAAGGAGCAGCTGGTGAATTCGAACTGCCGATCTTTTGGCCAGCAGCTGAGCACTTAAAAGTGTCAAAAGCATCATAAATAGACATGTTTTTAGCAGAGCAAGTCAATTAAAAACTCTGATCCCAGCAGTTAAGAACAAAAAATTAACACAATTAAAATCATCTAGTTGAGAGATGTCATTTCACTGAAGAATTTTCAACTTCTAATGAAAATGAAAAGGCAGACTTAAGAACAAGGGATACATCTCTCAATTTGCTGAATTCCAGTCCTGTCCTAACTTAATGCGTGACTTTGGGGACAATTCATTGCCTTTCTGAGACTGTTTCCTTATTGGTGAAGCCCCTTACTGGTTCACAGTGAGCACACAGGTCAGGACACTACTTGTCATGGATACATTGGGCCATCATGGACCCACATCTAAACCAGCAGGACAGGCAAGGACACAGGTGTCCACTCTCCTGTGCAGAGTCTCAGTGCCTCACCTGTACACAGGATGGCTAATAGGTGGCCTCTGTGCTGCCACTCCCATCCCTCTACCCAAGACAGGCCCTAGTCATTGTTTTCTGTTGTTGCTGTGTGGCATCAAGTCAATTCCAACTCAGTGACCCTATAGGATAGAGTGGTTTCCAGGGCTGTAAATCTTTACGGAAGCAGACTGCCACATCTTTCCCCTGCAGAGCAGCTGGTGAGTTCAAACCACCAACCTTTCAGTTAGCACTGGAGTGCTTTAACCATTGTGCCACTAGGGCTTCTGTCACTGCCCTCTAGGCCATACATTTTCAATGGCATCATCCTAAGGGGGGTGAAATTGCTTCTTGGGTGGATGAAAGTATCTTAGCCATTACAATGGCTGTGATCGCGGACATACACATCATATCTGTGATATTATGATTTCATTGGGGGGCTTGATTAGGAACAACATGTCTAAAAAGATTTCTTAGCAGGACCATAATGGAGGAAAAAAAAGGGGGGGGGGGATGAAAACACTGCTCTAAGCATATAAGTCTGTGAAAATTTGCCATTGATATTTGACCAGTTGGCCATTCCTGAACTAGAAAATTCATTCATTCAACAAATACTTAATATTGAACACTTACTATGTGCCAGGCAGTCTTGACAACAACAAACCCCGTTATCATCAATCAAGTCGATCCCAACTTACACGACCCCATGTGTTACAGAGTAGAACTGCTCCATAGGGTTTTCTTGGCTGTATATTTTACAGAAGCAGATCCCCATGACTTTCGTCCATGGCATCCCTGGGTGGGTAGTATACGTGCCACCCAGGGACCTTGTTGGACATATATCCGCCTGCCCCCTCCTGAAAAAAAAGCAAACCTATTGCCATCGATTTCAACTCATAGCAACCCTAGAGGAGAGGGTAGAACTGCCCCATAGTGTTTCCAGGAGCAGCTGGCAGATTCAAACTGCCGACCTTTTGATTAGCATCTGAGCACTTAACCATTACACCACCACGGCTCCTTGACAGCTGACAAGCTATAGTTCTATTAAAGGAAAACCTAGTGATTCTCTCCAAGGGTTTCCTCCCCAGCCAGGCATGCAACTCCTGACACTTCCCACAGGCAAGGGTTCTGGTGGCAGCTTAAGGTCCTCAGTACCCAAGTCACCAGACGAAGCACCACATTCAGCTGGAACTGGTTTCCCTCAAGAGCTGAACAGATTTGAGACCTAGCCACGCCCTAGAGCTGGCAATACAGCTCAGAGGAAACCAGGGTGGTGAGACAGAGTTGCAGTCAGAAGAGTAAAAGGTAATTCTGCAGCCAGGCAGGTATTTACCTGTTTCCTTGGAGGGTCTCTTTTCTTTGCTCATTCAGTGATTGATACAAAATGTTCTCAATTCACACTGGCATTGCTCTAGCTGGGAGCACACTGGTAATACTCATGATTAAGACAGGATGTGTGCCACACAAACAAAAGCTCGGCTATGCTGGCTAAAAAAATAACCACCTCACCCTATCTGGAGGCCACAGACATCAGGGTCATCTTCTGAGTATTCACTTCTCATCTTCAGCAGATCAGTTACTGTGGAGTTGATGCTGACTCACGGCGACCCCATGTGTGTCATAGTAGAAACGTTCTCCATAGGGTTTTCAATTTTTGGATGTTGATCACCAGGCTTTTTCTGAGGCATCTCTGGGTGGACTCAAACCTCCAATGTTGTGGTCAGCAGCTAAGCACAATGACCACCTGCACCACTCAGAGACACCAAAGTACCTACTATATATGTCATTTGTTCAAAGATCGATTGCCTCTCTGGGGTTAGAACCGTGCTAGAATCTGGAATAAAAGGGGGCAAATGGCATACTGGTCCCTGTCCTTAGGAGGTACAATTTATTGAAGGAGCTTTCACGATAGTTCAAAAAAGTCCTGTACACTTGATGACAGCAAATTGGATTATCTCGGATAAGTAAGGGGCAAGATTCTTGGATGATTGCTGTATCTCTGGTTGGGCAACAGGGTGGACTGTGGTGCAGCCAGCTGGCCCCCTGAGCTCTGCTCACTTTTTTTTTCCTGTGACTTCACTAACGAGATAAAATAATTAGTTCTGCGAACCAGCAGCAAAAGGGGTTTTATCTTTTCATTATTTTGAAAGGAGATTGGGAGATTTGTCCTATATGACTACCAATTTTGAAAATGTGGCACCCTTGACATTCCCTCTTCATCCAAATGGCCTCTTCTCTTCCCCACCAAAATCTATTCTGAGGAAAGTGTCTTAAGCAAATAAATATATGAGAAGGATGAGTGTGTTGGCTTTTTCAGAATAAGATTCTAATTCAGGGCTTCCAACCAGTTCAGGCCAGCATGGTTCAGTAATTGGTGACGTAAGCAAGGGCAGCCTAAGAGTTGCATAGCAACCAAATCTGTGGCTGGTCAGATTTTGACCCACAGTCCTGGCAATAATCCAGTCTCCTGCTTGGATCCTGAAAGTTTCAGGAGCCTGATGCAGGATATTGGATTATTGGCAGGACTGTGGAGAGCGACATTCAAAGTGGTGCTATTTTTTTCGGCCGCCATCTTTGAGTGGGGCATGGCTGTTTGTTTCCTACTTGGGTCAAAATTCAAAGGGGAAACAGATTTCGTTGCTATGCATCCTGTATACCGCCCTCATTATGTCGGCAATTACTGAACTGTTTCGAGGCAGTTCAATGCCCAGGGCTCCAGGGATTCACATCACAGTTACAGTGTATTTGCGTATTTATTATGAAAATTGGAAATGGAAGTAATGTGTCTAGTGGAAGGGTGTCACTTTCCGACTCATCAATTCACTCTTGATCTCCATGTTTCCTGTGAGTTGACCCACCTGCTTCTTGCCCATGGAGTCTTCCTTCTCTCCTTTCTCTTCCTAGTGTTTCACCAGCCACTTTCTTCTAACTTCTTGCTCTCAGAGCTCGTGGTCCCTTTCTCTCTCTCCTTGGGCAAGGGAGTGGAGAGTCCTCTCTTCCTAAGAAGTTCTAGGGGAGTCAGTCCCCACCTTTTGCAGGAATCCAGCTGTCCATTGTAGGTACCATCTAGAGGTTATTCCCCTGCTTCAAACCTGTCACAGCTTCCCCAGAGCAGTCAGAAAGAAAAAAATAAACTCCTTAAGCTCCTTAAGACTTTCCGGCCCCTGCTTACCTGCTGTTTCACCCTGGAGCCCCTGTGGTCTTTCTGTCTGGGATGTCTGCCATCCTCCCACACATCTAACTCCAGCATGTCTTCCAGGTGCTTTTCACCATCACAAAATTTTCTCGACTTTCCAAGGTGAGTGAGGAGCTCCTCCTTTGTTCTCCTGCATCATCCGGTGCTTCTCCATCATTGCCTCTGTGCTTGCCTGTCCCCTCTCACACCACGCTCCTTACAGGAACAGACTCCAGTCTAGCCTGTGTCTTGTTCACAGATCTCCAGAGCCTAGCACAGCACCTGGCAACTAGCAGGTGCTCAACAGACGTTAGTTGAACGCATAAATGAAATAAAGGATGAATAAATGAATTCCTGTTCATAATTTAGGGTGTGCCCGAAGTCTAAGTGAACAAGCTGAGGTTACTATACTGCCCACTCATCCTGACCGCACAAAACAGTACATATACAAATGCACACGCACGCTTTGGTTTGGTTCTACACAGAACAAGAAGGTATTTATTCACAGGATTCAGAGAACAAAAGAATTTGGGGTTATTTTCTGGAAAAGCAGTTTTCCCCAATCAAACAAAGAATAGGGATATATGCTCATCTGAGCCATTAAGAGGGTCCTAAGCCACTGGGTTTTTCTGCAGGAGAGGTGCCCACAATGCCCCATGGACTGCGTGTAGCATGCAGACCATGCTTCTGCCCAACAAGTAGTTTCCTGGAAGCTTACATATTTATACTTTTTCTGTTCTGTCCACATTACCATAACTTAAAAAATAAAAAAGAACTACCAAGTAGATAATTTTCTAGATGGCGAAACTGAGGCTTAAAGAGGTTACGTAATTTGTCTGAGATCAAGCAGCAAGTGACAGAGTTAGCACTCACCCAAGTCTTGCGTCTTCAAAGACATTGTCTGCGAAAATAACAGGTTCCATTGGATCGGCTTGCCAGTCAAGATTCTCACTTACAAAAGCAACAGAGCCTTTGTCAACTTAAAAAGGTAAGGGATAAGAATCAGTAATTATTTTTAAATAAGAAAAAAATCCCTTGAGATAAATATAAGATGGGTAGGTGCCTGTCCCTTAAAGGGTTTGTGTCCCCTAGCTGGGGAAGTAAGAGGCATACATAGGAAAACGTGTCAATGATTAATGACAAACAACAAAGAACTGGCCCAGACACAGGTCTTGCCCTTTCCTGCTGGTAACTTTGCCAGAGATAGGTCACTGCAGCCTGAGGAGGCGACAGATGGAGAGAATATAGAAATATCCCAAATAATAAGGATGGCAAGAGACAACAAATGGAGCATAGACTAACAGCAGGAAAGGCATGTTTGGAAGGCCATGGGGAATTCAGTCCACTGGAGTGGGGGGTCTTATGGGAAGGAGGGGCTTCATGGGGGAGGAGGCTGGAAGGAGGGCTAATCCTGAGCCCAAGTGCACAGTCTCTTATGAACACATCCTGGCCTCTCTCTGGGATATTAGCCGTTGACTCTAACTTGAAGATGTTCTGGGTCAAAGTGGGGAGTTTCTCATCATAACTTCGTGGCTTTCTAATTCAGGCAGCATGTGTAATAAAGGAGTTTCAGCATTTCTTTCTTTTCCTGTTTGCATGAAAGCTCAAGTCACCACATTGTTATTATTATTACTTTTGCACTTTAGATGAAGGTTTACAAAACAAACTAGGTTCTCATTACAGTCAGTACACATACTGTTTTATGACATTGGTTAACAACCCCACGACATGTCAACACTCTCCCTTCTCGATCTTGGGTTCCCTATTACCAGCTTTCCTGTCCCCTCCTGCCTTCTAGCCCTTGCCCCCAGGCTGGTGTGCCCCTTTAGTCTCATGTTGTTTTAAAGGTCTGTCTAATCTTTGGCTGAAGGGTGAACCTCAGGAGTGACTTCATTACTAAACTGAAAGGGTGTCCAGGGGCCATACTCTCAGGATTTCTCCAGTCTTTGTCAGGCCGGTAAGTCTGGTCCCTTTTGGTGAGTTAAAACTTTGTTCTGCATTTTTCTCTAGCTCTGTCTGGGACCCTCTATTGTGATCCCGGTCAGAGCAGTCCGTGGTGGTAGCTGGGCACCATCTAGTTGAACTGGACTCAGTCTGGTGGAGGCCATGGTAGTGGTGGCCCATTAGTCCTTGTGGTCCGTTACACTCATCTTTCCCTTCTGTCTTTAGTTTTCTTCATTCTCTCTTGCTCCTGAAGGGATGAGACAAGTGGAGTATCTTAGATGGCTGCTCAGAGGCTTTTAAGGCCCCAGGCGCTATTCACCAGAGTAGAATATAAAACCTTTTCTTTATAAACTATGTTATGCCAATTGAGCTAGATATTCCCGAGACAATGGCCCCCACAGCCCTCAGCCCAGCAATCCCATCCCTCAGGGAGTTTGGATGTGTTTATGGAGCTTCTATGACCTTGCCTCATACAAGTTGTGCTGGCTTCCTCATATTTTGTGCTGTCTTACCCTTCACCAAAGTTACCACTTATCTATTGCCTAGTTAGTGTGAAAAACCACCACTTTTTTGATGACTAATTATGGCACATGGGGAAGCAGTCTTGAAGCCAGACCCCTCTCTCCAGGAGCGGGGCTGGACTTAAGATGACCAGAAAAAAAGATGGCAACTAAAATCGCAGGTGTGTGTTTGAGCCCTGCTCTGTTCTAGGCACTTGGATATGAATACCTCAGTTCATCTGTACAGCAAACTCGTGAGGTATGTGGTACAGTTACCTGTGTTTAACAGATGAAAATAATAGATTCAGAAAGGTTAAGTGACTTGGCCCAGGATACACAGCTAATCATTACAGTCGGGATTGCAGGTCAGCTGAAGAAGGAAAAATTATTTGATACATTCTGATTCTTACAGAGAATTCAGTCCTTCCCATACGAGACACATTCTATCGACTATGCAACCCTATCAGCATCCTGGGCAACTCACAAAATCAATCAAAGTATTGATTACAAGTAGATGTGTGTTTCCTCTAAGTTTGGTAAAATGAGAAAAGTACCGGCCTCGGCATATGGAGAAATGGGTTTGGGTCTTGGACCCAAAAGTTACTGACTTGCTGAGAGAGTTAACAACAGTGTGACAGTGAGAGGGACCAGCCTGGCACACAGTATATACTCATTACATTTTCGGGGAAACTTAGTGCCCAAGGGTTCCCACAGAGCACATGGCAACCGACAAAACATCCAAACATCCATTTCCTTCAGGTTTTTTGACCACTCACTCTGAATCACAGTTCTAAGAAGTGATGACCAGTAGTCATTCTCGGGGTCCATTTCTGGTGCGGTAGCTTTTTAAAGACTATAAACAAGAATGTTTTCCAGGAACTTCCTTTAAAAACAGCTGCATGTGAATCATTCAACAGAGGCTCGATTTGTATCTTCTGATTTGCTTTGCTCGATGAAGACAGAACAACCAGAGAATCAGTTTGTACGCTGGGAAGGATGTCGGCAATTTAAACAGCATGTCAGGATGATGTCGTGGAGTTGCTGGATTTAGGGCTTTGACTATAACCGCGAACTAATAATTATTAAAGGGAGATTTACTTTTAGTAAAATACATTGGAAATAAAAATTTTCCATGATACCTAGGATTAGGCTCGATGTTGGGAAGGGCAAGAAAATACAATGAAAATCAAGACTTCTATTCCAAACTTTACCAAAACCTCTGTAATCGAAATGCCACACCAATTTACCATTATATATTTGAACAGTCATCGCAACAGATAAAGGGGACATAAAACATGTCTCTCCCCAGTGACGCTGAACTACTTCAGCTGTTGCCACCACAACCATACTTTCAATAATGAAGCTATTTCTGAAAAATGGGGTTTCCTGGTAGCAATGTACTAGACTAGCTACTAGACTGACAGTCAGAAATTATAATGGAAAAAAAGGGGGGGTGACTTTAAAATCACTTTATTAAGCTAGGGGATCTTTTATGGCATAAGGTAAAGCTGTTTTGAGAATGACAATGAATAAGGTATTGAGATTTTTCCCAGTAATCACTGACTTCCTTCCTCAGGAGACCCGTTGTTTGAACAAAGAAAACTTATCATGGTAAAAGGAGACTGAGTTATTTTTAGCAAATCCCACAAATATAAAAACAGTCGCCCCTACATATCCTGAAGTTTCTGGGACATTCCAACCCACATGTACTGCTCCCCCTCCCCCAGTCAATGCCTGGAGGTTTTAGGTTTGAGAAAATGTCTTACCAAAAAATACAAATGAAAATAAGTCCATACTTTGAAGATTTTGAACATAAAGGCTTAACACTCAAGGCCTCAAGAAACAAAAATGCACTGGCTGGTCGATACCTTCGTTAAAGTCACCACGATGATAAAGTGCAAAAAGAAACTTACCCAGATGTTACAACCAGAGTGAAACATTACAGGGAAGGAGCTTATTGGAAGAGGTTTTCAGTTGGGAAATGAATGAATGTTAACAGAAGCTGGATCTTTAGGGAAGCTCCTGGCTAAGAAACACAGCAGTGTGCTACGGGGCAAAGGGCTGAGAGTGCGTTATCAGACCAGAATCTTCCTTCCGGTTCTGCTCTTAACTTGCTGGATGGCCTTATGCAACGTCACCTACCCTCTGGGACCACTTCTCCTCCTCTGTAATTAGATGGCAGAAACACTATAACCCTTAAGTCTATCAAGCAGAGGCTACCCAGCTAACCACATGGTAGGGATAGCTAGTAAACTCAAGCATCTAATGGCTTTTGAAATTGTTTTTGCTTATCCATCCTACCTCCAAGATTCTAGGGTGTCATGGCTATAGATGCGGGTACTAATGAATTGGTAAAAGCAGAATAATTGCAATACAAAATCTAGTTTGTATAAATCAGATGTTTTTCTAAAACTTCCTAAAAATGCCAGAAAACACACTTATTTCTAAGTATGAAATACGCTCAACATGCATTTGGGGAGCTCACTGAGCATATGTAAGAATCCTTTGGTGAAGCTTTTGACTAAAATAACGGTTTACAACTTTTAGCATATAATTTCACATGCAGGAAACAGGTTTTACGTGTTAAGAATAAGACAATAGCAATGTTTATCCCATATTTTCTAAAGCAATGTATAAAATGATTAATTTCTGCTGGTTTTATATCATGCGTTTTGTTTAAGTTAAAACTGGCACATGACACTCACTTTCTGACCCCCACTCCCACTCCGTGCAAAGTACTGACTAGGGAAGCATCTAACTTAGTACCCGAGTGGTGTAAAGCAAATGAGTTTCAGGTGTGCCAGAACGAAACGAGCCTCTGGGTCGGTAGACAAATTGCTTATGACTTCTAGCAGCGCTGAGTGAGACTGTGGACCCCCAGATCCCCTGCAGAGAAGAGCATCACAGACATCACTGCCACCACCACCTCCTCATCCCACTCACTGCCCACGTGCATGCGCGTAGCCTGGCCAAAGAGGCGCAGCCCTGAGGCAACTATCTCAGCAGCCATCAGCAGAAGCCTGCAGGGGCTTCCATGGACAAAGGCCTTGTGAGCTGCTGCAGGAGCTTCCGGACCAGGTGTTCTGGAAACTACACAGCACACGGCATGGCAGGTACTCAGCACAAGATGCTGCCCTGGGGGAGGGGAAGATCACCAGGTGCTGGGTCCCCATCTCCACAGACATCCACTGCTCCTATTATGTTGTGGCTAACGCGCCCTTTTGTAACAGCTTTAACCCTGCAGGAGTATTTCAAACACATTTAAGGGAAACGGACATCTACTCCCATCATGCAAAAATTTTCAACGTTACATTTGCCACTGCAGAGCTGTTAGTCTTTAAATACAATTCTTCAATGATTGCAAAAGATGGCTTCAAATTCATTACCTTCTTGTGTGAACAAAGTTGATCACTGATGGCATCTATCAAGGATTTGAAGGAGCCTCGATGGTCCTGTGGTTAAGCACTAGGCTGCTAACCGAAAGGTCAGCAGTTCGAACCCACCAGCCCCTTAGCGGGACAAAGATGAGGTAGTCTGCTTCCTTAAAGATTGCGATCTTGGAAACCCTATGGGCCAGTTCTACTCTGTTCTACAGGGTGGCTATGAGTAGGAATTGACGCCATGGCAACAGGTTTGGTTTAGGTGGTTAGTATCAAGGATTTGAAGACTTCATCATTACAAGTATCAAAGAATTTAAGTTTGTAATCTCACAAAAAAAAGTACATTCAGGAAAACAGCTCAAGTTTCTCAATACAAACTTTGAAACGGTTTGGAAGTTTTTTTTTTTTATTCAATACTTAATTTCCCTGTAATATTTCATTTTTAACAATTTATTATGTAAACAGAAATAATTTTTTTCAGGCCCTGTACAAATACCCTCCAGTTATTTGCATAACAACTTCCTCTCTTATGCCAGGTTCAGAGCACAAGTGGATTGAAAGGGGTCACCCATGGTTACATATTTCTGGTCATAAAGGCACATACAAGCACAGTTCTGTAGAGGCAAAGTTTGTCTTTCTTGACCTCCAATCCTCCCTTATCTGTGACCTTGATTTTCATCTTCTCACCTTCCACTTGGGAAAAGCCGACTATCTATCATTTATAATTCAGTGTGAATGAAAGCCAACTTGTACGACACACTTCCTCTTGGACAAATAAATATCTTTGTCTACACCACAAAAACTTTAGGCAGCAAGGGGCAGACAGTTGCTAGAGGTTTTTTATGTTAGGCTGGTGGGGCTAAACTCCCACCCACCTAACATGAAAAAAGAGGAAAAGAGGAAGGAGGAAGGGAGAAAGGGAGGAAGAGAAGGAGAGAAAGAAAGAGAGAGAGAGAGAGAAAGGAAAGAAGCTGGTCCCATCAGTCCAACTAAGGCAGTCTAGCTACTTGAGTCCATTTAACTAATTCCCTTTCCATTTTTTTTTTTCACATTTTTCATATAAAAGAATTAGTGACTACTACAGTTCTCCTGCTTTTTTGCCAGGACCTACCTCTTTTCATAATCATGTTTCAGGTCTCACACAGTGAAAACGTTATTACAGGTTTGAGGGGAAGAAAAAAAAAAAGCCATTCTCATTTGAACATGTGGCCCATTTATTTTAACTGAAAGGCGTCATTACACAGTGCAAACCCTTCTTTGGTAATGTATTGATTACAGTTAACATTAAAAAGGCATTTGGCTGTTGGCAACAGTTAGAAAAGTAAATAAATATGTACATTTTGCTTCATATTACAGCAATCTCCTTACAGTGGCTACTAAAACAAAACGAAGTTCATTCAGGCACTGCCCACTGTTTTGATAATATCTATAAAATGACACTGGTGATTCTGGAGCCATTTCAATTGGGATTACAGAATTTTATTGTAAATCACAGACAGCTTCTCCCTTCTGTTCACCGAGAACAATCATTTCCACATCGGCCCACGCCCCGGTTCCTCCCACATCTTTTAACCACTTACACACTGCCTCGGCAACGGCACTACAAGTTCGCCTCCAAGTCATATTTAGACATCCAAGCGTCCCCAGAAGACTAATACATAATCTGCTGTCATTTTTATACCTGAGCAACTTACACAACCATCAAATTTTTAGAAAAAGTTATACATTTCCTAGGGTGCAGAAGTCCTCCATTCCAAGATTTGATTACTAAATTTGACTCGATTATTCCAAAACGAGTCCCGTGCCCCCGTGAAACACCAGCCAGATTTTATGTATCATTTAATACCATGAGGACAGATGTTAAGCTAACCGTTTTTAAACAGAAAACAATGTATATACACTGTAAATACTCTAACAGGAATGTCAATACATCCCCAGCAGAGGTGGTACAGTCACAATGCAAAAAGGAATTTGTTATCTCTTGTAAAGAGGCTTACACTAGACAAGTGACACCAGACTGATCTATCCATGACCAGCGGGACACTGCAAAGGGACTTCACCCATCCTCGCCCCCTGATAATTGTAAAGTTTCACAGAAAAAGAACCACTCTCCAGGAAGCCTTCCTTCCTTCCCTCTATCTCCACACTCCCACCCTAAGCCACACTGCCTTCAGCACTGCTGCCCACGAGCCGTACAGCCAGCCAGCTACCACCTTATACTGAAATTGCCTGGTTTCTCCTGTGTCTTCGCACTGGGAGTGCTATGAGGGCAGCGACGGTTTCCTCCATCTTTGTATTTTCTGTACCCAGCAAAGTACCTGACACATAGTGGGCACTCAGATAAATTTATTGAACTGAACTTGTATGTTCAGCAAAATGTTTCTTAGAACATATATCACTTTGTAGTTAGGAAAAAAAAAAGAAAAGAGTTTTTGGTCAATTAAAAAGAAAGAGACCATGAGGTACGATAGTTGCTTTTCAAGGATTTCTAAAAGAAGTTTTGCATAGTGGAAATGATTTTTCTGTCCTTTTCTAACACCTACAAAATGGGCAAAATGTCATAAAACAATGCATTTTAAAAATACAAATGAGGTATAGGGATGACTTAATTTTTTTTGTAAAGCACTCACACGACCTGAAGTTAGGAAGTTTCCAATGATCCAATTCCTTCTATCAGAAGAACCATCTAGAGAGTTATTCTTCTGTATGCACTCGTTAGGGACAGAGCCTTGCAGGTATGAACAGAGCAACAGCTGTCTGTGGACTGGTCTTGGCACCGCACAGTCACTCAGTAGATATCGGCAGATATGAAATGGCATTTCAGGGGAGTTTCACATTGTGTTCACAACTAGGCAATATGTATGCAAGTCAGAAATAAAAACGAACCTGTTCTCTAAACGTGGCTTCATAATCATCGCAATCATGTGTGAGAGGAGCTGAAACAGAGTCCCAGGCTTTAGTATGCTGTGGGCAAGGGGAATGTTTGTTTTATGATTAAATGCTGATGAGCTGTGGAACGTTACACAGAGAACCAGGAAGAGGGGTATCATCAAATGTTGCTTTGGGGGGAGATAGGAGAGCCTATATTTCACTACTGAGACTCTGTATCACCGTGAACCCTCTCATTAAAAAAAAAAAAAAAAAAAAGATTCCGTTCAGTTTGCCAAATACTGACTTTCTTTTTTTAATGTTGCTTGAAATGTAACCCAGATTTCGGCGTGCTTCTTTCTCTGGCGGCTCCATTATTCACACACATCTGCAGGAAGCACACTGGTAAGCTTCTGGTATCAGAACTAACTTTTAGAGGTATCCTGCTTTATTTAAAAAGAAATGGCGATATTAGCGGAAATCACTTTAGGAACCTAAATGATTTAACTGTGCAATTTAATAGTAGCACCAATTTTTTTTTTTTTTCATTAAAAAAAAAAATTAAATAAAAACCTGAGAAATCTAACATGAAGTTAGGACATTTACCTACTTCCCTTCCCCAATATCTGCACTAGTATCTCCTTCCTCGTGAACACTCTGTAAAACGCGTCCTGTGCTCTATTCTGTAACAGCACCAGTTGAATGTTGTCGTGAAATGTCTTGAGTTCTTGATGTTTCTTTCAGTCTGCAGTTACCTGTATTGGCCATCTGATCTCAAGATGACTTAGCAGAGAAACTCCTAGGAATTTTTAAAAGGACCTAAGGCTTCTTTCCCATGGTTTTCTTTAAGCAGACTGGACAACATGCTCCTTTGATTTTCACGGGAGCCGGGCAATCTGCTGGCTGACAAGATTCCACGAAACAGGTAATCTGCCCGTCCTGTAGAAGAAAGATATTGTTCACAAATACATCATTCCCTGCAACATTTCCTTTCACAAAGCTCTTCACACTTACTTCCAATTTGTTATTTTGTACTGCTTTGATCACGTATACAAATTTTACCTCTTTCTGTGTATCCTGGAGCCCTGGTGGAGCAGTGGTTAAGCGTTTGGCTGCTAACTGAAAGGTCGGCAGTTAGAATCCACCCGTTGCTCCTTAGAAACCCTATGGGGAAGTTCTACTCTGTCCTATAAGGTTACTATGAGTCGGAACTGACTTGACGGCAATGGATTTGGTTTTTTGTTTTGTGTATCTTGTAATAAAGGACTTATTTTCTTTCCTGATTTCACAGCTACCCACTGAGGATCACAAATAATAACGCAGGTATCTACACAGATATACGTAAAGATAAAGCCTTAGCAATAAGCAAGAGTTTAATGTTGAAACACGCACACACACCTCTCAGAAGGCTTGCTTTCCACATCTTTCACTACATCCTTTCCCTGTCTTCTTCCAGACCTGAGGAGGGCTTGACAAGAGGGCATGTCAAGCCCTCCTCACCTGCAACTGGCTAACGACTGATGGTGTGGGTGGGTGTCAATGGTAAGGAAGAACGGAGAAGGAGACAGAGTGGGGAAGGAACTCAACTCTCCTCTGTCTGCTCTGTCCTTCCCAAACAGACACAACCACCAGTGATATGGAAACAAATTTCTCCCGCTATCCCGCAGGACAGGGGCACAAATCCAAACTTCCCATACTGGCACTGGAGGTTTGGGTCCCCAGACTGGCCCAAACCTTCCTCCCGTCCTCATCTTCCTAACACTTTTCATGAAGGCTGGGCTGCAGCCAGAGCCATCTACACAGTGCTGACCCCCATCACACCACACACCTGGCTAAGCAGGCCTCCTTGGTGCAGGGTCTCTGCTGCTTCCATCTCTCTGATCCTGCCTATGAACAGGCTCGTCTGGAGAGCCCTCTTTCCCTACTCTCTCCTTTCCTCAAGGCTAATTTCCCAATTTCCTTGTGGAAGCCCTTCCCTATGACTCAGCCTGAAAGGGTCACTCACCCTCTTTGCCAACTCATAGGTCTCTTAATGGGCTTGTTTCCATTTGCTGTCTTCCCACAGCCCTTGTATACATGGCCCAGGGACCTGGGCTTGGGGTTAAGTCTGAGTCATGCCCAGCCCTCCCCTCTGGGAGGACAAAACCCGGTTGTACAAGAGCAGCCCAGGCTGGACTTCAGCCCCACTGGCCCCTCCTCCAGGCACCCTGTGACCACACTGAGCGACCCTAGTTAAAGACTCTGTTCTTCATTTATAGTCACATTTGGCAAGTCACTTAACATCTCCGAGTCTCAGATTTCTCGCCTGCAAAGCAGAGTAATAACCATGACCTCATAGGGCACAAAAACACGACTGCTTAAGGGTTTCTTAAACCTTTCCTAGGACAAGTTAGGGTATAAACAGATAAACTTTGATGAAAAAGAATGAATTTTGTAAATGTATTTATTAATTTTTCTTTATAGGTCTGCTTTCTCTAGAAAACCATGAGCTGCCTGACGGGGACCACGTCTTATTCACCTTTTTAACCACTCCTCTCCCCTACCCCAGAGTGACAAAGTCAGGGGTGTGTCTAGGTAAATGTTGAAATACCTGCCCTGTCAGGTGGGAAGCCCTGATTTGTGGCTTTTTTGGGTTTCCATGGGGTAAATACTCCCAACATGGCTGACTTCAAGCTACCAAACTGTGGCACTGGGAAGGGAGTACACAACAGGCTCTCATGGGCTTGCTCCAGCACACCTGCCTGCAGTGGGCGTCTGCTGCCCACCTGCAGTGGTGTCTGCTGCCTGCGTGTAGTAGGGTGGGTGCTGCCCACATGCAGTGGGTGTCTGCTGCCCACCTGCAGTGGGTGCCTGCTGTCTGCCCGCAGTGGATGGGTGCTGCCCGCCTGCAGTGGGTGCCTGCTGCCCACGGGCAGTGGATGGGTGCTGCCCCCCTGCTGTAGGTGTCTGCTGCCCGCCTGCAGTGGGTGGGTACTGCCCATCCTGAGGTCACATTTATGCACAGGCTCTGCACCTGCTAGTACTTCCTCAGCAAAGCGGTGCTGGCCAGACCCAGTGCTTCCGTGTGAAAGATGGGTGGGGGGAGATCAGAAACGGAGAGCCGGAGGAGGCATGTTTCTGAAACTTGGGCCCACCCACCATGGAATCACCACCTTTAGCTCAGTAAATCCGTCTCTTGGGATTTCAGAGTGTAACCTGGAATGTGGAAACAGATCTCCAAACTCACTTTGCATTCACAAACGGTGCATGAGTCCTTTTTCCACCTCGCGTTGTTTGTGTGAGATTTACCCTTTGCGTCAGTGCACTCAGTTTTACTGAGTCGGGATTCAAGTTTCTTTATCTGCAAGAAAGCAAAGCAAAAGCGTTTGTTGGCCACTTCGGGTTAAACTGTTACCTCTTATAGCTTCTGCTCAGGGTGGCCTGCAAATCTGGAAACGGATAACGGTAACGGGGGAACAGGATGATAAACGTAACGAAGGTCACTGAATTCAACCTGTGAAGAACACTGAAAAGGCACACGCTTTGTTACGTATGTATTTACCACAATTTAGAAAAATTGAGCTTTTATATTAAATGTTTCTTTGCTTTAAGTGATGCCTTAAAATAACACAGCTTGAGATGATTAATTCTAAACTTGTACAGAATGGGAAGTTTACAGATCAGGCAGGTGCCAGTTGTGTCGCAGTGCTTCATGACCAGATTACCTGTCCATTGCCTCATCTGGTACCAGAAGGGTATACACTTTAATATATGGTGGTGGCTATGTGTGCCAGAGTCGATTCCGACTCACAGCGACTCTATATGACAGAGTAGATCTGCCCCATAGGTTCCTAGGTGGTAATGCTGACAGGAGCCGATGGCCAGGGCTTTCTCCTGTGGAGCAGCCAGCAGGTTCGAACCACCAAACTTTCAATTAGCAGCCGAGTGCTAAACCATTTAGACACCAGGTAATTTCTTTAAAATATGGTTAGTAGTTATTAAAAAAAAAAAAAAAAAACCTTTGCAAACAAACAACGAGGATATTTTCACAGGGCTGTGAAAGCAAAAATCAATGAACCAATTAGATGATAAAAACCTACACTTCTATTTTCAAATGAATGAATGACTGTGACAGGCTAATAATTCCCAATATCAAATCTTTATTTCTGTAATATAAAACCACTCATTTTTTTAAATCTGGAAACACGGTGTCCAAGAATAAAGACTACACTTACCAACCTCCCTTGAGGCCAGGTGTGGCCATGTGACTAAGTTCTGACCAATGGGATGTGAGCAAAGGTGCACCTACTTGGAAGCGTCTTCTAAGGATGGAGCATGCCCTTCTCTTACCCTTTTTCTCCCTGCTGCTGAGGGGAGGGCAGACAGGGTGGTGGTGGCTGAAAAATCCTTGAGCTAAGAAGTGACCTCAGAGATAGAGGCCACATACGATAGAGCAATAAGATAGAAGCAGCCTGGGTCTCTGACGCAGCAGCCTGGGACCATCGAACCCTAGACTTACACGAGAGAGAAATCAACTTCTATCTCATTTCAACCACGTTATTGTGTGTTTTCTGTCACTTGCACCTGAACCTAAACCTAGCTGATAAGTGAGGTCTGGAACGGATGTAATTTATTTATTGTAAATGTCCCCATTCTTCTAATAAACCTTCTAACAAACCATGTCCAGGTTTGGGTAAGGGTGCCTGCTTTGATAAAGTGGCCATGAATAAACTTAAAAAAAAAAAAAAAATTCCTATGTACCTATTTCAACTAAAAAGCCTTCCATTTAGTCTGTGCCACAGCTTGGCAACAACAAATATATTGTCTTAAAGGTACGTAAGAGCAGATTATCTTACTAATGCAAAATATTACGCTATAGAAAGGTGTGAAAAATCACCTTAATCTCTGAATTTTAAGATTCTACAGCACTGATAGCCGGGTCTTCTAAGATTTAATTACTCAAATAGGCATTAACTTTGGGAACTGTCTCAGATCCAGCTCCTAAATGAAAATCATCTTTAAAATATGAATCTCTCATTAGCATAATCAGCATTCAATTTATCTTAGACCCTTCCTAGTCTAAAACATGAAGCAAAGGGGGAAGTTCCATGAAGCTTCAGAAGTCATGCTGCAGGATGGCTGGAAAGAACTCAAAGCTGCAAACCAGGCCATCTCTGTTCTCTGGAAGCCGCTGAGGAGGTCTGAAACATTCACTTCACTATCTGTTGGCTGACTGTTTTTAAATTTAAAGTCAGAGAGAGGAACAACGTAATTCTGATCCAGCATTCACCTCAGAGATACTCAGAATAAACACAGCTGCATGGAGCAAGTATGGTAATATATGGGATGCGGAGAGAGGTGATATGACCACAAATTTTGCACACGTACGTCCTGAGCTGCCATCGGTTGAAAAAATAATGACAAATACTCCACATGGCTTTCTCAAGGCATGGCAACATTTCTGAGGATGGCCACGCCCACTGTCTTCTCTGATGCATGTAGCCAACAAAGGGGTTCATAGCACTAACTTGGATCACACGCAGTTTATAGAAAAGAAACAACGATGCCAAAGAGAAACAGAAGTAACGAACAAACCCTAGTTAGTGTGGAATGTTGGCCTACAGCGCCCCACGCGTCATGCTGTTTTCTGCCTCCCTGCCTTTTCTCAAGCAGCTCCATCTTGCAGAGACCTCACCTCCACCCACCCTTTAAAAAGCATCAAAGAGTCATTTAGTCTAGAAAGTCTGTTCTGGCTGACTGTGCTAGTTACTACATATGCCCCTGAAGCCCGCAGCTGGCTCACTGTAATGCTCCGTGCCCTGATCACAACGCTCTAAGTATCTGCTTGGGTTTTCCTCTCCCATTCCTAGGCTATGGCAAAGGGTATTATTTCTTGGCACCTCTGGCACCTTGGACAATGCCAGGCCCATAGTGGGTGCTCACTCAGTCTGCTGAGTGACTGAATCATCACTGCTGCCAAGTATCTGAAGGGCTGTCATGTGAAATAATTCATTTTTAAGACTCCAGCAGGGAGCCCTCACAGCACAGTGGTTAAAGCACTCGGCTGTTAATAAAAAAAATCAGCTTGAATACGCCAGTGGCTCTGCAGGGAAAAAGACCCGGTGATCTGCTCCCATATAGATTACAGCTGAGGAAACCCTACAGGGCAGTTCTACTCTGTCATATAGGGTCGGTATGAGTCAGAATTGGCTGGATGGCACACGAGACTCCAGAAGACAGAACAAGGATCTGCATGTAGGAGGCAGATGTGGAAGAATCTGGAATTTCTCTGTGTTTCTGAGAATGAAACCTTAGAGACAGACTAGAAAATAACTAAAGTATCTTCCAAACCTAATAAGTGAGAATCCTATAAGTTAACAGAGCTGCAGATACAAAATTCAAAGTATTACAACATGAGCACCACTTATTTGTATACCTCATGAAAATTGTACCACGTGTAATCCACTTAAGTATGAAGAGCAGTGGTTTGCACGCTTCTTTTTATTTAGCCTTATGCTTTCTTCTGGAAACCCTGGTGGCGTAGTGGTTAGAAGCAGTTCAAATCCACCAGGCACTCCCTGGAAACCCTATGGAGCAGTTCTACTCTGTTCTATATAGTCGCTGTGAGTCGGAATCGACTCGACCGCAATGGGTTTGGTTCGGTTACATTTCTTTCTCTCTCTCCCAATGAATAACCCCGATTTTACCCAAGAGTACAATATAGAAAATAGGAAAGATGGAACTAAGCTCCTTGGGTAGAGTGTTGTTGTTGTGTGCCATCGAGTCAATTCGGACTTATACCGACCCTGTATGAGAGAGGAGAGATGCCCCCATAGGGCTTCCTAGGCTGTAATCTTTACGGAAGCAGATTGCCATATCTTTTCTCCCATGGAGTCGACCTTTCAATTAGCAGCCAAGTGTTTAACCACTGCGCCACCAAGGCTCCTTTCGGGCAGTGTAAGTCTTAGTTATCCCACAGGGAGGAGACATTCGTTGTTTGCAAAACCTCTGAGGTGCCTCAGGAAGTGCCTTGTGGGGAAATTCCTGTAATCCTGCTTGACGCACTGGAGGGTACCTGTCACCTGACTCACATCCAGAGGTACCTGATCAAATACATCCAAGCGCCAACCCCAAAATACCTCCCACCACTCCCTGGGAGCAGTTATTTAAAAGTTATTACTGAAGAAGTAGCTCAAGAGTTCAAACGAAAACAAATCTGAATCCTCCTGAAGTGAGCAGAACACTGGCAGGACTTACCGTATTTTTTCACAAATACAAGCCCATGTGAACAATGAGTACACACATACAGTACCTGGAAATGATGAGGTTCAGTAAAACAGTTACACACAGTGCGCCCATGCAAGTGCCCCACACGTCTTGTGACATTTCCCGAAGTGAATTTCGGCCTCATTCACCTGTCCTCCCATTTTACAAGTAAATCACACCGTTCTGTTCCTATTCCTTCGTTCTCTGCGTTTTCTTTAATCTCCTGCTTACATGTATAATAACAGTCCAAAATGTTACTTCCGATCATAATTGTACAATAAAGCTATAGGTCATGATCAAGAAGTCTTGGACCAAGTTTGGTAGCGCTTTCTCCTCACCCCCGGAAATCAGAAAAAACAAAAACCCTGCATTTGTTTCTATTAAGTTGATAATTACAGCACATTAGCCTAACAGTTGAATGCCAAAACTTATCAGACCGTCTTAAGTGAAACCGTTCCTTTATGTTAGGTGCTTATTTCGTAGTTTAATTATGTCTTCCTAGTGCTAATGTCTTTGATCAATGACCATAGGTCGCCTTAGTCACATGCTTGCAAGCACAGGCGTATAAAAGGACCCTTGCTGCTTCTATTTTTTTAATTTTATAGAACTTTAGATGACGGTTTACAGAACAAGCTGGCTTCTCATTGAACAGCGGGTACACATACTGTTTTGTGACACTGGTTAACAACCCCACGACAGGTCAGCAATCTCCCTTCTCGACCTTGGGTTCCCTGTTACCAGCTTCCCTGTCCCCTATTGCCTTCTAGTTCCTGCCCCTGGGCTGCTGTGCCCCTTTACTCTCATTTTGTTTTATGGACCTGGATAATCTTTGGCTGAAGGGTGAACCTCGGGAGTGACTTCATTACTGAGCTGAAATGGTGTCCAGGGGCCATACTCTCAGGATTTCTCCAGTCTCTGTCAGGCCAGTAAATCTGTTTTTTTTTTTTTTGTGGGACCCTTGCCACTTATATACCTCACATTTGTGATTAGAAATAGAAACTTAAGTCAGCAACATGTACAAAAAAAATTGGTATAGTGTGCTTACGAAAATAACGTAACACAGTTATAAAAAATGTATGATGCGTGCATTATTTGCGTAAAAACGCGGTATGTGGTATGGATGTTTCCAATAGGCAGAGGAATTGCGCAACTCCCACCCTTCCAACAACCGTCACAGGGTTGGCAACCCTGTGGCTTCTGCGGTGCTCAGGTGTTCCACCACCTCAGTGGACCTGATCAGGCTGGGCAGGGTGGGGATGACAGTTCAGTGTGACTCGGTTGCAAACAAGGCTAAAAAGAAGAGCAAAGCAAACAAAAATACCCTCTGCTAGAGGTTCTAGGAGTTTGAACGTTTATGGATTATTACAAAGTGCTGAGGCAGAATTTACATCTTCAGAATCACCTACTAAATAAAATGTTTTTAAAATAGGTAGGAAGGATTTATGCTATTGAAAATGATGACTGTGGATACAAAGACAGAGTAACTTATAATTCCCATTACCTGTTTTCTGAGGTCTGTGATGGTCTTTTGCATTTCCAGAACAAATTCTTTGAAGTCATTTGTCCCTGGTACATTTGCGGGCTCATAGGAGGCTGAAGTGGCGTTACTGAAATATTTATTGTGTTTTACAACACTGTAGGGAGGGAAAAAGAAGAAGCAAAATATAATTTTAGCAGTTACAACTGCTGTCATTTTATGCAAGTTCAAAACCTGCCACCTTCAGAGCTCAAAGGAAAATTGAAAGTTGCTTGAATGGTGCCACTGGGTTAGATGCTTGACTCTGAGCTTGATGGAGGTTGCACTATCAATACAGACAAGGCACGACACAGGCTACAGGCTTGTCCCACTGCCTAGCCTACCAGCCTGTGTTCACCACCTGTCACAAGGGGGACCTGGTGGCAACAGAGATCTGCCCTTGCAATCAGCTCAATCCCCAATAATACTATGATGGTGAGACTTTCAGAACTATTTCTAGGAGTGTGGGAGGTCACTCTATACATCAAATTTTACCCATGTTGACAACCGTACCTCAATATTTTTTGTTGTCTTGTTTTCTTTGTGGGTTTATCTTCCTGGTAGCTGAATTCAAGAGATCGTCTGCCTCGGAAATGATATGAAAATGCGTTAAACTGTCCCCTAGTCCTACAGTCTGAAATGAAAGCATAAAGGGGTCTATTAGCTGTTGATGACTCTAATTTTAGGAAAAATTAAGTATACTTTTTCAAGTATTCACAATCTTGATGGCACACCGATGAAATACACTGTGACATCTTTATGTCACAGGCGATGACTGAGTGGATCGAATGGATGTACCCCCACTCTCCTAGACCCATCAAACCAAATAACCAGTCTTGCTGATTTAACCCTCTCTCGTTGCCTCCATCTCTGGTTCAAGCCCTCCTTCTCTCGAGTCTCCACTTCTCCAACAGCCTCCTATCTAGTCTCCCTGCCTGCAGACAGCCCCAGTCAAATACAGCCTTTACAAAGTCACCCAACCACACTCACCATTCTGTGGTTTAAAACCCTTACATGGTTTCCCATCACCTAGGTATGGGGCTCCCAGCTCTCCAGTCTTCTGGGATATGGCTCTGTTTACTCAGGGAGTGCCATCTTTCATCTCTGCCCACTTAATCTTTTGCTCTGGGAGCCCTTTATTATGGAATTCCCACATGTATCATATTACTTCATGCCTCCCTGTCCTGTTCTTGGGACCAGCAGGCATGCCCGTCCCTGTTTCCCCTCCTGGATAACTCCTATTCACCTTTCAGACCTAGCTAAGAGTTCCTTCCTGATGCCCTCAGATGGGAGTAAACTGCTCCTTAGTTCTGTCTCTCTCTGGGTCCTGTCTCCACACTTCTGAACAAATCATCTGGTTCTCAGTGCAGAGGGTATGAGTGTAAAGGTCATATACGGCCATTTTCAAAATTCAAAAGACTGGAGGAGAAACTCCGCAAGAAGAGAAAACCTACAGGAAGAATACACTGAAGCGAACGTGTCTGCTTACTCTCTCCCCTGCAATCATTCTTCTGGTCTAGATTTGTCCTGATTAAAGCTGGAAAGTCAAGCAGCCAGCGGTTGTTTGCTTCAGTTTCAAAACCTACAGCTCCACTTCTACCCACATATTAAAGCTGATAAACAATTCCACGAATGTATTTTGGCAGCTAACTAGTTTCTGATACAAATCTAGAACGCTGGATCCATCTCACTGTATTTTACTCACCCATCGTCTGCGGTAGAACAGAAAACTGCAGTGTTTCTTAAACAGCAACCAGGACATGAATAAAATCCTATAGACAGGAGCTCCTCTCCTTGACAGCCACACCCTCTCCCAGTAACACACCAGCCCTCTGCTGCCCATATTCCTTCCAGAGCTTTCCTCCCCTTTGACTCAAGACCACAGCCTAAACATTTCTGAAACAAGAATGATTATTCTCGGCTTAAAAATCCCATCCCAGACTGTGTAGGGTTGGGGCAGTGGGGAGGGGTCCCTGTGGAATCATAAAGGTAACACACAAGCACCAGCATGTGAGAATAAGGCAGATGGAGGTACTGATCCAGTCACCAGGTACAAGTGTGAATAAGGGCTGCGGTGTGGACCCTGGCTCCAGACCCAAGAGCTTCTACTGAAATGTCACCGCAGGGGAACTCTGCCAGCAATGTCCTTCACCGTTGCCTCCACTCACCATAAAAAAAAGCACAGGTGAAATCACACCTGTGCAGGCACCACCTCCTTGCTACCCTGCATTCCTAGGCAACAAGCAGGTGGCCCTCCTGGGACCTAGCAGTGTATTTCCCACACAGTGCTTCTTGAGGTTGGTAGTAACGGAGGCTGGTGCACGCACCACATAAATGTACGAAGCCCATTAGATGCCTCCGGATCACCCTGTAAAACAGAGGATAGCCGGAGTTCAAAGGCGAAAATCCACATTACAAGCATCCCGCTACTCTTAGGAAACAGCACCAGTTTCAGTGGGATTTTAAAATAATCCGGTCCAGGTGCATTTCAGCATAGCAACAAGAGCTCATTTTAAAAGAGAAGAAGTGTTTGTTTTCCTAACCCTGATGACATTTTCCTGTTATCAGAGTTACGGATCTCTTTTCTTGTCAAGCACTCACATCTCATTTTAATCAAGTCATCCAAATATCACCCATCACGGGACAAAATGACATCAGGTGCTTCCTAACACGATGCATTGAGAAGGACACAGCATTGCCTGTACTGTATCCCAGCCAAAACTGCACAGCCTGAATCTAGTCATGAGAAAAAAATCAGACAAACCCAAGTGGAGGAAAATGTTATGAAAAGGATAAAAAGTAAAACTGAGAAACTGTTCCAGATGCGAGGAGATTAAGAGACAAGCAAATAAAATGTTAATTCATGATTCTGGACAGAATCCTGGATTGGACATACGCTGATATAAAAGGACATTATCAGGACAGCTGGTAACTGAATAAGATTAAGTCAGATAACAACATTTCCCCCGTGCTCAATTTCCCGATTTTGATCATACACACTGAAACCAATTATTTAGGAGTAAAGTAGCAAGATGTCTGCAACTTCCTCAAAGGACAAAATACGTAGGAACAAAATATGTAATATGTGTATGTAACCCGTAATATGCATATACAGAGAAAGAGGATAGTAAATAATGAAGTATATGCAGCAAAATGTTACCAATCGATGAATCTGAGCGAAGTCCACGAGTTCTTTGTACTATTCTTCATTTCTGCTCTATGTTTGAAATTATTCCAAAATTTGTGTGTGTGTGCAAGCACGCACGCACTCATGTGTGCGTATATTCTTTCCTTAACTCTTCGATTTCCCAAAAGCTGTAATTCTTAACTCTGGTCAAGAGAAAAAGAACCTATCTACCCTGGAGTTGCTTCTTTATGTTTGCTTTGTGCAGGGGTGTCATTCTTTAACTTAAAAACAAAATAAAATTTTAAAAAACTGATTAAAAGGTACAGCTCAAGAAAGTTTACTTTCTATGAATCTTTTTTTAAAGTTGAAATGAAAATTAATTAGCAATCAGCATTTGGTTCTACCAAACCTTTTTTTTTTTTCTTTCCTCTTTCCCTCTTTCTGCTCTACTTAGATTCGGCTTCTGGACTAAGATCAGATAAAGCTCATAAAGCACTTTGGGCTTGATCAGCTTAGGGCTATGCCTGCTATTCTGACGACGAGGGAGTACCTGGAAAAAACTATGTCAAAAATTGCTTTAAGTAGCTAAATTTCTCAAACAGTTCAACGGGCAGTAAGGAAAGGGCTCATAAAATGATAACGGAGAACAATGCCTGGCTTTAAAAGATTAAGTCTTTAAAAGGGCTTTGGATTTTCTGAGCAAAAGAGCAGAAAATCTGGCTCCACTGCTTCTTAAGCAGCTAAAAGTAACCTGGTAGACTTACCAGAAAATGAAGTTTTTGTATCAGAGAATAAAAAGAATTAGTACTTTCCAATGGTTTTCCAAGAGAATAATGTTCTGCAAATACAAGAATCAACTTTTCTGCCATGCTTGTGGAAAAGTATATTGAACTGAATAAACTAGTGAGGATATTAAAAAAAAAAAAAAGATACAGATTTCCAACAGATTTAAAACCAGATTTAGAAAACTGAGCACAATTTAATTTTTACTTGAGTTCTTCTACCCTATTACACATCACATTTTGCTTTAAAATATACATACATACAAATACATATATATGAAGCTGTTAAAACACAACTCCAATGTATCAATTCAGATTTAAAATATTTACTAATTAAAATATCAGCCTGACCAGAGCTATTACTTCAGGAAAAAAGAGACGGTGGAGAAAATAATCCTGTATTTTCTGAACTTTGTGTGTTTTTCTTAAACTACTAATTACCCCACTACACTACAAAGTCCAAAGTGTATTGGATTAGGAACGTGGAGACCACAGTTGTGGTTCCATCTCTGCCAGCAGCTAGCAGTGTGGCTGGGTGACTTACCTCATCTTCCTGGGCCTCATTTCCTTACCCACAAAATTGTAGGGTTATATAAATGTGTTATAAAAGTCTCTTCCAGATCCACCATTCTATGGGTCTTTGATCATAGTTTGAATAAAGCCAACATCATATTCAAATTAGAAAATGGGAATCTAGGTTAACCACAAGGGGATTTTAGGAATGCAAGTAGGAACTGACAATGTTATTACAGCAGACACATAAAACAGGTTGCTGTTAAAACAACCAACTAGTTGCCGTCAAGTCACCTCCAACTCATGGCGACCCATGTGTGCCAGAGAAATGGCTGATTTTTTGAAACTGGATAGCCAGGCCTTTCTTCTGAGGCACCTTTAGGGTGGGCTCAGACCTTGCAATGAGGGCATTAACGGTTTGCACCACCCAAACTGTCTTCAAAGTAAGCAGCTGAGAGCTAACTCAAGGAGCAATCTGGAATGCGGCATATAATGAAAACGCGCCTGGGTTGACTGTTATTCATGAAGCATTCTGTCCACTAAAGCTTGTAGACTCAAAATAGTAAGACCACCTTTGTATCTGCATGGTACACTTTAATTCTGTAAAACATATTTTATAACATTTTTCTTTGATGATACAGAAATTTAGAAAACCCAGCATAAAGTTTTTAAAAGAAAATTTTATATATTTGATATGCTCTTTTGTTTCTTCTGTATCCTTTATTTGTGGGCATTTCTGGGTTATAGTAAACAAGCAACACAACTCATATTTAGACACATAGAGTGAAACCTGTGAGAGTCAGATCTGGACGGGACTTCCTCGGAGAACAGAGGATTATTTTCAAGCTTTAAGGGCTAATGTAATGTGTTCTGCTGACTTGCTTGGTGCCTATTACTCCTTCTTTTCCTCCAGTTTCTCTCATTTGTAACGGAAATGTCTAGCTTGTGCCTGTTCTGCCATTGTACCTTTAGATGCAGACAACTCGTATTCTAGATTTCATGGATGAAGAGGAATTTTTGGATTTTGGACCTGGAGTTAAGACTTTTGCTATACGATGGGGTGAATATGTTTTGCATGTTGCAAGGATGTGATTTTTTGAGGGCCAAAGGGTGGCATGTCATGGATTGAACTGTGTCCCCCCAAAATATGTGTCAACTTGGTTAGGCCATGATTCCCAGTATTGTGTGGTTGTCCTCCATTTTGTGATAGTAATTTTATGATAAAGAGGACTAGGGTGGGATTGTAACACCCTTACCCAGGTCACATCCTTGATCCAATGTAAAGGGAGTTCCTTTGGGATGTGGCCTGCACCACCTTTTATCTCTCAAGAGATAAAAGGAAAGGGAGGGGAGTAGAGAGGGGGGACTTCATACCACCAAGAAAGCTGCACTAGGAGCAGAGAGCATCCTGCACTGAGATGTTCCCAGACCAAAGGAAGACTGGTGACAAGGACCTTCCTCCAGAGCCGACGGAGAGAGAAAGCCTTCCCCTGGAGCTGTTGCCCTGAATCTGGACTTGTAGCCTACTAGACTGTGAGAGAATAAAAAAAAACCATTCTCAAAATCACAGTTTTTATTTTTTGGGCTTCATAATTCCTTAATAAGGATATAACATAATTTAACAAACCCCAGTATTAACCACTGCACCATTAGGGCTCTCTCTCTCTCTCTCTCTATAAATACGTGGACCCCTGGTGGCGCAGTGGTTAAGAGCTTGGCTGCAAACCAAAAGGATGGCAGTTCAAATCCTCCACCTGCTCCTTAGAAACCCTATGGGGCAGTTCTACTCTGTCCTATAGGGTCGCTAAGTGAATTGACAGCACCTAACAAAAACAACCCTGGTGGTATAGTGGTTAAGAATTTGGCTGCTAACCAAAAGGTCAGCAGTTCTAATCCACCATGCGCTCCTCGGAAACCCTATGGGGCACTTCTACTCCGTCCTATAGGGTCACTATGAGTCGGAATTGACTTGATGGCAGTGGGTTTGGTATTTTTTGGTTTAATAACAACAACAACAATATTTGTCTACATATGTATGTGTGTGTGTGTGTACTCAGCACAATAAAAAATTAAAAACAAAATTCACCAAATCTGGTAAAACGAAAAAGAAAACAAAGTCAAAAATGAGAAGCAATGCATGTTTTCGAATACAAACCTTCACAGCAATCCTGCCACATCCTTAAATCAACTCTGGGAATGTCGTCACAATCGCTGTATCCGTGTGGGAACTCCGCCATTCTGAACACATCCTTCTGTACGCGGGTGATGTTGTCAGCATTGTCGCATAGGATCCTGGCCAGGGACGTTTGCTTGATTTGTGTTAACTGAGCAGGGGAAAGCACCCCGGGGTTTTCATACCATAACCTGTATTTCCCCCAAATGAAAACAGAACCAGGTTAAAAACAAGGAGACTCAAAGACCACAGGGAGCTGAATTAAAATATCCCTCTACTAAGTTTCACCTACAGAAATCACTCAAACATTGCCCGTATCTCCTACTTATAAGGAAAAAAAAATTCCCCAAAGGAACAAAAATCTGGACTAAAAACAACAGAGGGCTAACTGTTCTAATTAACTACTAATGAGAATAGGCTTCTTTTTAACAAACTGACATATGCGTAAGCTATCTACTGAATTACTCGCTGGTGTTGTCACTAGGAAAGGCCTGCCACCTGCTTTTCCAATACATTAAACTCAACTGATTAACATTAAACTAAAATTGAAACTTGAAAATCTTGCTATAGGGTCAAACTCCTCTGAACACCTACAATGGGGTAACTGTAGGAACTGTTCAATTCTTTTCAGAACAAAAATATTCTTATCAAATGAAAGTTCTCAAGTTGTGGTGTCAGGTAAGCCCAAATCAGTTAATCAAAAAAATCAGTTGTTCACATCAAATACTAAGGGGTAAAGCATTTTCCTCATACTTAGCCCATGGAAACCCTGGTGGCGTAGTGGTTAACAGCTACGGCTGCTAACCAAAGGGTCTGCAGTTTGAATCCGCCAGGCGCTCCTTGGAAACTCTATGGGGCAGTTCTACCCTGTCCTATAGGGTCGCTATGAGTCAGAATCGACTCGCCGGCACTGGGTTTGGTTTTTGGTTTGGTTAGCACGCGGGCAGAGCCACCACCAAGTCTTCCCCCCTCCCAAGTCCCACAAAGGATTTTCTTCTCTGTTGCGTCTATGTTTACCTGTCCCCGTCTCGCAAGCGTTTAAACTGTGTGCTCAGCAGGCACATTAGGGTGGGTCCCAGTCGGCTACCAGGAACCAAGTCTTCCACCATGAGGGCAGGAAATAAATCGATGTTTAATGGTGAGCCGTATAACCTACAAAAACAAAACAAAAACCTTTAAAATATACTCAACAGAGCTCTATCTGATCAAAAACAAAGGGAATATGAAAAAGTCATTTTTTCTGTCACTCTTTTACATTATTCAGATCTTTACCTCCCAAAGAAAATGCATCCTTATTTCTTTAACTTATTCATTGTACTTTAAAGAAATTTTCCTACTTTCTGATTTATTTATAAATGTACGTGTGTGTTAATATAATATTTATTATGATAAGTTTAGAAAAGCCAAGAAATATATAAGGAAGAAAATTAAAACCACACCTTTTCCTACTATTCAGAATAACCACGCTTAATATTCGCTTCCATAGCCTTCCAAATTTTCTTCCACTGATACATGTAACCACACTTAATATCGGTGTGTATAGCCTTCCAGTATTTATGAACACAAAGGAGCCCTGGTAGAGCAATGGTTAAGGTGCTAGGTGCTAACTGAAAGGTCAGCAGTTCGAACCCACCAGCTGCTCCATGGGAGAAAAATGTAGCAGTTTGCTTGCATAAAGATTACAGCTTTGGAAACCCTATGGGGCAGTCTACTCTGTCCTATAGGGTCACCATGAGTCAGAATCAACTCAATGGCAATGCGTTTGTTTTTGTTTTATTTTGCTTTATATGAACACCAACTATATATAGCTACAGACACATTTTTTAAAGAATAAAATTGGGATTCTACTATATATTGAACATATACTAGCTACAAAGAAAATCTTTTCTAAGCAGAGATAGTATAAAAGGCTAAGACAATAAAGTTGAAATGTTTAAGAACAAACATATTCATCAAATTCTTCCAATTCCTTAGAAATATACTCTTAGTAAAAAACCAACAACTTCTATTATAAATTATTCTTATCTAATTTATATAACATCCAAAATACTCCACCAGGCAACAGGTGGCTTAGTTTCAGTTGCTATTCGAAGTGCCACTATGTTTTTATAAAATACATTGTATAATTCAGACCGCCCTTTTTTCACAAAGCTGAAACGAGTGACAGCTGTCATCAAGACAGAAAGTCTCCTTCTTAACTAACAAGGTGTACAAGGCTTATGTGTCCTCAGTGGACGTTCCTTTTACAATGAAAATAGAGGTTTTTTAAAATAACATTTAGTTTTTGGAATTAAAGTTTAAAAGAAGGGTACGTTGTGCTACGTTCAATGACATGAACATTGAACTTCCGGGTATAAGGTATCTATTGTGATGCAAATATAGTTAGAAAGAACCTTGACGGTTATCTGGTGTAGTGACTAAGGTAGTGTGAGAAACAGGTGTAGTGTGAGAAGCAGGTGTAGTGTGAGAAGCAGGTGCGCTGGACTCACCCAAGGGTCTTTTCAAAAACAAGAGAGAACTCTTGCTCCTGAGAGCGGAAGTTCCTTCTCTCTGCTCACTCGATCCAGTCCCAGAAGTAACCCATCATTATAGGACTGGAATAAACAGATTCTTTAGGCACGTTCGAGATTAAAAACCAAACCAACTTTAAAGTCGCCGCTTTAGTCCAATATGCTATTTTCATATCTGTGTTCATGTATTAGTGGTAAAAAAGATTGGAAGCCTATACACGCTGATATCAAGTGTGGTTACATGTGTAACGGCAGTAAGTGTGACTACATATATTAGTGGAAAAAGAGGTTATGTAGCTTGCACAAGTTAACACAGCTAGGAGCAGACACAGCTGTCTCAAATCCAAATAAAATCCTATTCACTTTCCATTCACCTTGGTGCCTTGAAATAAAAATAAAATAAATGGGTCCCAGTAAAATAGATAATAATGACGTTTCATTAAGATCTGTTACCAAACAAACAAACAAAAGTCCTTCTTCCCTTTGAAATCCTCACAGAGTTGATGTCCCCTGATGTGGCATAGTGGTTAAGAGCTATGGTTGCTAACAAAAGGTCAGCAGTTCAAATCTATCAGGTGCTCCCTGGAAGCCCTATGGGGCGGTTCTACTCTGTCTTATAGGGTCACTATGATTTAGAATCGACTTGATGGCAACGGGTTTTGGTTTGGTTTTATCATTGTTTAATTTTTCATGTATCTATATCTTATTTCCCCAACTGACAACCTACCTCCCCTAATAAATAATGGGTTAACAGAGAAAAAAATAAATTAGTGACATAATATGTGGGTAAATAATATGTAATTTCTACATCAGGGTCTATAACAAATAACTAAGCACAACTCCTGGGTCTGCCAAGGACAGAAAGTTGGACTGCTAACTCCTTTGAACTTTTTCAAAATAAGTTTGGCAGACGAGAGAATGAATGGAAAAAGTAATCCATTTCAGTCCAGACAAGAACAAAGGAGTATATTTAAGCACATAAAAACTGAAAGCAGTCCACAAAAATCCTAATTAAGTAAAAAATGTGGCAAAAAAGGATGAAAAATAGGTTGAAACCAGTAGAGCATATGTATATTTACTTAGTGATTTAATGGTATTAGTTCAATGAATATTGAAATATATTAAACTTGGCAGGAAATAATCATTTATTCACAGCTTGCAAAAATTATAAGCGCAAAATCATTTTTCTCTAGAAAGCATGGGTCAGATCCTAAGGAGAATATGGTTCTAACTTCAGTGCCAGTAAACTGGCAAGGGTTCAGAAAACACGCTAAACAAGTCTTAAGCAGAATTTTTTTGAAGCAATTCTTTTCAAATGGGAATTAACATATTTAAGTATAAAATGAATGATAGAACTAATTAAGTCTATGGACTATGAAGGATCGTTACGGTAAAAACTCTAAGAAGTAATTATTCTTATTTCCATAAAAGGCTGTACCCAAAGAAATTGGTATAAATAGCCTGAAGAAAAGCTAATGAGCAAAGGAGAGATAGGAACAGGCCTTTAAAGCAAGAAGAGCTGCTCGATCTCTACACTTAGGAGAACTTTGGAGACAGTCAGATTGTCTCAGAAGTTCCAGGGGAAAGTGAGTGGGTCTAAGCCTGGAAACCTCGACCCTAACCCCAGCTCCAGTACTTACTAAAGAGCTGCAGAGTACTATCTTTGCTTTTTACCCGTAACATAAGGGGTCACAGAAGGTGAGCTTGAGGGTTCCTTTTAGATGTAATTCACCTAAGGCGTTTTTCATTTTCTTAGGAATGGTAACTCACCAAATGGCTTTGTGACTCTGCTTTCCACTGAGACCTACAATTGTAGGCCAATGAGATTTACCCCCAGATCGGTAATGTTACTGCTCAGAAGACTGTAGGGAAGATTTACTGAGCCACAGTCAATGGCAATCACAGAGGATGTGGCTAGAATGGCTTGGACTTGGGGTAACACAGTGAATACAGGGATAAGTTACAAGCCAAAGCCATCAGAGATGGTTTGTTCAAGGGCCCTACTCTGCCAAGGAGCCCTGTTGGTGCAGCGGTTAAAGCAACTGACTGCTAACCAAAGGATCGGCAGTTCAAAACCACCAGCAGCTCCACAGGAGAAATATGCGGCAGTCTGCTTTACAGCCTTAGAAACCCTATGGGTTGCTATGAGTCAGAATCGACTGGAGGGCAGTGGGTTTGGTTTTGGTCCTACTCTGCCAACGCCAAGTTTTAGCTCTTTTCTCCCTCTACTCTTGATATGAATAGGAAACCATTCCTTGAAACCCAAAAAATAGTTTCAGGTCTGGTGTTTTTCCATTCAAATAATTCATAGCAACCCTATTGGAAACCCTGGTGGCGTAGTGGTTAAGTGCTACAGCTAACCAAAAGGTCGGCAGTTCAAATCTACCAGGTGCTCCTTGGAAACTCTGTGGGGCAGTTCTACTCTGTCCTACAGGGTAGCTCTGAGTCAGAATTGACTCGACGGCAACAGGTTTTTTGGTTTGGTCTGTAGGACAGGGTAGAGGTGCTCCCAGAGGGTTTCCAAGGCCGTAAATCTCATGCAAGGAGACTGTCACATCTTTCACCCACAGAAGGGTTAGCAGCCAAGCGCTTAAGCAATGGACTACCAGGGCTCCTTAGCCTCTTTATCACACAAACAAAAGCTTGACTATGTGTAGTTGTGGCTGGCTGCAGTAGAGTCAATTCCGACTCTTAGTGACCCCATGCACACAGAGCAGAACTGCTCTAAAGGGTTTTCAAGGCTGGGACCTTTTGGAAGTACATCTCTTGACCTGTCTCCTAAGGCACCTCTGGGTAGGTTTGAACCACCAACCTTTTGGCTAGTAGTCAAGGGTTAACTGTTTGCACCACCCAGGATCACACTATTTGTCTTTACAGTCACCAAAACGCAGCTGTAAAAACAAACAAAATACCTACTATTTGTGTATCATTTTTCTTAACCTGTTGTTTACAAAACAAAGGTTTAGAGTCACGGTTTCTTTAAAACTCACCTCTTCAGTTTCTCCCGGATTTCAGGATTTTTTATTTCATTTTTCAGATCTTCAAATGTGTAAGCTGAAGACAGGTTACAGTACACCCGGTAGTCGTGATAGGGCGGGATTCCGTGGTCCCGGCCTCTTTGGATGTTGATGGCAGCCAGATCCAGGGCCACCGTGTGGGCCATGGAAAAGAGCCTCTCCGTAAGCTCCGTGTTCAGCAGCTGGGAGGGCATGCGCATCTTCCCCGCAACCCCAAAGAGGCCTCTGAGAAGCGGGTCGATGCCCCCCTCGTTCACGATTCGGAAGGGAGAGAAGAAGGCTTTGTGAAGAGGTATGTGGCCTTGAGGAATAGGCTCAAAGTGCTCATCGAGTCGGTAGAGTATTGGATTAACAAGTGTGTGGCCAAACCTAAAAGCTGCCGTGGCAAAGGCGTTGAAGATGCCGGCGTTAACGCCGGGGTCATAGCCCTTATACTCCCCCAGCATCTTCATACCCACCTCCCCAAGGATCTTGGGAAGCCAGTGCTGATATGTGATGTGCTGAATCTCCGCACCCACAATTTTCCTTGTCTCGTAATAGATGGTGTCCCCATCCCAGTGGGGATTCAGCTTGAGTAGTTCGGTGGCGATGCGGTTATGCTCTCTAAACCACAGCGTGTGCATGCTGGTCAGGCCCAGCTGCTCATTGGCTCGATGGTCCCCAGCTAAGAAACAAGGAATCGGACTCTCGTTTTCATCTCTCATGCACTCAGTCGGCGGCCCCGTTGCAAAGGGAAGGAGCGGCTTTCCGGATCTCTGCACGATACCCTGTTTCAAAAGCCCTCGGTGGCTGGCCAGATCCCGGATTTCTCGGGCCTCGTGGTCGGTGCTGCCGTACACATTGGACGCATCTATATAGGAAGTGAGCTGGTTGATCTGTTCTCGGGGGTAGACGGAGTTCATGAGAAGGGACGTCATGCCACTGCCACAGACGGGGCTGGATCGCACGAAGAACATGCAGCGGGCAGCGTTTCTGACTCTGGGGTCATTGGGCGGGATGAGGACTGAGAAGCAGGGAGGATCGTTGCTGCAGACGGAACTACAGTGCTGCCCGTCGGAAAAACGGGCCTGGCTCAGGGCCACCACTGTGGAGTCCAAGTCGTGGTCCAGGAACTGGCCCCACTGCATGGTCATGTGGGTGAACTGCTCATCAGGGGTGATCGTTTCCGTCCCTATCAGAGACGTCGACACCAAGCGGGGCATTGGGAGCACGTACCCATTGTAGAGTCGGTTTGGATTAATACCTCGAGGGGTGTTGAATCCATTTTCGTACACAGACTTTAGTAAACGTTCAAAAGCCGTCAGGGAGGCCCCCCACATAGGATGCTGGAGATTATTGCACGTTCCATCGTGAGTCCTGTATTTCTGGTGAAAGCACATATCTGAGCAGTTATTCACTCGCCGGTGGGCAGTGCAGCCGGAGAGATTAGCAATCAGACTCAGGTACTGGGGGGACACAAGGTCATTATAGTGGTAACCTAAAATGAGATGCAAAGGCAAGGCAAAACTTACTTCTGTTGGAAAACTGGGATAGAATATTGGTCACCCACTAGTTCCTTCTTATCTGTACCGTCTCTGAGCTCTCCGTAGCCTGCCACACTACTCTGAACCTGGCCTTCCTGGTGGACACTCTCTCACCTTCTTGTTTAGTAAAATTCCTTTTTGTCCTGTTCTGCTCCTTTTCCTTCCCCCAACTCCAAATGAAGGTGTTCTCTCTGCCTTTCCTGTTCCTCTACCATGCCTCCCTTAGCAATTGAGCCAACCTCATGGTATCAATTACTAATGCTAAGGGGGATAATTCCCTATTCCGTAACTCCAGTCCTCACACCTTTCATGAATCCAAGCTTACATATTTTCAACTTCACTTCAAACCACTGCATGTAACTTGCAAATAAAATTCAATATAACCAACCACAGACAGCCTCCCGCCAAAACCTGCCCCTTCTCCACGTGTCAGGGCCCGTTTCCCAGACATAGATCATTCAAAACTTCAGTGATCTTTGAAGCTTTCATTTCCCTTTGCCTCAACAGGCAATCAGTTACCAACTCCTGTCTATTATACCTCCAAAATATTCCTAAAATCTGGGCCCCCCCGCATTCCTATGTTCATACCCCAGGTCAGATTTCACTGCTCCTTGCCTTGAATTCCAAGATCAGCCTCCCAACAGATAGTGTACCACTAACATACCCCCCACTAACCAATCTATATGCAGTGTTCTGACTAGTACATTTTCTTGCTAAAAAACCTTCAGTCTTTGCCCACTAGTTACAGAAGAAATCCCAAACTTGTTAGCTGGCAAATTACTCCAAATAGATCCTCGTAATCGTATCTGCTGTCCTTCGCCTTCAAGACATTTGCTCCAGTCAAAAAGAACTACTTAACATTCCCAGGGTGGCACACGCTCATGACTCTTTCCCTTGCCAATGTCCTTCCCCTAAATGTTCGTGCGTCTAAGCCCTTCTCAATCTTCAAAGCTCCTCCTCTCCAGGGCCGGCTCTAACAGCTTCATACACAGATACACATTCCAGAGCTCTGAGTCATCACTGCAACCTCCTTCTCAGGTGTCTAAGAGCTGATGTATGGCTCTCAAGACCAACTCTGCACACATTTAAAGCAAACAAGAAACAGGCCCCTTACCCTGGTGCCTGTTGAACAAGGCCCTTTCTTTGATGTAGGGCACCACGTACCACAGCAAACTCAAAGAGGCACCAGGAGCTATTTTAACATTTTCAGGAGAACACAGCAATTGATAGTGGATGTCTCATAGACACCTGGTGAACTACAACGCAGCTCAGTTTGACACTAGATTGCACTTCATTCTTTTCAAAGCTGGGTTTTCGGCGGTTACCCTGATAAGAACCAAGCACCCCAAGAAAGTCAGTGCGTAACAAGAAACGACAGCAGCGAGGTCCAACCTAACTTCAGGGTTTCTGCAGTGTCCACCAAGTACACCTGTTCCATTAGCAAGTGACTGTGGTTATTTAAGGATAAAATAAAGTATGACTTTATTTTCCGAAAAAAGAAAGAAGAGGCCCCCTTTTGAGCGGGGGAGGAGTCTGAAATCCTTATGTAAGAATGCAAAAAAGAATTAGAAGGAAAAAATACTCACAGGCTGGAGGAGAAGCAATTTAAAGAAATGTAATTACTGGCGTATGGCATGGGAAAAAATTTTTGCCATTGTATGTAACACGCAGGTTTTCCTTGCCACCAGAGCTTTCGGGCTCAATTTGACTTGAAAGGTTTTAGCAGCACACACTTCCCGAGGACTCAACAGTGAGACTGAAATGTCTGGCTCTACTTTCACAGTTAAACTTTTAGGAAGTCTCAGAAAATTTTCAATCTTGAAAATCAGAAGAGCCAAGAAAGAAGACAGCCAAGAAGGAAAATGCTTCCTCTCAAATTTTCAGTCTGTGGGCTCAGTGACAAATCTCAGTAGCTTTCTTCAAGCACTATCATTTTTTCCAAGGCGTTTAGCCATAGGTTTAATAACAGACATGCTGAATCTTAGCGGCCAGAGAACGGGCAGTAGCACAGTCTTTCGGGCTTGCTTTCCAGGCTTGGCTTTGCTTTATGTCCTTGGACATGGGATCACACAAAGCTCAACCCACAGGGCAGGCATCCACCAATACACATGAGAACAAACACACAAACAAAACTATCTTTTACAAACCAGATAAAGTCTTACAAACTGAACCTACTTATAAAATTAGGGACGGCTGACCATCCTCCGTGGGTAAGTAACTTGTAAGATAATGAGCCTTTCATTAGGAATTTTGAAAATGTCACTGACATTTCAGACCGCTTTTATTCACTCTAGATGTAATCTGCTTTAAAATACAAGCACGCCGCTAGGGTTTCCACTATCTCAAATACAGACAACAAATAATGATTAAAAATATTGAAATGTGAGGAAAAAATACGTATCTAAAAATAAGGAAATGGGCTAAACAATGAATTATGACACAGAAAAATGTCCATGAAGAACTATAGTGAAAAACTTTTAAATTGTATTTTTAAACAGTGAGTTACTTTATCGCATTACAGAATCAGTATACACGTGTGCCTGGAGATAAATGTGTGTGTATGTGTATGTGAGATAATCCTATCCCACTCTTACACTTTATCCTCACTTAATTGTCCCCCATTTCATTAAGTGTCATCTCCATTCTTCCAACTGCTTGCACAAACCCCAAGTCATTTCTGACTCCTCTCTCTCACCATCTATACTCAAGCTATGAGAAAAACTTCTCCTGTCTACCTTCGAATCACATCTAGAATGCAACCACGTTTCACCAAAGAAGCCTGGTGCAAACATTCATCACTCTCTTATTTATGTAGACCTACCCGAGTTTTCCTGGGTCTGGCCCCATCCTTTTACAGTCTTGTCACACAACAGCCTGATACCTTAACCTTCCTTTGCTCCGATCTAGCCATACTACTTGGTCCTCAAATGCCAAACATGAGCCCACCTCAGAGTCTTTGCTGTTCCTTCCACCTGGAACACTTTTCCCTCTGGTATCTGTGTGGCTTGGTTTTGTCAGGTCTTAGCTCAAAAGTCAACTTTTCAGTGAGACATTCATCTGTTGACCAAGTTATATAAAATGGTAACCCCCGTCCCAACCAGCACACCATATACACCTGCCATTCTTATTTTTATTAATCTCACTCACCTCACCATGTGCTAATTACGAATATTGATTTACCGTGTATTGTCTATTTCCCCCACTGGAATGTAAGATCTTTGGGAGGCAGAGATTTTTTTTAAGATCTCAGTCTGTAACCCACTTTTTTTTTTTACTTTTTAATTATTGTACTTTAGATGAAGATTTACAGAACAAACTATATTCTCATTAAGCAATTAGTACACATACTGTTTGTGACATTGGTTGCCAACCCCATGACATGTCAACACTCTCTCTTCTTGACCTCAGGCTCCCTATTACCAGCTTTCCTGTCCCCATTTGCCCCTGGGCTGCTGTGCCCCTTTAGTCTCATTTTGTTTTATGGGCCTATCTAATCTTTGGCTGAAGGGTGAACCTCCTGAGTGACTTCATTACTGAGCTAAAAGCGTGTCCAGGGGCCATACTCTAGGGGTTTTCTCCAGTCTCTGTCAGGCCAGTAAGTCTGGTCTTTGTGTGTGTGTGAGTTAGAATTTTGTTTACATTTTTTTACAGCTTTGTCCAGGACCCTCTTTTGTGACCACTGTCAGAGCAGTCAGTGGTGGTAGCTGGGCCCCATCTGGTTGTGCTGGACTCAGTCTGGTGGAGGCTGTGGTAGTTGTGGTCCCTTAGTCCCTTGGACTAATCTTTCCGTTGTGTATTTAGTTTTCTTCATTCTCCCTTGCTCTTGACAGGGTAAGACCAGTGGAGTATCTTAGATGGCTGCTCCCAAGCTTTTAAAACTCCAGACACTGCTCACCAAAGTAGAATGTAGAACATTTTCTTTTTAAACTATTTTATACCAATTGAGCTAGATGTTCCCCACAGCTGAGGGCAGAGATTTTGATCTGTTTTGTTCACTGCTATATCCCCAGACCTAGAGCAGTGACTGGAACAGAGTATGTGCTCAACACATACATGTGAAATGAGTTAATGAATTAACAAGTGAGTGCTTAGATAAAAAGCAAGTGTATACAATTATCTCAACTTGTGGGGGATTACAGCTGACTTTACTTTTTTTTTCCTGCTTTTCCAAGTTTCTAAATTTTTAATTAATTGTTTGAAACCAGTATACAGTTTATCATAAGAAGCAATTTTAAACATAGCCTCAATTTGAGTATGGGCTTCTAGATTTGCTTTATTTTTGTAAGGACGGTAGGAGAAGGTTCATGTGGTTTGCTTGTTGAGGCTATCACAGCAAATGTTCAAAGAGCTGAACCATCGATTAAAGGAAGAAAAGTAGGTAGTAGCAAGAAATAAAATTTAGCAACTCCCATTTAGCCTTCTCCAAAAAAGGGCCAACAAAACCCCCGTGGATCACAATGATCCAATCTGCAACCCATCATGAGGATGGTGCAGGACCAGGCAGGTTTTTTCTGTTGTACATGATGTTGCCATGAGTTGGGGGTCAAGTTCATGGCAGTTAACAACACAACATTTAGTTTTCTATACCAGAAAGAAAGTAATCTCCGGGAAAAGGCCATATCAGGGACTTGTAAAAAAAACTGGGAGATGTGACAACGAATGTGTCCAATTAATCCCTGCGTCCCCAGCATCTAGCCCCCAATCAATAAAAAGTGTCTAAAGATTCCTGTCGAAAAAATGAATGAGTTGTGACACTTCCTCCAAGAGGTGATTAGGAGGTGAGGCTAAACTTTTGTCCATAAGTAAAACTGGTAACTGTTCTAAGGCTGTCAACTCTGACAATACTCCATCTAAGGGGTCAAGTGAAGGTCAGGGTGGTAAAAATTTGCAAGATTTGAGAGAGCAGAACAACGGTTTACACACGGCTTTGATTTAACGGTGTCTGGATGTTTAACTAAACGCATAAAAAAATAAAGTTGCTGTTGAGTCAATTCTGACTCACGGTGACACCATGTGTTTCAGAAGAGAATTTTCAGTGGCTGATTTTTTGGAAGTGGATCGCCAGGCCTTTCTCCCAAGGTGCCCCTGTGTGAATTCAAATCACCAAATTTTCGGTTAGTAGCCAAATGCTTAACTGTTCGTGGCACCTAGGTCTAAAACATAACAAATTGAGAAATGGCTCAGAGCAATTACTGTGCTCCAAGACAAGGAGAAATAATCCTACAATTCTCATTTCTACATCCCTATTATCTCATACATTCATATTTTATAGTATTAAATTTTTAACAACTTTATTTTCCTAATCAAAAAGATATGCTCACTGAAGACAAGTTGGAAAATGAAAGTGGGACATTACTACAGAGCCTACAGAAATAAAAAGGATTATGAAAGAATACTATGAACAAGTGTATTCTACAAATTAGATGATTTTGATGAGATGGACAAATCCTTAGAAATATACAAACTGACTCAAGGAAAAAACAGAAAATTTCAGCAGACCTGTAACAGGTGAACAAATTGGATCATTATCAGTGATCAAAAGCCAGCAAACGAAGCAAAATTCAGGGCCAGAGAGCTTGTCAATTCGACTAGACATTTAAAGAAAAATTAACTCCAATCCTTTTCACACTTGTCAAAAAATAATTAAATAAAAATTTTAAAAAAACAGAAAAAGAAGAAACACTTGTTCTATGAGGTCGGCATTACCCTGATATCAAAGCCAGATAAAGATACCACAAGAAAAGAAAACTACAGACCATTACCCTTTATGGCTATAGAGGCAAAAGTCCTTGACAAAATTCTGGTATACTGAATCCAACAGCATATTAAAAGGATTATATGTGAGATTTTTTCCCAGGATCCAAGGGTGGTTCGACATAAGAAAATCAATCAATGTAATACACCACATGGATAGAATGATAGAGAAGAATCACATGATCATTTCCATTGATGCAGATACATCGTTTGACAAAATCCAACACCCCTTCACTATTAAAAAACACTCAATAAAGTAGAAATAGAGGGGCAATTCCTCACAACGATAAAGGGCATTTTTAAAGCACCCACAGCTAACATCACACTCAATGGAGAATACTGAAAGCTTTTCCCTTAAGATCAGGAAAAATAAGGATACTGGCTCTCACCATTGCTATTTAGCACTGTGCTGGAAGCTCTAGACAAGAAAAAGAATAAAAACCATCCAAATCCAAAAGAAAGAAGTAAAACTCTGTATTGGCATATGACTTGTGATTCTACGTATAGAAAATTCCAACGAATCCACGAGAAAGCTACTAGAGCTAATAAATGAATTCAGAAAAGTTTCAGGGTATAAGGTCAACACATGGAAATCAGTCATGTTTCTACACCAGCAATGAACAAACTGAAAATAAAATTAAGAAAAAAATTCCATTTACCATAGCACCTAAAAGAATAAAACTACCTAGGTATAAATTTAAGCAGGATAATTAAAGGCGTGTACATTAAAAACAATAAAATAATGCTGAAAGAAATTAAAAGAAGATCTACATAAATGGAAAGACATCCTGTGTTCATGGTCTTAATATCGTTAAGATGTCAATACTACCTAAAGTGACCTAGAGATTCAAGGCAATCTCTACCAAAATTTCAACAGATTTTTTGCAGAAATGAAAAGCTGATCCTCAAATTCATATGGAATTGCAAGGGCACAGGAATAGCTAAAACAATCTTGAAAAAGAAGAACGAAGTAGGACTCATACTTCCCAATTTCAAAATGTACTATAAGGCTACAGTCATCAAAACATTCTGGTACTAGTATAAAAATAGGCACAAAGACCAACAGAACTGAGAGTCCAAAAATGAACCCATAGATCTAAGGATACTGATTTTCAACAAAGATTCTAAGTCCATTTAATGGAGAAAGAATAGTCTCTTCGACAAATGGTGCCGGAGCAACTGGCTCTTCAAATGCAAAAGAATGAAACTGGAGTCACACCTTACACCACAGACAAAAACTAACTCCAAATAAATGAGGGGCCTAAATATAAAAATTAAGACCATAAAACTCTTAGAAAAAAATAGGGACAAAGCTTCAGAACCTTGTTTTTGATAGTGGATTCTTAGATATGACACTAAAAGCATGAGCAACAAAAGAAGAAATATATAAATTGGACTTCATCAAAATTAAAAACTTTTGTGCATCAAATGACTTTATCAAGAAAGTGAACAGACAGCCTACAGAATGGGAGAAAACATTTGCTAACTGTCTGTCTGATAAGGGCTTAAAATAGACTCGACGGCAATGGGTTTGTTTTTGTTTTTTTTTTAGTAGGATGGCTACCATCAAAAAGAAAGAAATAATAACAAGTGTTGTCCAGGATATGGATAAATTGGAATCTTTGAATGCTTTTGGTGAGAATGTAAAATGGTGTAGCAGCTGTGGAAAACAGTTTGGTGGTTTCTCAAAAAACTAAACGTAAAGTTACCATATAACCCAGTAAGTCCACTAGGTCATACCCCTGAAAACAAATACTTGTACATCAATGTTCACCATACATCATTCACAAGAGCCAAAAGGTGGAAACAACTTAAGTGTCCACGGAAAGACGAAGGTATAAACAGGATGTAGTATATTCATACAATGGAATATTATTCACCATAAAGAGAAATGAAGCTCTGATGCATGCTTATGACATGAATGAATCTTGAAAGCATTATGCTAAATGAAATAAGCCAGACACAAAAGTACACATATTGTATGATCCTACTTACATGAAATATCCAGAATCGGCAAATGCATAGAGACAAAAGTTTATTTGTGGTTACCAGGGGTTAGAAGTAGGCAGGAATAGGAAGTTATTGCTTAAGGGGTACTGAGTTTTTGTTTGGCTTGATGAAAAATTTCTGGAAACAGTGGTAATGGTTGCACAACATAGTGACTATAATTAATGTCACTGAATTGTACAATTAAAAATGGTTAAAATGACAAATTTTTGTTATCTATATTTTACCACAATAAATTTTTTAAAAATAATGATATTATAGTAATGGCATCTCTATTTACTGGGCAACACCATGTGCCAGGAACAGAAGCAACTGAGTATCATATATTACCTTACGTAATCCTCACAACAGCTTCTGAGACGGTTTTATTAGCCTGTTTTACAGGTACATGAACTCCTAATAAACATCATTTTTAACAGTTGTCCGATATTTAATTGTATGCATATAGTATCACTTGTTGTTGTTAGATGTCGTCGAGTCGGTTCCGACCCTATGTACAATAGACAGAAACACCGCCCAGTCCTGCACCAACCTCACAATCATTGATATGTTTGAACCCATTGTTGTAGCCACTATGTCAATCCAACTCATTGAGAGTCTTCCTCTTTTTCAATGACCATCTACTTTATTTAACTATAATCCTACAACGTCTTCCATGAAATCGTCACAATACAGGACGTGGAGTGTCACAAGTCTTGTTATGAGGCCAACACACAGCCCACCAGATGCACTGTTTGGGGCGGTCTACCTACCATCAACTGATGAATAAGTCTCACATGACTCAAAGATTTTCTTGTTAGACCAAAAGTGGGCACTACAGAACCTTATTAGCTCAACAGAACCTATATTTTTAAAGATATTTTATAATTTATAAACATGGAATAGAAAATGTTGGAACTTTTCATCATGAACAGTATGGCACCGAATGAGATTTGATTGTCTATGCTTAACATATAGTACACTCAGGTAAGGGGAGGCAGAAGTAAAAAACACATGAAATACTAACTTGTTCCGTTTAAGTCAACCATTAAGCCATGCTGCACATGCTCCTGAATAAGCTGCAACGTCCTTTCAAATATTTCTCCTGCTCTTGCTTGTTCAACAGTGTAAGGGTCTCTTGGATACCGGAACAAGGCCAGCAAATCACTTGGAGAGCGAGGACGGCTATGGGGAGTTTAGAGAGGAAAAAAAAGAGAAAATACAACTCAAATAAAAAAAAATTACTGAAGATGAAAATCCCTAATACCCAAAAACATAATCACTGCTATTTTAATATTTCTGTAGCTATCTTTATACAGACGTAATATGGTGATATACTGCACTTATCCAAAGCGGAAGGCAACAAAACAAGAACAGACAGACAAAAACCAAAAGACACTAAAAACAAATCATTAATTACATCAGCAGAGAAAAACATACGTATTCCATTTTAATTCAAATGGAGAAAAACTCTTTGAATTGCTAACATGAGATAAATACATGAACGGCTTTCAAAATATTTTTGTTTTTGCCAAATCGTTTAGGAACAAGCCAAGAGAATGAGCTAATTTTTTTTTTTTTATTTGTGAGTCAGAGTTCCACTTCTATTTGGAAAATAGATGTCTTTCTGTTATCTTAACCCCCAGAAAATAGTCAGATGCCCGTGTTGTCTGTGATTTTTAAATGAAAACACTTTGTTCTACAGATGTAACAGAGGTCAAAGATTTGTGTAGTAGCATTGCATGCATTCTTTAGATCCTGAAAGTGCAGGGACTGAGGGTCAGAAGCCTGCCTGCATCTCCACAGTACCTGTCAAACAAATGCGTGCGGGTGGAATTTATAGCTCTGTCAACAGTCGCAATTGCTTCAACAATCGATGTGGCTACAAATGGGTCTCCATTTCGACTGACGTCAGGAACTAGGAAAACACAAAGTTGCATATTACCAGGAAAGAAAAATACTATATAAGTTACTCATAAAATAACGTCTAGACACTACATCATTTAGACTTATGGCACACTTTTCTCCAAATGTTATTCTAGTTTTCAAACCAAAGCTTGAACTATTTTATCACAAATTCAACTGGAAGCTATTTTTAGATGGTGTGGAAATTACAGACTTTTTAATTTTTGAAATCATGTGTTACCCTGTAAAAGGACGTGGAAAAGTAGGTGTAACATAAAACGCTGAGGTTCTTACAACAGCGAAGCATGACAGTCTAACTAACGGGTATGTTAGCTCAGGCCAACCTGGGTGGACAGAGAGCGGTCAGTGACGGTGTTTTAACTTCAGGTGCATTCTGGGTTTTCTTCTTCTATTTCTCCTCTCCACCAGCTCATACGCTACTGCTGTCTAAAAAGCCTGCAATTTGAACCAGGAACCATCAGCTCCTGGCCCAAAGGCATGAGAAGCAAGCTTGTTTTGCTCCTGTCACCCACAAACTTCTCCGATGCTACCAAGGCTGTCCGCTCCAAAGCTACAAGATAAATGCAGTGAAAACGAAAACAAGTGTTTCATTCTCTTCAGTCTTGGTCATGGAGGCTGAAGGTTCTGGAGCTACCATTTTTTGTTTCCATCAATCAGCCGCCAAACAAATCTATTCTTTCTTCAGGATACTTCCTAGTTGACCTTCTGCTATGCCACTGCAAACACGCTAGGCCAGGCCTCCCTCCCTTCATCCAGAGATCCTGACGGCAATTCCCCATCTGACTTCTTCCCCTGGAAACTTCCCTGCGTACTCGGGACCAGAATCATACTGGGGATGGAGGAAGACAGTAATGCTTGCCAAATATTCCATGGACTCGCCTACATTTCTCAGCTCCATTAGTCAGAATCGCTTCAAAGGCAACTAACTAACAACAACAACATGCAGCTGGGCAGCAACATGTGACTAGTTCTGGTCAATGGGCTGTCAGCAGAATTGATCTTTCACTTCTAGGTCAAAGCACAAAATCCTATGGGGCAGTTCTACTCTGTCCTACAGGGTTGCTATGGGTCAGAATGGACTTTACAACAGTGGGTTTGGTTTGCGTTGGGTTACTAAATTTTAGTCGAGATAAAAAGAGCAATAATAATAACGATGATAGTCAATATCCACTGAGTGTCTGCCATGTCATTAATATACCAAAGAGCCATATGAGCTAATAATTAGTTTTATATACATCTTACAATAAGGAAACTAAGCCTTAGAGTACATGACTTACCCAAGGTCACACAATCCATTGGCTTACCTTCTAAGCCAGTGCTGTTCAATAAATGTTCTGTTGATGAAAATGTTCTATATTTGCACATGTGGCTATTGAGGAGTTGAACTGTAATAAGGGCTACAGTTTTAAATTGTAATTGATTCTAATTAACTTATATTTAAATTTAAATAGCCACATGTGGCTAGTGGCCTACCATATTGGATGGCACAGTAATTGTCCTGCCAAATAATTTACCTTTCTTTTATTCTCCAAAAACATTACTTTTTAAATCTTATTTATGAAGGAAGTAGGGGCAGCAGCACTAGTGGCAGCAGGAGTAATAATATCGCCTAATATTTATTATTTCCAAACGTGCCGGGCTCACAACAATCCTGTGCTGTAGTTCCACTATCACTTATTTTCACAGATGGGGAAGCCGAGATTCAGAGGGCTTACAAAACCCACACAAGGCCAACAGGCAGCGAGTGCTGGAGCCAGTACACAGGCATGGCCTCGTTCACTGAAAACCAAATTATAACAGTGAATAAATTAAAACATACATGAAAAAAGGACATCAAAACCCTCTGTTTAGTCCATGTTCCTTGGAGGAAAAAGTGTCGGTAGTAACTTCTTCTACAAATCCTTACAGAATTTTCTCTCTGTACACACATACGGACACTTGTATCTACCCAGCCATAAAAATGGGATCGCACTATGCATGGTATGCGGTAACCTGCTTATTTTCATTTAAAACTATACCATTGATATTTTTTTACATGATCTGTATCATTTTCATGGCCCCTCAGTAATCCCCTTTAAAGGTATCACTTACTTAACCAGTCTTCTATTTTTAACATTTAGACTGTTTCCATCTTAAGTACACACACAACTTACCCTTTAGTCTCCTGACGATATTGTCTCATTACTACTTTCCTCTTATCATTTATTCTTCACTTAATATTTGTAAAGCAGCAAGAACTTACTGTATAAATAACTCCCTTCCAGCCAATCTTGAATGCTTAACTATTGAATTGGCTCTTGCCAGGTCACCAACATTTGCTTCACTTGACTTCTGAGATACACTTCCTTCTGGTTTTCCTCCTGCCTCACCAGGACTCCTTCTCTGTCTCAGTGTCTCTCTTGCACACTCTTGCTCTATCTCTCTTCTTCTGACCAACAGGTACACAGAGTTGGATTAATTATAATCCTTGCTTCCTCATGCATACTGATCACTGACCCATTTTGGGGTGTCTTTTTGCTGGCTTCTCTTTCTTTGACAGATGTCTAACTGCCAGAGAACCCCAGGACATAATAATCAGTGGTTTTGTCTATCTGGAAACCCTGGTGGAGTGGTGGTTAAGAGCTATGGCTGCTAACCAAAAGGTTGGCAGTTCGAATCCACCAGGTGCTCCTTGGAAGCCCTGTGGGGAAGGTCTACTCTGTCCTATAGGGTCGCTGTGAGTCAGAATCAGCTCGAGAGCAATGGTTTGGTTTTTGTTTTGTTTTTTGGTTTCTTCCATCTACAGCCTCTCCCTAGGTGATCTCATTTGATCTCATGGTTTTAATGTTCTCAAGTTTATATCACCAGCCCTGATCTTTCCCTTGAGCTCCAGACTTGTATATCCCATTGCTTACTCAGGCATTTCAAACTTATCGTGTTCAAACAGAACTCTTGATTCTCATCTTCCCCCAAACTGGCTCCTAGCCTGATGATCTCTACCTTCCAATACACAGTACCTAAATAGCTCAGGCAAAAATCCAAGTGTGATCCTCGATTCTACTTTCCCACCTCTGAGAGGCCACCCATTAGCCCATCCTGTCAGATCCGCTAAGTAATATGTCCAGAATCCAGTCAATTATTGCCTCCACTGCTACCAACGCTGGTGTAAGTCAGTAACTTCTCTCACTGGGACCAGAATCCTCATCTCATTTTCTTCTTTCACATTTAACCCCTTGCAATTTTTTACCCATCGCAAAAAAAAGTAATCTTTTAGAAATATAAGTTGACTTACAGCTCTCCCCTACTGGGAACTGTCCAATGACTTCCAATGATGATTAGAATAAAAATCGAATTCCACAGTATGACCAGCAAGGCCCACAGGACTGGCCATTTTCTCTCCAGCCTTTTCTCCCTGTGCTGATCCTCTTACAGAAGCCTATTGCTCTCACCACCCTGGCTTTCAGCTTGTTCTTAGGGCATCATACCTGCTATTCCCTCCAACCAGATTGCTCCTCCCCAGGTTCCATGTGGCTTCATTTTTCTCATAATTTACTTATTCCAGGAGGTCTTCCTTGACCATCTTATCTAAAAAAGACCTCCTCCATCTCTCTCTAACCCTAGGAGAGCTAAGGAGATTTCTACAAAAGGGATATTTGAGCATGATGGGGCTTACCTGGTGTTATGGACTGAACTGTGCCCCCCAAAAATACGTGTTATAAATCTTAAACCCTATACCTGAGAATGGGTTTTCTTTGTTACGGTAATGAGGCAGTGTCTTAAATCAATCTCTGTTGAGATATTAAAGAGCAGATTGAGGAAGTAGCTAAGCAAGCAAGCACAGATAGTACAAGATAGATGTCACGTCACATGAGATCTCCAAGGAACCAAGAAACAGAAGCTGTAAAGAGACAAGGACCTTCCTTCAGAGCCAAAAGAGAGAGGAAGCCAACAGAGAGAGAGCAGGCATACTGAATTCGGACTTCTAGCCTCCTAAACTATGAGCAAATAAATTTCTGATCATTAAAGCCACCACTTATGGTATTTCTGTTACAGTGGCACTAGAAAACTAAGACCCCCAGTGAAGTTAGGTATTCTAGTATAGGCCAAAGCACAAGCAAGGGCTAAGTGCCACACGGGGTACGCAGGTTCTAGGAGGCATATGGCTAAAACTAAGGGTACACAGAGAGCTGGGGAGACGGACTATGCAGCTGGTGACATGCAGGTTGGGGACAAACTGTAAGGACTTGATGCAACGTTAAAGGGTTTGGATTTTATCCTAGTATTAACAGAAAGCATGAAGAAATAGGAGCAACATGTAATGAGACTTATTTTTGTAGAAAAATGACTCTGGAGATTATGTGCAGATACACTAGAATGGTGTGAGGCCTGCTGCAATAACCTGGACAAAATACAACAAGCACCAGGGTAAGACAGGGGCAGCGGGCAGAAAATGCAAGAGGGAATAGAATGTGGAGGCAGAATCAACACGATTCTAGGACTACTGACAGGCCTTAGGGAAAGGGAACTGCTGATGGTTATCTAGAGGTTTATACTGAAAGACACTGAGGACCTAATACACCCCAGCAGTATGCAAGGCCATACTCAATAGAAAGAAAAAGCACAGCTAAGGAGCATATAATTTTTTTTACAGCAATAACTATATCACTTTTGCCAAAAGATGACTGTAAATTATATATTTAAACAGTATAGGATTTGAATGACCACGAAACTAAACCACCAAATGATTGAACAAGGAAAGTTTTACCAAGTGAATAGACCACAGTGGCTTGCAGAATCTCCAAAGAAGAGCAGAAAGAATGAGGGCCTGGGAGACTGAGCCTGGCCCGGCCACTAACTGAGCTTTATAACACTGGGCAAGCTGCCTTTCTGGGTCCTTGGTTTCCTCACTTGTAAATTCACGATGTGTTCTCTTCTAAAAACAATTCTTAAAATTCTCTACTAATTAACCTGCCATTACACGGGAAGGCTGAGTATTTTCTTTCAGTTGCCTCTGACACCATTAAGTTTATGGGAGTTATAAAAGACTCTGTGAGCCCGTGTAATCTTACCGTTCACACTCAGGACCATACTAACTGAGGCATAGCCAATGGTGTTCCGGGCCACACACTCGTAACGGCCTGCATCCGCTGTTCCAACATCATTGATGGTCAAGAATCCCTCGGGGTTAATGTGGAATTTTCCACTCTCTGTTACCTGAACCCCATCCTGGAGCAAAATGAATAATAATAACAATCGGAATTAGAATTAGAGGTTTTTGTTTTTTGTTTTTTGGGGCGAGGGGCAGGAATACCATTTGTTAGGCCTTTCCAAATGGAAATGTCTTAAGGATTTGGCTCAGATCTTTCCAAAATTAGAGAGTGAAATTTAATATAATTCGACCAATACCAATATAGTGGAATAAACTTTCTTAAGCATTTACCCTTTGCTGAGGTCAAAGCTGGATGCAAAAGATACAAAGAGGAATGAGACAGGCTGTACCGGACAGAGTTTTCCAGGACAGTGGTGGTGCTGTTGGGGGGCGTGGGGAGGATCCACATGGTAATCTCCATAGGATAAATGCATAAGATATAGGATAAAATATGGTATGAATGCTGGGGCGCAATGGAATCAATGGCCTCTAATACAGCCTATGAAATGCTCCCTGAAAGAGACAACAGTAGAGCTGAGACTTACAAGATGACTTGGAGCCGAAGAAGGAACAGGTGAGTGTTCCAGGCCCAGGTAGGAGCCAGGACAAACACACAGGTGTGTATGCAGAAAAGAAGACATGTATGGTTTGGGTACAGGCTGAGAGGTAAGGCAAGGCAGGCTGTGAGATAAAGCTAGTGGGGCAAGCAGGGGGCAGGTACAGAGGCCCTTATACTCCATGCTTCAGAATTTGCACTTTATTCAGTGGGTGATGGGAACCATTAACATGATCATCTCTGATCATTTCCATATTAAAGCAATTGTTTGCATTTTTTAAGTACAGTGAAGAATTTTTATATCAGGCTTGATAAAAAACAAACACAAAAAACTGAAACAACAACAAAAGCCTTCCTGACTCTATGGATTATGTGACCTTGGATCTAATCACAGGTTTTTCTTTGCTTTTGTCACTGGGGAAACCCTGGTAGCACAGTGATTAAGAGCTATGGCTGTTAACCAAAAAGGTTGGCAGTTCGAATCCACCAGGTGCTCCCTGGAAACCGTATGGGGCAGTTCTACTCTGTCCTGTAGGGTCGCTACGACCCTGTAGGGTCGCTATGAGTTGGAATTGGTTTTGTTGTCACTGGGAAGGATATGAAAAGGACAATGTCCAGAGTTTGGCTGTTTTGTTTTCATAAGTCAGGACACCCTCAGAATTTCTTCAACTCAAAAGTTTACAATTTGAACATTTTGTTCTTTTTCCTGGTATAAAAAATCTGTAGAAGAAATAGGCAGGTACTAGCTCCCCTCACTTAATAAAACTTCCTACAACAGAAGTAGAGTCTGAATGGCTCTTCTGTGCTCTGAAGACAAGGCAGCACCCAAGATTTATTACCTTATTCCATGTTATGACTGGCTCAGGCTCACCCTGGGAACTGCATGGAATCTGGACATTGGTGCCAACTTCCACGGTCATATCACTTGGAATGCTGGCAAACACTGGGGTAACTACAAGGCAAGGGACATGCAACTGATAAATGTGCAGAAACCATGAAAACTTGAAATTTATACAAAAAAAAAGCACAAGCACGCTTTCCCTCAATCAGGCCAGATCCAACAGCACTGAGAACTATTCGGCACAGGTACCAGGCCCTTTCTCTAATCTCCTAACTGCTTCTTCACTTAATGACAAAGCTAAAACGGACAAGAGATCATCTGCCCAACTACTCACCCCATAATCCAACACTCTTCACAACATGAGCTCTGGTGTTTGAAGAGTACAGTCAACGCTAACTCCTCACCGCTCCTGAGCTAACAGCCCCAGTGCCTCTGACATATCCCAAAGATCAGCCTATGCTGAGTGCTCTCAGTACCTCCCACACCTTCGTCCCCCACCCCCACCCACTACCCACACCACAGGGAGCCATGGCGGCCAGGGACAGTCTCTGAGCATATGCTGAGGAGCATAATGAACTCTGCAGAGAGTTTGATTAGAGGAAGAAAATACATAGTTAGACAGAAGTAGCTTTTCTCTTCTGAAAAGTTAAGAAAGTTGGCTAAATATGATAAAGTTCTGGGTGGTTTTTTAAAATCAGTTCTACTCCATGTGTTCTCCCCGTGAACAGGCCGAGTGTTTTTAGCCACCCCAAATTCTATCAAGTCAGGAACCACAATGGCAAACCTCATAAAGCCCAGAGCCAACAAAGCCGGGTTGAGTTTTCAACAATCTGTTGATAAGAAACAAGAGGGGAGCCCTCTCTCAAAGTCCCAAAGCATTTCACATGTCAACAAAGAGTCATGATGGAATTCAAATGCCCTTAATCCCACCCCACTCTTCTCACTCTCCTGACCTCACAGGTCTGATTTTCAGTACAATGGGCTCTGGGTTATAAAGCAGCCTTGGCCGCCTCATTTCTAGGAGCCGCTTGGGCTTTAGCTGTCTGTGCTTGGAGACATTACTTAATCTTCTTTATCCTGATTCTATCAAAAAAGATATGAGGTAACTAAAAGTCTTCTAGAACAGGCTAGACAAAAACAGGCAAACAGCACATCCAAAAAGGACGAAGAAAAAGCAGGAATCAAATCATCAGACGGCAAACAGGAGAAAAACACAACTGGGCCTCAGTGAGCTGGCTTTACGAAACCCTTTGCTACTTAAAGGCTCATCTTAGAAAAGATTCGTATGAAACAACCCTCTTCTAAAGTAATATTAATTACCGCAGTCGATCTAAAAACCTGATCGGTCTCACTTTAACAAGTCAGCCTTATCAGAATTACATTTGAGCATCCTTAAAAAAAATAAATCTTTTCACTAGCTAAAGTGAATGGGATCTAACGAGATGCTATTTAAACACTTTAGGAATACAAGTATAAGTGACATGAAAAAATACAAAAACGGAAGAGTAAAATTCTTCTAATTAACAGTAAAACTAATATCGGCAGTATCAGAACAAATCAACTGAGTACAATACAAAGGAATGGGACACGGACCTCTTGGCTGTACCGTCAAATGTGCCACAACCCTCTGGGAGCCAATGATGTTGACAGCCTGGCACTCATACTGCCCCTGATCATGAAGAGCAACTCCGGAGATCCGCAGCGTGCCCGATGACAACACCAGGTGCCGTCTGTCTACGGAGAGTTGACTCCCTGAAATGCAGAGGTGGTATCTGAGTTATTATTTCCCCTCTACAGTACACAATTCGTCATTGATGTTAATTAAAGGTCCAAAAAAAAAAACAAATCAAACTCATTGCTGTCAAGTCAATTCCAACTCACAGGTATCCTATAAGACAGAATAGAACTGCCTCATAGGGTTTCCAAGGTGGATTCGAACTACCAACCTCTTGGTTAGCAGCCAAGCTCTTAACCACTGTGCTACCAAAACCAAAATCCAAACCCATGGCCATCAAGCCAATTCCGACTCTTAGTGACCCTATAGGACAGAGTAGAGCTACCCCACAAAGTTTCCAAGGAATGCCTGGTGGATTGGAACTGCCAACCTTTTAGTTAGATGATGCTGCTCTTAACCACTATGCCACCAGGGTTTCCCTGTGCTACAAGGGCTCCTAATTAAAGGTAACAACCAAAAAACCAAACCCACTGCCGTCGAGTCGGCTCCAACTCATAGCAACCTTATAGGCAGGAGGTGAAAAACTCAGGGGTTAAGGAGAAATGCATCGGAGTCTGGCAGTATGAGCCACGACATGGAATAATTTACCCTAGCCCCCCCTTTCCCTCCAGTAAGCAAATAATTCATTCAGCAAACTTTCATTAAATGTCCTTAAGATAAGCCATACATAAGCTGTGTGCAACCAACACAGGGATAAATAAACACAGTCTCTGACTCCCACGTAACTCACAGTAAGGGGGACGAGAGGCACAAACAGGAGAGAGCGCTGCGACGCACGCACTGAATAAGAATAAACTAGGATGACATGGGGACTCAGTTTGTGTTTGCTTCTTTACTTGTGTCCCAGAGGAGGCAGGAGATTCAGGAAGCCCGGGGTCTGAAATCTTACCTCCTTTCGTCCATGCAATGACTGGCTGTGGATAGCCCTTTGCTTCGCACTGGAAATCGACTGTCTGGCCCTCGATAACAGTCCTGTCTTGAGGTGTCACAGTGAACTGAGGAAGAGCTTCCGGAAGTGAAAACATTCAAAACATGAAATTTAAAAAACAGCAGTAGGTAAAAAGGCTACACATCAAAGCTAACATTAGCAATTTTTCTTCACCCTAGGGAAGCATGCTTCCATTTAAAAAAAAAAAAAAGTTCCCACGGAGTCAATTCCGACTCATAGCGACCCTATAAGACAGAGGAGAGCTGTCCTATAGAGCTTCCAAGGGTACCCCGTGGATTCGAACCGCCGACCTTTTGGTTAGCAGCCGTAGCACTTAACCACTATGCCACCAGGGTTTCCTATAATTCCATTAGTGACAAGAAAACGATCAGAGTTGTAACAGGACATTTTACTGCTGAATACACAATTGATGAGAAGATAAGAATGGAAAGATTTACCTCGTTCCTCAGCTTAAATTAATATGTGCAAATGATGAACAAAATATCATCTAGTACATCTGTGTTTACCGACAGAAGTTTTTATTTATTATTGTTGTTGTGAAGTGCTGTCGGGTCAGTTCCGACTCGTAGCAACCCTAAAGACAGAGCAGAATTGTCCCATAGGGCTTCTCAGGAGTGGCTGGTGGATTCGAACTGCCGACCTTTTGGATAGCAGCCAAGCTCTTAACCATTGCACCACCAGGGCTCCATTTTATTATTATTGGGTGAAAAAAGCAAGTTAGAGAACAGCATGTCCAGTATGATTCCATTTTTATGAAAATAGCCATCACTACAACAAAGAGTAAAGACCACATAACATGGATACGTTACTATACGTGCTACAGGTGCATAAAAAGAACTATCAAGATGGATTAACAACAGACTGCTGTCCCTGGAGGCAAGAAACGGGTCGATGAGAAAGGAGCGGGGAAAGAAAAACATTCTTTATATTTTGCACTTTAGTATTGTTTTAATGTTTTCTAACAAACACCTCATTTTCCAATTTATTTAAAAACTAAAAAAACCCATTTTTATAGTCAACTAAGCAGTCTGGAAACACATAGCAAAAGTCTTTAAAATTTAAAAAATAAAAAACACACTCCCAGAATTTTATGTCCAAAAATCAGTCCCTGCAAAGCATTCAAAGATGCATATGCAAGGCACACTGACTAATTCAATCTATGTGTGGGCAGACACACATTCATCTACTCCACAAATATTTATACATGCCAGGTGCTTTAGCTGCTAGGGATGATCACGACTGGAAAAAACAAAGACCCTCTAATAAAGGAGCTTCTAATCAGAAAATAAAAAAAAAAATCACCAAGTCATACCTAATAAGGCAAATGGTGGTAGTATGATTTGACAAAAATGAAACAAGGTAGGGAGAACACAGAGTACTAGGATGGGGATGGAAACCAGGACAGGGCTTGCTTCTAGAATGGTCACAAATAAGACAAGAGGGTAAGCCATGTGGATACACTGATCCAAATAATCTGTCTTTACTTCTACTGCTTACCTTGCACAATGATATGAGCAGTGGCATGGATGCTATCGATACTGTTGGACGCAAAACACATGTACTCCCCACTGTCTTCCTGTATGACGTTCTGTATATAAAGGCCACCAGAAGGAGTGGTATTTACTCTAGGATCAGCTGGTAAAGGTGTTCGGTCACCTTTCGTCCAGGTGATGCGTGGTTGAGGGTGACCTGTGGCACTGCATTCCAACGTGACACTTTCTCCCACCAACACTTCCGTGTTCTGTGGCTGTATTACGAATGTGGGTCGAGCTGTCCCAATTAAAAAAAAAAATCTGAATTAATTTCTTCCAGTTAAACAATAGCTCCTTGAAGCATTCTATTTTAAGGCTCCTCACTCTACATAATTTACCTCCAAAACTAGCAAAACGAACACAAAAGTTAATTGTGTACTTTTCTTTCTTTTTTTAAGAACTGTGCAGACAGGTAAAGTGGATCATTGCCTTATGTCAAACAAAATGCAGGTACCCTGTGCACAATAAAGAATTATGATGGATTGGTAAGAGCCAAACTGCTTCTTTACATATTTACTTGACTCTATTGAAAAGTCTAACATCTGTTCATTCTGAATGTGTTATGGAAATCTTACCAATTGTTCTTAATGACCCAAAACATTGCTTTTAAAGGCAGAGGCATTCAGAGCATATAACAAACATTACATTTGACACACAAAAAGAAAAATGCAAATTACAACTATATTAAGATAATATTTTTCAACTCTGAATACATTTACTAATGAATTTTGTGGGTGAGTTTATGCAGAGACAGGATTCTTATACGTTATTAGTAGGAATACTGACACAACCAACCTGGAGAGTACTATGACCATATATATCAAAATTAAAAATTACTATGACCTTTTACCCAGCAATTACCCTTCTAGGAATTTATTCCATAGATAGTTTTACATGCACGTAAAATGACATGCATGCAGGTTCCCCCCCCCCATATTATTTCTTCAGGTCAACAACCCTTATCCACAATTCTGAAATCCAAAAATCAAATTTTTTCACTTACTTGTTGGCAAAACTTGACGTGATCTGGCATGAGGCTATTTATAGTCTTTATTTATTCCACTTATACTGTGACTATTCATTCAGGTTGCTACAGAATATGATTATATTGATTATAAAATAGTACCCAAGACTCTGCTGCCAATTTAAGTTATCACATGGATAACGCAGTATTTTACCCTTCTAAGGAAATTTCTCAAAACTCTTAATTTCAATTGACATCTGGCCTGAAGGATTTCTGGATAAAGGAGTATGGGCTGGTGACAGCAAATATTTTTGGGAAAAAATGAAATGTACACCAAAAGAGAACTAGTTAAATAAATTATATAAATTTTGGAACTCTCGGTCCATAAAAGGCATGCTGAATATTCCTTATACATATGAAAGAGAGAAAACAATTTTTAAAAATTTGAGTGTTCAAATGAAAGGCTAGAAATAATTTTAAAATCTAGCAAGTAAAAAAAAAAATCACTTGTCTTTCACGTGCTTTTAACTTTTCTAGCAGGATGAAGAAGAAACTACTATTAGTAATTTTGGGAGAGGGGAATTGGGGTGTGAATTGAGTGAATAATAGAAATAGCCAGGAGGGAATCTTTTCTATATGTTTTTGTTTGTTAATGTGTAAAACATAGTAATCAAATATCTAAGTAGAATAAGTAATAAAAAAATACATAAATGACATTCAATATCAGCCTTGCTAGGGATATGGCAAACTAGAGACAGTGAAGTTACTCACAGAAATAAGTAGAATACCAGTTAAAATTTGCTTTGAGGACATTTGCAGAACCTTATAAATTTGGCATTAACTAGCCTTAAACCCATTGCCATTGAGTCAATTCCAACTCATAGCAACCCTAGTACAGGGCAGAACTGCACCACATGGTTTCCAAGGAATGCCTGGTGGATTCTAACTGCCAACCTTTTGGTTAGCAGCTGTAGCTCTTAACCACTACGCCACCAGGGTTTCCTAACTAGCCTTAAGGGATGTGAAAGACAAGAGACAAAGATCAGAACCTGCCCAAGATGAGGCGCCAAATAGAAAACACTATATAAAGCTGGGTCTCCGAAGCACCATAACATCAGTATGGGAAAGTACTAGAAGTAAAGTCAACTTCCACCTACCTCCCACCCAGGGCACTATGCTGAGTAGAAAGGGAAACAGATCTTATTTACATTTTCTTAACTAAAAGCTGGTCCCCACATGGGTTTGCTGCATTACCCCACATTAGACAGAAGGAAGGTGATCTCCAATGGAAGAGCTGAGGTGCAGATAAAAATAAAGGGCCAAAAAGTGCTAAGTGTATGGCCACATCTAGACAAAAACTAGGCAAGTGAAATAACAATGATGTTTTATAAGTTAAAAAAAAAATAATAATAACTCAAGTAAACTAGAAAGGGTGATTGTATTTGGGGGAGAAAGACAAAGACAGTAACTTTAGACTTTGGCAACTTAAGAACTCATATAAAATTTTCTAGGATAACTACTTAAAATAGTAGAATTTGAGTATACAACTTCCAAACCAGTAGTGGGAAATGAAAAGTAATTATTCCAAAATATGGCAAGAAACATAGAAAACGCTGGACATACAACCAAAAATAAGATGTAGATAGATAAATCTAAACACATTGGTAATTACCATACATATAAATGGACACACTTCAAGAAAATGATGTCAGTATGTTTTGTTTTGTTTTTTTTTAATTAGCTCTAAATTGTTTCTAACAAACACATTCAGACCATATGGATATAGAAAGGTTCAGAGAAAAACGATGGGAAAAAATACACCACAGAAATACTAATCAAAAGAAAAGTATTTCACCTATATTAAACCAAATTAACTTTTAAGACACAAACAAAGGTAGAAGTGTTAATGATAAAAAGTTTAATTCACCAGGAAGACAAAAATTACAAACCTTTATTCCCCCAATACAGAGCTTCAATAGATGGTGTATTTAACCCTTTATGACCCACTGAGATTTACAAGTCACTCTCTTATGACTACTATAGATTATTACTGCAGTCTAGGACAGGGGTTGGTAAACTGTTTCTGTAAAGGGCCAGGCAGTATATATTTCAGGCTTTGGGGCCACAGAGTCTACAGCCATTACTCAACTCTGCCATTATAACACAAAAAAAGTCATAGATGATCCGTAAACAAGTGTGGTTGTGTTCCGATAAAACTTGTTATTGACATTAAACTTGAACTTCCTATAATTTTCATGTGTCATAAGATGGTACTCCACTTAAAAATGCTTGGCAGTCTTAGAAAAATGGGGGGTGCGCCAGTTTGGGCCCCCAAGGTATAGTTTGCTGACCCGTGGGCTAGGCTATCGGGTTTCTAAATGGCTGATTCCCTGTCTCTATAGTGACTTCCTATACACCAGACTGCAGGAGACACTTGATGTGTATGCTAGAGACCTATGTCAACATGCTCAAATTAGCATATTAAATAACGTGGCACAGTGGTTAAGAGCTCAGCTGCTAATCAAAAGGCTGGCAGTTCATATCCACTAGCCACTCCTTGGAAACCCTATGGGGCAGTTCTGCTCTGTCCTATAGGGTCGCTATGAGTCAGAATTGACTAGAGGGCAACAGATTTTTGGTTTGGTTTTTCCTAAGAAAAAAATTTCAAATCAAAGGGGTTAAATTTTGGAACTCTCGGACCATAAAAAGCATGCTAAATATTCCTGTTCCAGGGACCAACTAACCTAACAACTCTCCTAAATGTTTTATTATTCTCCCTTGTTCTATAACATATTCTTACAGCACTGAATCATTTTCTTCACTTTTTTGTGGTTTTTTTTCATTCCTTACACAGACAGTACAATCTCCTTATATACGGAGCTGTATCTTTTTTTTGCACAGGCTAATAGTAGTCTGAACACCTAGAAGAAAAGCTGACTTTGCAAGATGCTCAGTATCTTCTGTTAAACCTGTGGGAATATGCTCAATTAAGAACTTTGATTCAACAGCTGCATCTTCCTTTGCTTTTCTCTGAACTGAAATTTCACAGCTAGGAGTTCTCATTCATTAATATTTATCGACTCTATACTTGCAGCCCTGGCGGCACAATGGTTAAGAGCTTGGCTGCTAGCCAGAAGGTCATCAGTTCAAACCCATCAGCCTTAGAAACCCTGTGGGGCAGTTCTACTCTGTCTTATAGGGTCACTGTGAACCAGAATCAACTCGATGGCTAGGGTTTGGTTTTGGGTTATGCTTGGACGTACCAAGCAATACAAAGCCAAGACTGGTTTTTAAGGAGGTAAAATTTTAAACAAAAAAACACAAAACTACTTATAATGCCATCTGTTAAGTTTTGCAAGGGCTTAAAATATAAAAAAAAAAGACCAAGGGAAACAGAGTGGAGAATGATTTATTACACAGTGGATGTTAAGGGCAGGGGAGAAAGCTGCGCAGAGGAAGTTACAACTGCAACTTTGCCTTGAAGAATGACCTGGACTCCCCCGGCCTACACACCCGAGAATGGCCCGTAGACCCACTGAGAGTCGGGGAGTGACTTGCGCTGTTTTTACAGTAGCAACGATGGATCTAGACTGCTCCACTCCACACTTCTTTAAGAGCTTGCTCCTCTTCAGACCAAAGGTCCCAGATTAAACGGACGGATGAGAGCAAAGGCTGCAAGGCGGCAGGCCCTGGCTGATTACCCGCCACAGCTGTGTTTGGCTTGGCTTGGATGGTCTTTCTAAATTTTACGAATTAATTGCCAATATTTTAAAATTTTGCATAAAAATCCAGATGTTTGGCTACTTTCAGAAAAAGAAGATTAGAGAATCTAGCAAAATAGAGACCCTCATCACCAAATGGCAACAAAAGGTTGTGCTGAGTAGTTGCCTCCTTCAGATGGGGGGTGAGTGGGTGGTGTCACCGGGTGTTCATACAGCCTCTTCAGTCTTCCACAGCTCCCCCTGGACTCCCTGTGCTCATGCCATCACCTGCCTTGACGGCGTAGATGCCCCTGGATTAGGGCTGACTATGGAACAAAGCAAGTCCAATAATGAAGAACTCGTGACACCGTGCTTCAAAAGCCACGTCAGCCAACCCCGGTATATAAATAGGAACTTCAACTCGAGACTTTAGCAATTAGTATTATTTTGTTGAGTTGGGGCGAAAGGAAAAGAAGGAAAGGGCTAGGAAGGAAAGACAATTCTAGAAGGAGCCTGTTACATGAAATCAACGTACCTGGAGATCCAAAGTACCTGAGGGTCACCTCTTGTGTTTTCACTTCTCCTGCCACATTTTTCGCCATGCACTGGTAAATCCCCTCATCTGTCTCCTGAGTGTTTTGAATCATCAGAGTTCCATCGTCCAATAAGTTTAAACGGGAATCTGTTTTCATGCTCAGCTCGTTACTGTCAAGGCAAAAAGCTGACAGACTCAACATTTTAAGGCACACGGAAACTCACCAGCCCCAGTGAAAGGTTTTTTGGGACCAAGAATGGGATTCCAGCATTCCAGAGAGAACGCTGAGCACCTCAGAGAGGCAGAGCGGGAATGCCTTGTCTTCTCAGGACCTTTTTCTCTGAATAGCCTCTGTCTTATTGACATCGCATCTCTGATTAATTCATATATTCACTTTTATTATTTATATGTTCAATCTAGATCTATGTGTTTTAAAGCCATAATTCTGAAGGGAAAACTATAAAGATAGAAAAAAAAATTCAGCTAGTCATCTAGTGCTGCTATAAAAGAAATACCATAAGTGGGTGGCTTTAGCAAGAAGAAACTTCTTTCTTCACAGTAAAGTAGGCTAATTGTCCCAGTTCAGGGCGTCAGCTCCAGGGGAAGGCCTTCTCTGTTTGTTGGCCCTCTTATCAGTCTTTTTCAGGCTAGCAGCTTCTCTGCGCAGGTACCCTGGGTCCAAAGGACACGCTCTGGTCCCCGCGCTGCTTTCTTGGTGGTATGAGGTCCCCCACTCTCTGCTTACTTCCTTTTCTTTTTTATCTCTTGTAAGATAAAAGGTAGTGCAGGCCACACCCCAGGGAAACTCCCTTTACATTGGATCAGGGATGTGACCTTCCTAAGGGTGTTACAATCCCAACCTAATCCTCTTTAACATAAAATTACAATCTCAAAATGGAGGACAACCACACAATACTGGGAATCAGGGCCCAGCCAAATTGATACACACAATTGGGAGCGCATAATTCAATCCATGGCAGTAACATTTTCCTTTGTTTGAGACAAACAGATGAAAGACAAAGGAGTAGGAACATATTTTTACATTACCAAAAGCAATGTAAATATATATGTATATATACATATTTTAAGTAACATCTACAAGCTTCTGAGTGCTTCTGTTTCAAAATATACAATAAGCCAGTGGTACTGCTCCAGCTGCCATTGAGAGCTCATCTGCCCAGATGTGCAATTCCCAGGACACTAATCTCTTGATCCTCCACATGACTGGTGAGTCCTCTGAACAATAAAGGCCTCTCGGCTGGGCTCCTGCCACATCACACAGACATTACCAATTCACCTTGTCTCACGGCCAAGAAAAGAATCCTGTGACTCAGCCCTCCCCCCATGTCTTCACACCAGACTTCATCTCTCAGTTTCTGCCCCCAAACCCCTACTCCACACCCATGTGAAAGTTCTTGGGTCTCATTGTTCAAAAACACGTGAGAAGGCGACAGTTGAAGTTTGACGTGTACCTAAGATCACAACTCATGGTAAACGTGTCAACGGAATAAGAAAAGCCAATATACTGAGCTACATGGGAGAATCCCGTTCCAAAATCTGTTGTCAATGAGTCAATTCCAACTCATAACAACCCTATAAACAGAGCAGAACTGCCCCATAGGGTTTCCAAGGCTGCATATGTTTACGAAAGCAAACTGCCACATCTTTGTCCCACGTAGCAGCTGGTGGGTTCGAACCACCGATCTTCTGGTTAGCAGCTGAGCACTTAACCACTGTGCCACCAGGGCTCCCATATGGGAACACACACACAAAAAAAATGAAACCCACTGTTATCGAGTCGATTCTGACTCATAGGAACACGGTGGCACAGTGATTAAGAGTTTGGCTGCTAACCTAAAAGGCTGGCAGTTCAAATCTACCAGGCACTCCTTGGAAATCCTATGGGGCAGTTCTACTCTGTCCCATAGGGTCACTGTAAGTCTGAAATATGGGAACACAGACACATCTAAAAAAATCCTATTTCTACCAGATCATCAAGACAGATAAAGACACTTTGGCAATAAAGGTTCACTTCCCTTAGTTCAGGAGCCCTGGCTAACCAAAAGGTTGGTGGTTCGAACCTACCATGATGCTCTGAGGGAGAAAGATATGGCAGCCTGCTTATGTAAAAGATTTACAGCCTTGGAAACCCTATGGGGCAGTTCTGCTCTGTCCTATACAGTCACTATGAGTTGGAATCAACTCGACGGCAGGTGGTTTCCCTTAGTTCATGTAATTAATCATCTTCAGTGCTGAGAACGGCTCTACCTTATTCTCCTGCAAAGCCAAGAAATTGTGATTGATTACACCCACTGGAGGAAAAAAAAAAAAAAGCAATTTTTTCTGAGGTGTATTTTTTTCTAAATCATGCTTTAGGTGAAAGTTTACAGCTCAAGTTAATTTCTCATACAATATTTATACACATATTGTTACGTGACCCTAGTTGCAACCCCTACAATGTGACAGCACACTCCTCCTTTCCACCCCGGGTTTCCCATGTCCGTCCAACCAGCTCCTGTACCTTCCTGCCTTTTCATCCCGCCTCCGGATAGGAGTCGCCCATTTGGTCTCATGTCCATCTGCTTGAACTAAGAAGCATTTTTTAAATGTATCTCCTGTGGGCACTGTTAACAGAAACCTCAGAGTGCTTCCCAACAGTCTGTAAAGGCTCTCCTGTGTGATCCACACACATCCTATAGCCCACCAAGTTTTCTTAAGCTCTTCTCTGCCTGGCATGGTCTTAGTCACTAATCCATGAGAAGATTTTTGTTTCTACACAAACTTTTCTGGATAGACGCAACAATCATCTCAGGCCCCATAAATGGCACTCATACCAGTACAGCCCAGCCTCCTTCCAATATCCGCAGTACATAGCAAGTGAGGTGGTTAGCAGAGACACGCTGGGGTAGTGGAGAGAGCCCCAGCCCAAGAAGACAGGTCTCAGGGCTTTGGCCCTAGCTCTGCCATATTTGGCTCTGGGATTTTTAACTCTTAGTATCAATGTGCTCATTTATAAAACGTGGGTATGAACTGTTAGAATCAAATTTATGCTCCTCTATCTTTTAAATCTACCGCCCATGTGTCAGTTTGTCATATTTCAGTGGTGTGTGTGTTGCTATGATGCTGGAAGCTATGCCACCAGTATTTCAAAAAACAGCAGGGTCACCCATGGTGGACAGGTTTCAGGGGAGCTTCCACATGAAGACAGACTAGGAAGAAAGCCTGGTGATCTACTTCTAGAAATTACACAATGACAGTCCTATCGATCACCACAGAATATTGTCCAATGTAGTGCTGGAATATGAGCCCCTGGGCTGAAAGGCGTTCAAGACACACAGTGGCTACAACCATGGACTTAAGCATACTGACGATCGTGACGATTACACAGGACTGGGCAACATTTCTCTGTTGTATGTGAGGTCACCATATGAACTGGACCTGCTTCTACAGCAACTAACAACAACTTTTTAAATACACATTTCATAATACTTCAGAATAACTCCAGTGCGACTGTCTGGATTTTAAATCTCGTCTACTTCAGAACCATCTGCAATACCAAGATATTTAAAGACCGGGACAGCATGTTACATCTTCCCTTGCACAGCAATTGGATCCAACCTCAATGTTATTTCACGGTTCTGACGACAAAATCTAGAGTGACATCAAATCTCCATAGTCTTTGTACGTACTAACATGTCCTCCCATTCTGTATCTGACTTTCCCACTATTCTCGTGTTCCTCTTTTCTATAAATGCTGTTTTACTCACACAACCCAGCCAGGTTTGCCTTTGAGAGTCTGGCCCTCAACTACTAAGGAACGATGAGTCAATCAGTGTCTGAACTATGCAGCAGTGGAACGAACTGAAACCTGAATCTTCTGAGACATCACCATTGCTCGGTCATGTCTAAACACGGCCCGTGAGCTCAAAGTGAAAACACTAAAAGCTGAGATGAACAGCAAAAACTTTGTTCCTAAATGTGTGCGTGTCAGTATCCTTGTACACATAAATCTGATGAGTAATGGGAGGGCCATCTGATGTTAAAGAATTCCTTTTTAGGATTAGCTTCGTAATTTAAGTTTGAGCACATCCCTCTTTTAACATGCAGGACCTTTAGTGATCTGACCCCAGACTTCTCCCCAAGCTAGCATTTCACACCATATACCTTTGCCCATACCATATACTTCCACTGCCCAAATGGGTCATGTCCTCCTGGCCGATTCCCTTGCACATTCTGTAATTTCCTTCCCTCATCTCTTATCCCATCTTTTCATGGAATCTTAGCTGATTCAGCTCCGTAACCTAACTGGGGGCAGAAGTAGGCCACCATCTACACTTTGCCCATACTTCTGTCACAGCATGGTCATCACCGTAACAGTCAGTTGATAGGACTTCCCCCCGTGGTCTGTGAGCTCCTGCAGGCTGGGGTGCGGGGGGTTTCTTATCTCTGTAAATCCAGAATTTAGCAAAATATCTCACTTTTCAAAGGCCTCTTATAAATGTTTGTGAAAGAAAACGGAATCTTTGCTACAGGAGACAAATCAAAACCAAAACCAAACCCACTGCCATCGAGTTGATTCTGACTCATAGTGACCCTACAGGACAGAGTAGAACTGCCCCCCAGAGTTTCCAAGGAGCACCTAGTGGATTCGAACTGCTGACCTCTTGGTTAGCAGCCGCAGCACTTAACTACTATGCCACCGGGGTTTCCAGAGAAAAATCAGACACCTATAAACCAAAAAAAAACCTAACCCACTGCCATCGAGTCAATTCCTACTCATAGCGACTCTATGGGACTTTATAAGACAGAGTAGAATTGCCCCATAGAGTTTCCAAGGAGCACCTGGTAGATTCAAACTGCCAGCCTCTTGGTTGGCAGCCATAGCTCTTAGCCACTACTCCAGCAGGGTCTCCTAGACATCTATAAGAACTCAGTAAATATCTGCTGAATTAGCGGAGGAAGTCTGCAGCTGTTCCCACTTATCCTGTCTCCCTCAAGATGAGTCCTCAGTGGAGGGTCACTAATACCACCCTCACCCAATCAGGTGTGATCACTGTCCTCCAAGTTCAATGCCAGCTAACATCAATGACCAAAACCCTGCAGCTTCTGGCCAGAGCCAATCTGCTGCAGCCAGGAGAAAAGTGGTGGGGGAGAGAAGAATGTATATTAACTTTCCTTCCAGTTTCTAATTCTGGGCAGTGGGAAGTTACATAAACCAAAAGCAAAAACCAAACCCATTGCCGTTGAGTCAATCTGACTCATAGCAACACTGAAGGATAGAGGAGAACTACCCCATAGGGTTTCCAAAGCTGTAATCTTCACAGGGACAGACTGCCAGATCTTCTCTTCCCGAGGATCGGCTAGTGAGTCCAAACCACTGACCTTTCGGTTAGCAGCCAAGAGCTTAACCACTGTGCCACCAGGGCTCTGCGGAAGTAACTTTGCTTCTCTTTAATTCAAACCACTGCATGCTGGCAAGCACAAAATGCATCGCCCTTTATGAAATGAGACCTGCTGAACTCTAATTCACATCCCTGTTCCTAAGCCAATGCACTTGGCAGATGTCCTTAAGACTAGCAGAAATGTCTGTTCCTAGTTCAGTTTGGAGTCCTGGTGGCACAGTGGTTAAGAACTCAGCTGCTAACCAAAAGGTCAGCAGTTCAAATTCACCAGCTGCTCCCTGGAAACCCTACAGGGCAGTTTTACTCTGTGCTATATGGTCACTATTAGTTGGAATTAAGTCAGGTTTAGTTTCAGTATAGATACCGAAACCACCACCTGTCTGTTTGTCATACTGTGGTGGCTTGAACATTGCTCTGAGGCTGGAAGCTATGACACTGGTATTTCAAATACCAGCAGAGTCACCCATGATGGAGAGGTTTCAGTGGAGCTTCCAGACTAACAGAGACTACCAAGAAAGGCCTGATGATCCACTTCCAAAAATTAGAACATGAAAACCCTATGGATCACAACAGAGTACTGTCCAGTATGGTGCTAGGAGATGATCCTCTTAGGTTGGAAGGTACCATAGAGTGGCCACAACAATGGGCTCAAGCATACCGATGTTGTGAAGATGGCGCAGGACTGGTCAACGTTCCCCTCTATTGTACATGGGATCACCATGACTCGGGCTGACTTGACAGCAACTAACGACAACAACAAGCCCAGCAGAAGAGACGCAAAAAAAAAAAAAAATGCTTTTTTCTTTTATATACTTGCCTACATGGAAGAGAAAGAGAGAATCAAAGTAGAGGATGGGGAAGCTGATAGGAGGTAGTGGAAAAATCCACTGTCAAGCTAACAGAGCACCTGAAGATTATACTGAGAAACATATGTACCAAATGTATTCTAATGACATTTCTGTGCAACATTCAACTTACTTGTTTCGAAGCCAAATAATTTCGGGTTTGGGATTTCCTTCGGCTCTACAAGTAAAGTAAACGGTGTTCCCGGAGGTCACATCGGCGTCCTGGGGCTCTGACGTAATCCTTGGTCTTTCTGTTATCACATGATGAAAAGGAAACCTTATTAGTTCTAAACTGTCAAGTGAAATTACACAAGGGCACAAACCAAAGTCCTTGTGTTCACAAGAAACTCAAATGCACATCTCAACCATAAATATTTTATTGACCTCACAAAAATGACAGGTTGGCTTCTTTACAGGTATCATTTTATAGCATGAATCTTTACACTGCATTTTTTTAACACCCCAGAGAGGCCACTCTCTAAGAATCTTAGAGACGGGGTAACTCTGAAATGTTTTCAGTCAAGCATCATTACTTTAAACTGGTTTAAACGTCAGAGGTAAGCAAGGGATATCCACGTTCACGGTCTCTGACTTAGTACTTTCACTCCTGTGACTTCACCCTATGAAATTAATCCAAAGGGAAGAGTTCTGTGAACAAAGGTGATCACAGCAAGGCAACCATTATTTGTAACAGCAGAACCACCGTCCACCATCAGAACCTGGTCCTTATACAGACATTCACATGATCAATACAGGTATTATAGGGCAACTCCTGGTATTTAACTTTATTACAACCAGTCAAATCTGCATATAAAAATGTGCATATAAAAGTTTCTAAGGAGATAACAAACACACGATGGCCAACATAGCTATGTTATGGGTGGGATTATGGATGACATTTACTGGTTTTTAATTTTCATTGATGTTGTTTTTATGTTGAAAAAATAACCCTACTTTGGATAAAGAACTAAAAGACTAATTTTAAGAGAAAAGAAAAAGTGGATTAAGAGAAAAGCTGAACATTCCTTGGGAATTGCAACTTGATTGGACTTTCTTTTCTTTTGATTTTTTTTTCTTAATTGAGGTGTTACATATATACAGTGAAGTGCACAAATTTAGAGCATACAATTCAATGAAGGCTTCACATAACTACATTCCCATGTAATCACCACTCAGATCAAGACACAGAACAATTTCAGCTCCCAATAAGGCTCCCTCGTGCCCATTCCCAGCCAATACCTACCTTGGAAACCCTGGCGGCGCAGTGGTTAAGAGCTATGGCTGCTAACCAAAAGGTCAACAGTTTGAATCCGCCAGGCACTCCCTTGGAAATCCTGTGGGGCAGTTCTACTCTGTCCTGTAGGGTCACTATGAGTTGGAATCCACTTGACAGCAACTGGTTTGGTTTGTTTTGTGGTTAGACCCTACCCATGGAAGCATCCACTAACCTGACTTCTATTACCAGTCAGGCAGCTACAGCTTTTAAACACACATATTTGGTGGGAGAGAGGAATGAGGGAGAGGCAGTGGCAATCTGTAGTGGAATCTTAAAATAAAACCTCAAGTTGACTACCAAATAGTTAAATAGTTTCTTATGGATGCTATAAGAATATGACCTGATCAGTCCAGAAAGCTGTCTGGGACCCCCAGTGCTCTTTGTGGTATCAGTCTGTAAAGGAGAAATCAAATGTCCCCCTTTATATGCCATTATACATACAGTACCAACCTGATCGAATCACACTGGTATGATCATAATTAATTCTAGTGGCTACCATTCATTAAGTCTTACAAGGCACTTCCCATGCAAGCCTATAACCCATGGCAAGTTAGGTATTATTGTCCCCATTTACAGACTGAGAAAATGAAGCTTAGAAAAGTTAAGTTTTAGCCAACATAACCATTAAATTTACGACCTATCTGTCAATTTTCCATACTGTGGTGGCTTGTGTGTTGCTACGATGCTGGAAGTCATGCCACCAGTATTTCAAATACCAGTAGGGTCATCCACGGTGGACAGGTTTCAGCAGAGTTTTCAGACCAAGAGAGACTAAGAAGAAAGGCCAGGTGATCTGCTTCTGAAAATCAGTCACTGAAAAACCCGATGGATCGCAACAGAATACTGTCCAACAAAGTAGTGAAAGATGAGCGCCCAAGGCGGGAAGGCATTCAAAACACACAGCGGCCACATCAATGGACACAAACAGACCAGTGTTCATGAAGGTGGCACAGCACGAGGCAATGTTTCGTTCTGTTACATATGAGGTCACCATGAGTCAGTGCCCACTCAACAGCGACTAACAACAACAACAGGTACTAGAAAGCAGGGCTTCTCAGAGGATGTCCTTGTGCAGGCCCCCACCAAGATTTTATTTTTATAAGAACACAGCAAATGATGGCTGAAGAGATAACTCTACATGTGAAAATCATCTCAGGAATGCTAAAACCCAAAAGGAGAGTCAACCCAGATGCCTGGTAGAGTTGATCTCCATCTGGCACTTCAGTGTGGGAAGGCACCAAGGGCTTACTCACCACAATTAAGTTCTTCTGGAGTGATTGTTGCCACTGATCTTCCCTGGATTCTTCTAGGATATTCACAGGTAGCTGCTGCTTGAGCATTACCAGACTGGGCGTAGGTCTTCAGCAAATCTGCCAGCCACAGAATTTCACAGTCACAGTGAAGTGCATTTGAGTCCAGTCGCCTTTGAAAAGGAAGCAGCAGCCAGTGAGGAATGGAAATAAGTACTGTATTTTTTACGCAAGTAACACACCTCCTGCTATTTTTTGCCGGCCTCATCTTCCTTCCTCCGTGAGGTATTTTCAGCATCCTCCCTTCTCTGTGAGGTATTTTCATAAAAGCGCTATGCTAATTTTTTTTTTTTTTTTACAGCAACATGTGGAAAAGGGTTGGCATGGCTGCGCTTGTGAGGGTGCCTCACGGTGGGGAGGGTGCTATCCAGCAAACGAACGCTTTATTTGTGTAAAAATACAGTAGATGTTAATCCATTTAGACAGACAAAGCCCTCATGGTCCAAAAGTCACAAGTGAACCCGAATCAGCAAATATCCCATGGAAACTACCGGCTTTGTTTTACACAACGAAATATGAGACACAGCCCAGCCCTCAGAAACCTTGGACTAATTGGGGAAATGAAGCATAGACACCTACACCTCAGTAAAAAGAACACAAAGGGGGAGGTGGGAGGATCCCTGAATAACTAATAAAAAATGGAATAAGGCAGTTTAAATTAATACGTGTTCAAATATTACACGTTTTAACTTCAAAACTAAGGAACAAATGGGGACCGAATAGGTTACAAAAAGTTTCATGAATGAGATATAGGGCAGAAGCCATTCATGAAATCGATAACATAGTAAAATTAGGAGCCACATTACTACATATTAGCTCAGTGAATCCTTAAAGAGCACACAAGGTAGAATACTGCATCGGAGTTGCATCTTACGCCTGCGGTTTGCTTCTACCGCCAGGCCGTAGGACAGTAACCACAGTCAGAATCACCCTGGCAAGTTTCTGATGAAGTGCCATGCTGAGGCCTGACACAGTATGTCCCCGTAAGGGAAGCACCGACCGTTCTGTTCTCTCCACCACCATTAGGGAAGACTGCTGTTTCTTCAGTGAAGAACAAATCTTAGAAGCAGTAGTAGGAAAAGGAGATGGAACTAGAATAGCTAGCGGTCATGAAGCTAACTGTTCCGGACCCTTGTTATATGGCAAGTACGGTCACCTGAGAGTCACAGGAACTAACTCATTATCAAAACCCCTACGAAGTGGGCACTCTCTTTGTTTCCATCTTATGGATTTAGGAAATGAGACCCAGAGACGTTAAGTAACTGACCCCAGGTCACAGCATTAAGGTAGGCAGAGCCAGGATTTGAACTTCAGCTATTTCCGGTCATTAAGTTCACACTACCACCTCCACGACCAGTTGCCTTGGATTTGATTCCAGATATATGCGCGGAGTAGACTGCATTCTGTAGGGTTTTCACGGCTGTCACCTTTCAGTAGCAGCTCACCAGACACTTCTTCCAAGGCGTCTCTGGGTAGGTTATAACTGCCAACTTTTCAGTTAGTAGCCCAGCACTTAAGTTTCTGCACTGTCCAGGGACTTCCAAGTTCTCGTTACCTCTACTTCTATCCACTACCGTCAAGTCGATATCAATTCATAGCGACCCCGCAGGATGGAGCAGCACTGCCCCATAGGGTTTCCAAGGCTGTAAATCTTTACAGAAGCAAACTGCCACATCTTTTTCCCGCGGAGCCGCTGGTGCGTTCCAACCAAAGACCTTTCGGTTAGTAGTCGAGTCCTTTAACCACTGCGTGACCAGGGCTTACTTTTCTCTACTTAGCACTGGCAAAATCTTACAAGTAAGTTGAGCAATGTAAAAAGAGCAAATAGAGGAGAGAAAGGAGAGTATTAACGTCAAAGGATTTGCATTAGTATACAGGAGAGAATTTGTCAGACATCTAGGAGGCTGAAAACGAGGAAAAATGGTTGCCAGTATATTCAAGTCTTTAATTAACCCTTCCTGCCTGCCCTGAGTGGCGAAAACTGTTTGCGCTAAATACTAATTGTAAGGGTGGAAGTTCAAACCTAGCCAGCGACACCAGGGAAGAAAGGCCTGGCAACCCACTTCCCTTAAGATTACAGCCAAGAAAACCCTACCGAGGAGTTCTAGTTTGTAACTTATGGGGTCACCATGAGTCAGAACTGACTCAACTGCAACAGGTTTTGGTTTTTTGCCTGCCCTGAGCCCTACTTGGGTCTTTTCTGGAGTATTTACCTGGCAATTTCTTTGCTACTCTCCTTTATTAAATATGAAAGATGTATCATGTCTTCTCACCTAGAATAGAGTTTTTATTTTGGCTGGTGATTTCTTTATCTTAAAGAAAAAAATTTTAAATAGTTTTGAAGGTTTTTGTCTTATTTCACTGAAAAGATAAAAGAACAAACAAAATCACTACTGGATCCAGGTTTGTTTCTTCTACTTTTCTGTTTGTTTCCTGAATTTCTACAAAGTAGGCGCTCAATAAAGGCACCCTGGTGGCACAATGGTTAAGCACTCAGCTGCTAACAGAAGGGTTGGTGGTTCAAACCCAACCAGAGGCTCCACGGGAGAAGGACCCGGTGCTCTCCTTCCGTCAAGATTACAGCCTAGGAAACCCTGTGGAGCAGTCCTACTCCGACACACTGGGTCGCTGTAAGCCGGAATCAGCTGGGCAGCACCCAGCAACAACGGGCACTCAGAAAGATTGAATTGAGAATAACGACATTCAAGGTCAGAAGGAAAACCCAAGAAGCATGTCAAATAACCTTATCAGTACTAAAACAGCCTAAGTCTGGTGTAAGAGATTACTCAGTATCACATATATATGAGACCTTTAAAAACCAGGTAGACTTCAGTCCGTTCGATATAGGTTAATTTTATGTACATCTCAAATAAAAAGAATGGAATACAGTACAGAGATTCCTTCTAGACTGATTTTACCTCCACCAGTAAATTATACACCACTGTATGAAAAGTTAACTTAAAGAACTCAAAGATGGTTTAAAAAAAAAAAGTCTTCTCTCCTAATTTTGGCTACTGACCTCACAGTCTCAATGGAAAGACTAATTTACTACCACATTCACTGAGTCACATCTGAATTCTGTTTTACATTCTAACTGGTTTAATTCACCCTCTGTATGTTGGCACTCTTTCCTGATGCAAATTCTGATGGTTATACGCGCTTCAAGAACCCCAATACAAGGGATCAGGCAAATGGAGGAGAGGGAGAAATCAGGCTTTGCTGAAAAAGTCACACAAAAGATATTATACTTACAATCTTTTCATGGATTCCAAGTGATTAAAAGTCCCTGGAGCTAAATGTGTAATTCGGTTGTTATGTAAAAATCTGTTGAAAGAAATAATATAACAAACCAATTTTTTGAAGTATTTCTCAGCCTTGTAGAAAAGAGAATAAACAGTCTAATATACCAGCTTTTGTCCATATTTCAGTGATTACATTTATTTAACACAAAAGAATCTGACAACAATGGTAATCACTCCTGGATCCCGCCCTCCCCGCCCTTTTATCATCATTTCCAAATAGAAACAAATTATAAGCCCAGCTGCTGCACTGTTAATTATTCTAGGAACACAGGTTTTGCACCAGAACAGTTTTCAGGTATTTGAACAGATAATGTCCTCAATTCTGTAAAGCCAATGAGCAAAACCCAGACACCGAAGATCTTCAAGTAAAAACATCAGGTGAAAGAACAAAAAGCAACTTACAGCCTTTCAAGCTTTGGTAGATGCTGAAATGATTCTGGGTCCAAAGTTTCTATCTGATTAAAGTGCAGGTATCTAGAGAAGTTTTTTTTAAAAGGGAAAAGAAACATCATTTAAAACTATTTTAATTTTTTTTAAATGCAAATTTTCCGCTAAAATTTTTTTTGTTTTTTTCTAAGTAATCTCAAATTCAGAAATCAACAGGTAACCCTCTAGATTTCCTATAGTGTATGGAAGACAAATGAAATACTAAAATAGGAAGATTAAATAAAACTGAAAGTTGGGTATAGATGGTCATAAAATGTAAACTATAGATCTAGACACGCCGACTCTAGCAGGATGCTCCTCCAGGCCTATTTTGTTTCCTTTCAAAATATATGGCCCTATCGTTAAAGAAAACCAACATAATCTTAATTATAACACATATAGAAATATATAAATATCACCATTAAATATTCTAACTTATATACTAATTTGGGAGGGGAAATCAACACATACTTTAATTTACCACTAAGAATAAGTATATTGTCAGCTAACTAAACAATTACAGGAGCAATACAAGAAAATGACATGGGATTAAGTCATAGCATTTCCTCGTATGTTCTTTAATTTTATAAAATATCCAGAGTTTATCATTCTTCCCATTCAAGATGCCTCCTTACATTCCAAAATGTATTCTTTTTTTGGTATAACAGATTTCTTCCAGTTTTCCTGAATATTGCTATCCTGAACACTGGTTTGTCACTTTGAAAATCGGTGCTTTTTTTTTTTGTCCTTAAAACATATGACACAATCATCCTACTAACTGGGGTTTGTAGATGACCAGGTTAGCACTTCTGCAGCGTAAACCTCCTCTCCACATACAGCAGCAAGACAGCTACCCGCTCATACGTTCACTGCCAATCAGCACACATGTATTCTACTTCTAAAGATTCTGGGGACCAATCAGAGTAACAGGATTGAAATATCAGGAGTTACAGGTCTTTATCGTAAGTCCAAATAAAAGAAAGCTTTGTCAAAAGTCATCCCAGACAATGGTACCAGGATACTGCCGCTGACTGCTCTGACAGCGATCACAATAGAGGGTCCAAGACAGAGCTGGCGAAAAATGTAGAACAAAATTCTAACTCAAGAAAATCCAGAATTACTGGCCTGGCAGAGACTGGAGAAACCCTCAGAATATGGCCCCCAGACACCTTTTCAGCTCAGTAATGAAGTCATTCCTGAGGTCCACCCTTCAGCCAAAGGTTGGACAGGCCCATAAAACAAAATGAGACCAAAGGGGCACCCGAGCCCTGAGGTAAGGACTAGAAGGCAGGAGGGGACAGGAAAGCTGGTAATAGGGAACTCAAACTTGAGAAGGGAGAGTACTGACATGTCACGGAGTTGTTAACCAATGTCATAAAACAATACGTATACTGTTTAATGAGAAACTAGTTTGTTCTGTAAACCTTCATCAAAAGTACAGTTAAAAAAAAAAAAAAAAACCCAGACATTACCGATTAGAGATTTTATTAGCTTTTTGAAATTACTTTAACCTCCCTATCAGCCACCTTCGACAGCCTATGTTCTCTGTCCTGCTTCTTCTGTGGCTCTTTCCCTGGACAGATCACCAGTCAGAACCACCACGCAGTCATTTCTCAAGTTTCTGAGAACATCTGCAACCATACCCAATGTGGCCAAAGGACTCTGGGCACCCTATCAGACTTTCCTCCCATTTTGGAACTGCCCTTTCCTACTTTTTCTCTTGCTTTCTCAGGTGGATATTTCTGTGCTTGTTACACCTCCCTTGTGGGGGAAATGTGAGAAAAGGCAGGAGGAACTGGAGCAGGAAAAGGAAAGGAAGTCAAAAATCAGTGACTGTCACATGTTAGTATCTGTAGCAAAGATGGAGAAGGAATCAAAAAAAAAATTTTTTTTAATAACATTTATGGAGCATCTTCTACATGTTAGGTAATGTTCTAATAAATAAATCATGGTCCCTCACTGCATGCAGCTGAGACCGGTCAAGGAGGCAGACACACAAAACAGATAATATTAACACAACGTATGATGCATGGAGGAGATACTTTTAGTCTAGCCTGGGCATGTGTGGAGACCTGCGTTAAGCCTTGAAGAATAAGTAGGGGTTAACCAAGAAAAGAAGGGGAAAAATGCAAAAGTCTCCATTTTATAGTCACTTTTTTAAAAAATGCATTCGCCTGGAACCCTTGGTAAAGGCTGGGCCAGGAAAAAGGCTGAGTAGGTGTGACTTAAGCATTCCACCCTAAAAGGCACTCAAGAAAAATTACTGTCAGGGATATACAGAGTCCGAGGGGTGCTGGGAGCTTCTCCTAAGAGCTTCCAGATTAAGAGAGACTAGGAAAAAAGGCCTGGTCACCTAGTTCCAAAAATTAGTAAAGACCTTAGGGATCACAACAGAACATTGTTTGACTGGCTTATTTTGGACTTGTCATCAAAAAGGAACAATTGCTGAAGGAAGACATCATGTTTGGTGAAGTAAAGGGACAAGGTCCAGGGAGACCCTGCATGAAATGGATTGCCCAAATAGGCACAACAGTCTGGAACATGAGACTGTGAGGAGGACACAGGACCCAGGCAAGGTTTCACTCTGATGCACACAAGGTCGGCATGGGTAGGAGCTGAACGGACAGCAACTAACAATAACAGGGCTGCCGGAGCTCCAAAGAGCCTGGGTGTCATCTCACCCAACCCTCCCACTGGACACTTGAGGAAACTAAGGACTAAAGGCCTAAGAGTGACTTCTCTCTTCCCAAATACATTTAAATCATTGCTGAACTCAAATCCATGTTTCCTAACTCTGGCAAAGCACGTTTTCTGATACGGGACAATGGCCCCACAAGGAGCTCCCCAGTCCAAAAGGCTGCTCACGTAGACACCAGGGAGCTGGACCCCCCCAGGGGCCCTCACAGCCCCTCGCAGCCTTTGCATGGGGGCTCTGCTTCTTTGCCTTTTCCTTCGTGACTCAGACATCTTCCCATTAGCCTGGCTTATCAGGACACAAGTCTAAACTGCTTCAGAGAGGCTCTGTGCTTATCAGTCTCACCCCTGGCTGCCTAGAAAGCGTGTATTCATCAGCAGCTTGGATCTGAAGAAGGAGCTCGGATCTGAAGAAGGAGCTCCACTGGATGCAGTTAGCCGAGATCCAGAGCTAACCGCTCCCTCCCCCTGTACTCAGCACTCCAAACACAGGTCAGTGATCACATCTCAGCCGAGGTCTTTGAGGACATGCTTATCTCCTCCCCAGACAGGGCACTCCCTGAAGGTGGACACTCCGTTCTAATTGTCTATTTCCCTCAGATACTCAACGATGTTTATCAAATGAAACAAAAGCCTCAGTGGCTGAGACCCCTAACTCATCTAATCTTGAAGGCAGCCAAACTGACTCAAAACGCTCTCCCTATAATCACCAAAATGTTTATTGTCTAAAAGTCTTCATATATGCTACTCCTTCTATTTCCTTCCCAGACACTGCCCGTTTCTCCCTTAAAAATAATGCTCAACTTACCTCCTCCCAAAGGTAGAATCCCATAACCCACTGCTGTCGAGTCGATCCCGACTCATAGTGACCGTACAGAACAGAACTGCCCCCGTGAGTCTCCAGGAGCACCTGGTAGATTCAAACTGCTGGCCTTCTGTTGGTCAGCAGCAGTAGCACTTGGGCACTCCTCCACCAGGGTTTCCGAAGCCAGACACCCCGGTGCTGTAGGGGCGGTGCTTAAAGCTGAATTAGTGTCACCTAACGCTGGTCCTCTAGCTCATGGGAATCTTAGCTGTGATTTTATCACCGTCTGCTGTGATCATCGTACTGCTTCCCACTGTATTAAAAGCTTGCTAAACACAAGTGTCCCTTTGTAAGCTCTCCCTGCGTCTACGTGTCTTTAGGTAGTTCCATAGTTTTTGCTATAACTTAAACTTTTTTGTTTCATTCTTTCCGAAGCAGAAACTATATTACTCTTTATATAAACCAAAAACCCATCGCCATCTAGTTGATTCTGACTCAGAGCGACCCTACAGTAGGACAGAGTAGAACTGCCTCACAGGGTTTCCAGTGCTGTAATCTTCACGGAAGCAAACTGCCAATCTTTCTTCCGTGGAGCAGCTGGTGGGTTCGAACCATCAACCTTTTGGTTCGCAGCCTAGTGCTTTAACCACTAGGCCACCAGGGCTCCTACTTCTTCTATACAACTTCTCAAATACATTTTATGACTTGTGCAACAAGCACAGGAAAGCAGTTCTTACTTGGATAAACACTTATTTTAATACATGAGCACCATGTGTGCTTCTAACACACAAGGCTTCAGTGTGGGTTCTCTCCCCAAATCTGCCTTAAATTCTTTGAAAATCTTTCTGGGCCCAGCCAGCCAATGAATCATGAAAACAAATAAACTGTTGTAGCAGAAGAAAGTCATCCTGCATTACACCAAACGTCAGCTGTTTTCCATCCACTTCAGTAAAAGTGCATGATAACTGGAAACTCTCAGGAATCAGGTCAGCTAATTTAAAAGATGGCTGGCCAAGGTAACAAACCAAAAAAAAACTTTCAAAAAAATCAACGTGCTGACTTCACAACGAAGTATGATGTCATGAGGCTAAAAGAACGAACTCAATTTTGTTGCAAACTTAATTACGTTTAACGTATGCTAACTATAAATGGATAAACTCTGATAAAATTTGTTTTGTCCAAAATAATGGCATCATGATTGAGAAAAAGTAAATGGCACTATGCTCAGTTACAAAAACGAAACAGTGTACAATAAAAACATCCTCATTCTCCTTTGCCCTTGAAATTTCTACCACTAACAACCTTTGCTTGCATGTCTCTCTCCCATTAAATTATAAACACCATCAAGACAAGGAATCTGGCTTATTCTTCTTTGTTCATTAATGCATGGCACAGGATCTGGTGTATAGTAGAAACCCAATAAATATCTACTAAATGAATGAATGGATGGTTGGATGGTTGGATGGATGGATAGATGGATAAATAACAAGTGAATTTACTGCTTGTTCATTTTCATGCACATACTATTGGGTCTAGCTACCTGCATCCCATTTAGTATAGTCATGCATCATGCAGAGTTCATTTGTTCCCTAAGAGAGGCAAAAAGGCAGGTGGCATCAAAGAAGCTAAAGCACAGAAGAGAAAAGGCACTTACAGTTGCTCTAGAGAGGCAAGTCCCTTAAATGCTTGCCTGTCAATTGACTGGATTTCATTCTTGTACAAATAGCTGAAACAAGAAACATTGGGGAGTATTAGTACACAAACAAGAGGTAATAACTTAAGGTGGAAAAGGAGAATTCAGTTGACACGTGGAGACAGTTTTCAAATTAATGGTCATATTAGAATACAAACAAAACGTTTACACAGTTAAGTACGGTTCCTCTCAGACATTTCCCTTCCTTTCTAAAAGGAAATCTCGAATGGATCAATAGTGAATGGTCCAAACTGAAGTCAAGCAAACCCTTCCATCACATAATCTATAGGTTCTTGACCTATGACTTATGAATTGTTGAAAACACATTCTCTTCACAGCCTGAATAAAACAGGACCTTTTCCCCACTAACGTGTAAAATGCTCATCTTCAGAGGAAAAAAAAAATCCATTAAATGTAAGATTTTACAACTGATATTAATACAGTTTTCAAATATCCAGAAATGATTTAAGGAGTAAACAATACAGAGACTAAATGATGTATTGAATTACTCACCGACCAAGAATTCTAGTCTCATCAAACTGAAGCAATAATGGCATACCAGAGGAATCACATAAACTGGCCTACCACCCACTTTTTTATAGCCTATAAACTAAGAATGGTTTTCATATTTTTTAATGGTTAAAAAATATCAAAAGAAGAATACTTTGTGACACACGAGAATAATAAAAAATTCAAATCTCGGTGCATAATAAAGCTTTGCTGGAACACAGCCCCATTTACTCACTTACATGTTGACTACGGTGGCTGGGCGGTTGCAACAGAGACCATAAGGTCTGCGGGAATGGATTACCCAATAGGCAAGGTAAGCACTGGCTTACTTGTGTGAAACTGAGCACCACGGATTAGTAAGTAAACACAGTCAATCCTGTGCATACCTTGCTTCCTGTAAGCCATGTGGTGTACCCTGCTTACTGGTTCGTCTGCCCCTTGATTAAGAGAGGTACTTTCTGGCAATTTAGAGAAAGAGTTTGCCAACCGTATAGTAGGACTAAACCGTATATAGGACTTGCTGCTAGAGAACTATTATAAGGAAAACTGTGCTGAAATCAAGTCATCGTTAGTATACATGGTTTTATAGTTCTTTCTGGGATGATGATACTTTTGAATTGTAATACTTTGGTATGTCTTCATCCTTGATAGATTAGGCCAAGTGTTGCAAACTGTTTCTCTCAATTGCTGGAATGCACATATTTTAACTTCCATGGCCCTTATGGTCTCTGTCACAACTGCCCTGCCATTGTAACTCAAGAGTCGCCACAGGCAACATGTCAACGAGTAAGCGTGGTTGTGTTCCAATAAAGCTTTATTATGGCACTGAAATTAGAATTTTATATTATTTTCATGTGTCAGAAATTATTCTTCTTCTTTCGATATACAGTTCTACAGCAGTAAGTAGCCCTGGTGGTACAGGGGTTAAGCACTTGGCTGCTAACTGAGAGGTAGGCGGTTCCAACCTACCAGTCGCTCCAAGGAAGAAAGACGTGGCAGTCTACCTATTTAAAGATTACAGCCTTGGAAACCCCATGGGGACAGTTCTACTCTGTCCTATAGGGTCTCTGTGAGTACGAACTGACTCGATAGCAATGAGTTTGTTTTGTTTTTTGGATAGCAGTTAAGCTCCAGTGAACCACAAGAATTTTGATTTAAAAGAAGATAAATTCTATACTTAGACACATAGGTATGTGCCACTGGCATCTCCTATAATCAGGCTGGCTTCGATTTCGATCTAGGTAGATGCACAAATCAAAATCTGCGCTTTTCCTAATTTTGACTTTAGGCAGAAACTTCTTTTCTGGTACTCAGTGAATGAATTTTCACCTACCTATTCTGCTAAACACACTTTTTTTTGTCTCACTGCTTATAATGCTGCATACTTCATTTTCAGGAAGACAGTAGGTCCAAATGTGCCTTAATTAGAGTAATGCTCAGTGGGGACCAAGCTTAAAAGGGCCTGCTCTGCTATCTTTAATTGTTGCAATCCATCTAAATGGTTCTCATTTCTCCCCGTTTGCAAACTTGCTAAGGCTTCCCCGCAAAGAATTACAAGCCTGAATATAAACCAGCCAAAATGTCCCTACCAAGGGGCAGCCCAGTGGCAGCACTCAGAGGCAGAGTTTGGCAGTTACTCAGCCAGGCTGCATGGGTTTGAACCCTTGAGCTGCCATTTCCTAGCTGTGTGATCTTGAATAAGACATTTAACTTTTTTTGTGCCTCTGGCCTTTTTTGTTTTGAGTTTTTTTTTTTTTTTTTCCCTTCTTCTTCTATAAAATGGAAATAAATAGCAGCACCTTTCAGGATGGTTGTGAAGATTAAATAAATTAATAGATTTAAAGCTCTTAGAATACTGCCTGGCACATAGTAACTGTCTAGGCATCAGTTATTATTAATCCTACAGAAGGTAGGAGCCCTGGTGATGCAGTGGTTAAGAACCTGGCTGCTAACCAAAAGGTCGGCAGTTTGAATCCACCAGCCGCTCCTGGGAAACCATATGGGGCAGCTCTACTCTGTCCTATAGGGTCACTGTAAGTCGGAATCGACTCAGTGGCAACAGGTTTGGGTTTTGGTATGGAAGATAAGTCTGAACGTAGATTTCTGTGCCTATTTCTTAAAAACAAAACAGAATATCAATACTAATATCACAGTGCATGCACTAAAAAAAAAAAAAAAAAAAAACGGAGTAAAGGAATTATTTTAAAGAGCACATAAAACAATTCAATCAAATATCCATGACTAAATGTTTATAAACACACTGAGGCATAATTTGTTCTCATAAGAACCAGGCACTAACTGAGCTAATAATAAGTTTTAAGTAATTTTCTATTTCATAGACTTGACCTTTTGACCGTATCTCAAGAGTTAATTTCACAATTACAAAGATTTCTGGCCACAGCAGAAATAACAGGGTTTCAGGAAATACCAGAATATTCAACTAATAAAAATACAGTTTGATGCTCACATACACACTGAATAGACCAGGTTGAAATAATAAATTCAGGAGCGTTCTTAAGAATTTAAATTATACTGCTACACAGTCTCCTAAAGAGGGTTATCTTAATGTATTCTACCAATGCCATCGATTCTAAGGGATCTGGAGAAGAACAAAATTGGCAATTCCAAATAGCTGGATAAACGAGTCACCTTTCCATCCCCTCTTTATAGCTCTCTCCTTGCTTTCTGTCTTTTTTTCTCAGAGTGATGCACGTCCTCCCTTGACTAGTGACCTACTGCTTCACTTCCACCTTCTATGATCCGTGTTATCTACTGCCAGCAGGAATCACAGGTACGTTTTGGAGAAGAGAAAGAAGAAGGGTTGGAACATGGATGCCTTGAGAGTACGTGGTCAGTAGTCAAGGTTTAAAAAGTATCATTTAAAACAGAGTATCCCAAACTATTTAACATTCAAAATGTTTGCAAAGTAAATAGTAAGCTCTTAAGTAACCCAAAATAAAAATGAACTATTAACAAAGAAAAAGCCATGCGATATGAATGCTGGCTATCAGCTACCTGGATAGGCTTTGCAAGAAATCAAAAGCCCCTCCTTGGAACCCATGCAGCATTTAAATTATAATAATAATAATAATAAAGCAAACACATAAAAACTCAGAGTATAAATAGGAGACCTGTTCTTTTTTTTGTTTGTTTGTTCTTCATTTTAAAAGTGAGTCCAAATAGGTTTAGTAGTGTTCACAGAGAATTAAAAATTAACGTACTAGGTCAAAAAGGATGGTCAAGAAATATTTATTTGTAGTATTTTCATATACATTCACTGAGCTGAATATATTTGAATAAACAGATTAAAATTAGCTCTGTGGCTAGGGACCACTGACACAACTAAAAAAATCTAAACAAACTGCAAAATATCCATCAACATTAGCAATAGAACTGTTTTTAAAAAATCACCATAACTAATGTTTAGGTTCACTTATGACATAAATATCATTGATATAAATCCCTCGTTAAGTGGCTATATTTGAAAAGTTATCTAAGTCTAAAATTAAGAATAACTTGTTAATGGCACATGACATAGGCTTCTAATTTGTTTAGAACCAAGAATTAAACCTGAGTGTTTTTCTTAATTCTTCCCAATTTTAAAATAAGTGACTTTTAAGTGTACAAAACCAGTACTTTCTGAAGAGATCATTTGTAAACTGCAAAACAGACTTAAGCAAACAGAATTTTTTAATGATAATAAATAAAATCAATTTTAATAGTAAAATAAAATTTAATTACATAAAGAAGTGAAACCCACTTGGAGGAATGCTGTTAGAATTAGCAAGTATTGGTGAAATTCCAATTGTATTTATAATTTACATCTATTTTTCACATACAGCTGGACAGGCCTGAGTGATTCAGCAATTTTAAAAGGCTATGAAAGCTTGTATTGTGCAAAACTTAGGTCAGTTATTCATGTTAGCAACTAAGTATAAGTTACATCTTCCATCTCAAGAATCTTGCATTATTACTCCTAAAATGATTTTCAGTGGCTATGCATTTTAATCTTATTCAGCAGCTACAGCTCTTACCCACTGTGCCCTGGCTATTAACCAAAAAGTCAGCAGTTCAAATCCACCAGCTGCTCCTTGGATACTGTTTGGTGCAGTTCTGGAGTAATGGGTTTTTGGTTTATGTAACTGAAGGCTTAATAGCTAAACACTAAAAATCACACAGTGTATACTGATGGAAACCCACTTTAACAACTGCAGCCAAAATTTCACTCACCTTCTGAACATAAAATCTCTTTAAATGAATGTATTTATAATAACTCATAAACAGGAGATAATTTAGCTCAATGATTAAATAGTTTAAATATATATAGCAGAAGCTTTTAGGTTAAAGAACTGATCATTAACTTACAGATATTTTAAATTTTCCAAGTCCTCAAATGATCCACTAGGTATCTTCTTGATGTGATTATTGTTGAGAAGCCTATGAGAAAAGTTTCGATAAGAATTAGAAAAAAATAAAAATTCTAAATTGTATTATGAAACAACATTCCTATAGTCTTAAAGAAATGCATAAAATTATTAAGCCATGGACCTGCGTATCAGCATACAGTAAATGTTAAAGTATTAACGACAAATAGCATTTTAAGTATTTAACTTTCATTATTACAAATTTTCTGAAGTAATGACTATCCGTATCACCTCACATTTTTATAACCTTTGAATACAATAAAGAAATAAGTCTCTCTCTCCTATACAAAACAGAGCCCTGGTTGCACAGTGGTTAAGAGCTCAGCTGCTAATCAAAAGGTTGGCAGTTCGAATCTGCTAGCCACTCCTTGGAAATCCTATGGGGCAGTTCTACTCTGTCCTGTAGGGTTGCTGTGAGTCAGAATCAACTCGATGGCAACAGGTTGGGTCTCCTATACAAAAAAAAAAACATGCCCATTGTCATCGGGTCAATTCTGACTCACAGCAACCCTATGGGACAGAGTACAACTGCCCCATAGGGTTTCCATGGAACACCTGGTGGACTTGAACTGCAGACCATTTGCCTAGCAGCTGTAAGCCTTTATCACTCTTAACCACTACACTACCAGGGTTTCTGGGTCTCCTGTACAAAGAAGCATAATCCTTCTCCTGCTTTCTCTTAGATTTTCTACTTTGGCAGGCTAATTTTAAAGGCAATCATAGAATTACAGAATGGTCTAGTCAGATGTGGGAAAACCCTGGTGGCATAGTGGTTAAGTGCTACGGCTGCTAACCAAAAGGCTGGCAGTTCCAATCCACCAGGCGCTCCTTGGAAGCTCTATGGGGCAGTTCTACTCTGTCCTATAGAGTCACTGTGAGTCAGAATTGGCTTGATGGAAACGGGTTTTTGGTTTAGTCAGATGCATAATTAAAAGTACGCCATCTAGTTCAATGAGCCATTCATTTTCCCAGATAAGGAAACTGCTATGCAGCACAGCTAAGTGATCTGCCCCCAGAGGTCAAGGTTAACAGGTGACACAGTTCTCACTCCTGTTTCCCTGCACTGTCCCATCACTTGCTGTCCTGGGGTAGAAGAGCCAAGAGGGACAAGCTTTCCAAGATACTAAGTGTGCTCTACAGCAACATGAGGCCTGCTGCAGAGTCATTCAAACGACGGGCACGTCTGTCTCCTTAGCTCCCCCTTTGAGGTCTGAATGCTGGGGTGCAATGGGCTGCCTTAAACGTTCTCCAGTGTACGCGCTGAGTTCAGGAGCAGTGCATCCTTCTCAGCCTTGCAATCAAAGACATGAACGAGCGGGTGTAATCAAGCCTGTTCTAAAAAGAGGCAAAACTGATACAATAATGAACCGCACAAATAAAGAAAAGGGGGTCACTTGGTTGCTTTTATGGATTATGCCCAATATAGGCAGAGGGATGAACAAACTGCGGACAAACACAAGAGTCTGCAGGCCTGAAATTTTCATTTGCATGTACTTCTCTCTGTCTTGGTCTCTGCTTTTCCCCATCGTGCCCAATCAAGATGGACAATGAAGAGCCGGCCATACTACTGAAGATGTACCAAAACCGAACCCACTGCCGTTCAGCTGACTCCAACTCACAGTCACCCTGTAGGGTTTCCAAGGCTGTAAATCTCCACAGAAGTGAACGGCCACGTCTTTCTCCCACAGAGCTGCTGGTTGTTTAGAACTGCGGACCTTTCAGTTAGCAGTCAATGGCTTTAACCAATGGGCCACCAGGGTTCCTCTATATCTCCAGACAAATGGCATAACGAGATACATATATATATGTATGTATGTATGTTTTGTATTTTTTTTTTCTATTGGATTCCAATGAAATGTTTCAACTTACAATGTATTCAAGTTCCTCAGCCGTCTGAATGCCCCAGGCTGGATCTCTCTAATTCTGTTAAAGCGAAGATCCCTGTGAAGAAACAAGAAACATACTTATACATGAGAGAAATTTGCAATCATCACTACTTCTACGCTATTCGTATATATTCAGTTCCATGACTGTGATAAGGCATTTAGAAAACACCGTGAATGACTCAGTTCACTCCCTGGATGAAGCATCTCTTTGCTGAGGTTAATGTGTGTATGAATATTTATTTGAATGACAGATTGACAATATCACATAACAGGAATTCATTTAAACAGTAATCATGGGGAAATAAAAAATTACATTAACCACCTACACATCCCACCTTCTGCCAATCCACTGTAGAACTCAATGTTCGTTAAGTCTGAAGATAATAAACCTGGGTTATTGTGTATATATTCCAGAGGACAGCACCACAGTCAAATCTGCTTTAGATTTCACTCTAATTATTTCATGAGCTGGAATTTGACTGTGTATCAACTAACGACCTATAATGTATCTCAATGAGAAAGTTTAGACTGAAAGTCTCAAAACCACAAAGCTAAACTAATCAAGCATACGAATCAGAAAAATAAGGCTACTTAATGTATGGATTTTAATCTAATGTTTCCAACTAGGGTTTTTTCTTCTCTTCTTTAATTGTGTTTTGGGTGAAGGTTTACAGCAAAAATTAGGTTCTTATTCAAAAATTTATGCACAAATTGTTTTGTGATACTGGTTGCAATCCCTGCAAAATGCCAGCACTGTCCCCCTTTCCCTTTCCACCCGGGGTTCTCCGTGTCCGTTCTTCCAGGTTTCCTGTCCCTTCCTGCCTTCTCGTCTTTGCTTTTGGGCAGGTGTTGGCCATGTGGTCTTATACACTTGACTGTCCTAAGAAGCATGTTCCCCATGTGTGCTATTGTTTGTTTTATAGGCCTGTGTAATCTTTGGCCAGAAGGTGGACTTTGGGAATGGCTTCAGTTCTGAGTGAGCAAGGTGTCCAGGGGCCATTGTCTTGGGGGTTCCTCCAGCCTCTATTAGACCATTAAGTCTTATCTTCTTTTGTGAATTTGAATTTTCTTCTACATTTTTCTCCCGCTCTGCACAGGACCCTCTAGTGTGATCCCTGTCACAGCAGTCAATGGTGGTAGCCGGGCACCATCAAAGACACAGGAAAATACCGGTCCAAAGGATTCATGGACCACACGAACCACAGCCTACACCAGTTGAGTCCATCCAACTAGGCATTTTAAATGCAGCTAAACTTGTATTGGTAAAGCAGTTAGTTTTATTTCTGGGGTGGGGGAAGGCCTGAACAGCTTACAGAAGACCAGAAAGTGTAGCAAAGTTGACATAGAGGCTGAACTGTTCAGCAGACCCAGCCAAGGAAAAATGTATCAATGCTTCTAGATTTATCTCTCTGGCCAACTGAGAGTAGGGCAGCTCTCACCCATATGGAGAACATGTCTGGTGACAAGATACACAAGCCAAAGTCAAAAAGCCATCAAAGCCACAGTGGGAAGTAAAGGAGTACAGAAACGTCTGTTTTTACCCTCCTTAAAGGCCCATCTCTAACTTGGATTAAAAACTATAAAAGTTAACAAGTATCAAAGTCACTACGAAAACTAAACAGGAAGACCACTTCCTTTATCAAATCAGTGCTAGGGCAAATTAAAATTCCTTACTCCCAGGCCCAAACCATTCCAACACAGTTCAGTAGGAATCCTGGGGACACATCTGACCACGGAAAAAGACTTTAGTATAAACACAAATAAATGGAAACAAGCTTCTTATCTGATACATAACAAATATGCGAGTTTCACAGCATTTGAACAAGCAAGCCCTGCACTGACAATAGAGAAAATATTCTCCTGGTGTCATGCCACATGATACGACGTCGAGGTTAAAATCACTAACTAATCAAGAAACCAAAACTACAGCTCCAGGGTAAAGACGGTGGACACGCCTTTTCACTCCCTGTTCCTGGTCAAAAATGACTCAAATCAGAGAAGACAATGGCCTGAGCATTTTGGAGGCTACAAAGCTGATTGATGAAGGATAAAGGACTCGGCAATTTAAAATTAAAACCTAAGTTGACTGCAGGGAGAGCTACAAGCCAACCTTAGTTACATGGCAAAAGCCACTGCAATCTGAAAATGGTGTCAACAAAACCTTTCGTAGTGACGGAGGTGAGGAAGTGTCTAACTGTGCTGCCCAATACAGCAGCCACCTGTGCTGCTTGTTGAATGGATACTTGAAATGCGACTTGTACAAAATGAGACGTGCTGTGAGTGTAACATACACACCAGATTTCAAATTTCATAGGAAAAACAATTTAAAAGTGTATCATTAATAATTTTTATACTTATTTCATGTTGAAATACTAATACTTTGTAGGGTTACAGTATTAAAATTTATTTAACCTTTTTTTTTTTTTAACATTGTTGTTGTTAGGTGCTGTCCAGTCAGTTCCCACTCATAGCGACCATATGTACAACAACAGGACAAAACACTGTCCAGTCCTGTGCCATTCTCACCATCTTTGCTATGTCTGAGCCCATTGCTGCAGCCATTGTGTCAATCCATCTCATTGAGAGTCTTCCTCGTTTTCACTGACCCTCTTCTTCATCAAGCATGATGTCCTTCTCCAGGAACTGATCCCTCCTGATAACACGTCCAAAGTACATAAGATGAAGTCTCGCCATCCTCACTTCCAAGGAGCATTCTGGTTGTATGCTTTCTAAGACAGATTTTTATTCATTCTTGTGGCAGTCCACGGTATATTCAATATTCTTCACCAACACCACACTTCAAAGGCATCAATTCTTCTTTGATCTTATTTATTTATTATCCAGCTTTCACATGCATATGAGGCAACTGGGTCAGGCGCGCCTTAGTCTTCAAGGTGACATCTCTGCTTTTCAACACCTTAAAGAGGTTTTTTGCAGCAGATTTGCCCGATGCCATGTGTCTTTTGATTTCTTGACTGCTGCTTCCATGGGTGTTAATTGTGGAGCCAAGTAAAATGAAATCCTTGACAACTTCAATCTTTTCTCCACCTATCATGATGTTGCTTATAGGTCCACGTGTGAGAATTTTTGTTCTCTTTATGTTGAGGCGTAATCCATACCGAGGGCAGTGGTCTTTTATCTTCATCCGTAACTGCTTTAATCCTCTTCACTTTCAGCAAACAAGGTTTTGTCATCTGCATAAGGCAGGTTGTTAATGAGTCTTCCTACAATTCTGGTGACACATTCTTTTCATATAGTCCAGCTTCTCAGATTATTTGCTCAGCATACAGACTAAGTACAGTGAAAGGATACAACCCTGACTCACACCTTTTCTGATTTTAACGCACTCAGTGCTCCCTTGTTCTGTTCAAACAACTGCCTCTTGGTCTACGTACAGGTTCTGCACGGGCACGATTAAGTGTTCTGGTATTCCCATTCTTCACAATGTTACCCATAATTTGTTACGATCCACACAGTCAAAAGCCTTTCATAGTCAATAAAACTAAATTAAGGAGGTAAACTAAATTAAGGAGGATTACTCGACAACCTGTTTATAAGTAATCAGACTGTCAGATCAATTCCCCCACAATGCTTAGCCAGACAACTAGAAAAGGACTGAACACTTATTCTATGTAGAGAATAAAAGAAAGGACCACCTTTCCAACAAAAATACCTTAGCATATAAATTTGAATACACTCTTAGAGCCTCTGCTTAAGAACCTCTTAGCATATAAAAAAAGGTAGTGCACCACCTGGGGACCTGTTAGAAAACCAAGTTCTTGGGCCCCACCCAAAGCATCCTGAATTAGAAACTCTGGGAGTGAGGTCTGGCAATATGCTTCAAGATGTTTGTTTGTTTGTTTGTTTGTTTGTTTGTTTAAATAGGTTTTATTGTTTAGAACAATTTTAGGTTTATAGAAAAAGTGTACAGCAAGTATAGGGAGTTCCCATACACCTCCTCTTCCTCACCCACAGTTCCTCCTATTATTAACACCTTGCTCTCCTGTGGTATATTTGTTACAACTGATGAACCAATGCTGGTATGTAATTAACAACTAACAGTTCATATTAGCATTTACTCCTTATGTTACACAGTCCTATGGGTTTGGGCAATTCATAACACTACCGAAACCCATTATACCACATGTCCACCGTTAAAGGACCACACAGAATCATCTCACTGCCCTGAAGACGCCCTGCGCTCTGCCTACTTGCCCCTCCCCACGTCCGCTGGACCCCTGGCAATCACTGGTCTTTTTACTCTCAGAGTCTTGCCTTTTCTAGACTGTCATATATTTGGCATCATATAGTATATAACATTTTCAGGCTAACTTTTTTTTTTAAATAATAATATTTTATTGAGTTTTTGGTGAAAGTTTACACAGGAAGTCAGATTCCCATTTGACAATTTCCACACAAATTGTTCAGTGATCCTAATTCCATTTATCAGGATGTGTCAACATTGTCTTTAACTGTGTTCTGTTTGTCCAATTTTAGTTTCCCTGCCCCCTTATCTTCTCACCTTGGCTTTCGAGTCACTGTTGACCTTTTGGTCTCATACAGGTGGTTTTTACTCAGGCTGGCTTCTTTCACTCAGCAATACGCACTAAAGGCTCTGCCACCCTTTTTTCGCAGCTTGACAGCTCATCTCTTTTTACTGCTGCACGAAATGCCATGATATGGATGTACATTCACTTATTAATGGGCATCTTGGTTGCTCCCAAATTTGGGCAATTACGATTGAATCTGCTATAAACATAAGAGTGTAGGTTTTTATGTGAACATAACTTTTTAACTCATTTGTCTAAATATACAGGAACACAATCTGCCTTTTAATAAGCCTTCCAGGTTACTCTGAAACAGAATAATTAAAAATCACTGCTCTTCAGTAACACTGTGAAGGAGCAAGGTATGTATGTATGACTGGTGTATACTTAAACGTGCATGTTTGGAATGCACATGAATGAAGTCTGCACACACACGCAGGCATTTGCTGGTTCCCTTTGCACTTCCACCATGTCCAATTCTTAGATCACTTATTGTTACTGGCATAAAAAAAAAAGCTTACATTAAATGAAAACAAACTAGACTCCCCAATTTAAAAAGTGGTTAATACCAAAAACGCAAATGGGGATTGTTCTTTTTTTTTTTTTTTAAATAATGTCTGCACATGTCTAGGCAGAAAAATGTCTATTCCTGGAGAGTAAGATTTAAAAACTTACAAACAAACCCACTGCCATCCAATGGATCCCAAATCACAGCGACCCTATAGGACAGAGGAGAACTGCCCCCACAGACTTTCCAAGGCATTATGGAAGCAGATTGCTCTATTTTTCTCCCTGGAGATGCCTGGTGGGTTTGAACCGATGACCTTTTGGTTAGCAGCCAAGCTCTCAACAAGATGGATTGACACAGCCTAGCAACAATAATGAACTCTCAACCACTTAGCCATCAGGGCTTTTTAGAGAATAAAATTAGAGAGGGTCATTCCTTTCCTATATTACACACTTAAACGCATGCCTCAGCTTTTGTTTCTGTTTTTTTTTTTTTTTTAGTAAGACAAATTATGGTAGGAGACTGTTCCCAGCAAATCCCTGAACCAGAGAACTGTAGGCATACCTCACTCATTCTATCCCACCAACAACAGTAACTCATCTGGAGTCTAAGAGCTCAATCGTGGGCTCTGAGCAGCAACTGGGAAATAAAAACAATTAAATAAAGAATAATTTCTGGCTATTTAAAAACTCCTGAAACTTAGTGTTCTTCATAATAATAGCTAACAGGTAGAAAGAGAGAAAAAAAAAATAGCTCACATTTCACTTACTTTCCATCAGACACTTTTAAAGCACTTTTTTCCGTATGAATAATACTTAAAAATGAGCTTCACATCACAATGCCTCCTCCCCAGAAGGTTCCAACAATTCTGCAGCCTCCTACTGTGTGATCTTGGGAAGCTAGAGATCCTCTCTAAAATTCAAGTAACCAAAACATAAAACACAACTGATAGTAATATTATTTCGTGTACAAGGTTACTGAAGGATAAAAGATCCTCTACGTGAGGCATGTCTGGTAAACTTTAAAGCTCTTTGTAAATATCCATCATTAACACCATTACAATGTCAAGTGGATCTCAATGATTCATTCATTGAATACACTAAGTACTTACTAAGTGACAATCACTGAATTAAGGAGTCTCTATTATTTTTTTAGAAAAGCTACGTTTAAGAGAACCTAAATATACAGGAAATCACTCAAGAGCTCCTAATAATTATAATTTTAGACCAATATCACGGTGCGTTTCATGGTCCATTTCAATCTTGTCTGGCTTGTCTTGAGGGAACCAAAGTAACATATTGGGGTAAACGTAAGCCAAATGCAAATTAGGACATATTAAGCGTGGTTAGTTTTAGGAAGGAAGAGAAGGAAAGGAGAGGATAGAGGGAAGGAAAGACGGAGAATTAGAATTAGGTCAGAAGAAATTCCCTCATTTGGCAAACAAAAATTCAGAAACAAAGAAAGATTAAGTGATTTGCCTAAAGTCACTCACTCCGTAAGTGGCAAGACTAGAAATGAAACTAGAATGAGCCCAGGACTCCTTGCTCAGCACCAAATGGCTCCAATTCAAGTCCTTCAAGGTTTTAATCCTTGCTCCTAGAATTCACAAGACACCTCCTACCCCTCCAGCACTTACATTCAAGAGCTTTTCAAAATTTTATAGGGCTGCTTCTTCTGACCTACTTTAAACAAGTTTGGAAGCCAAAAGCAAGCCCTCTCAGGTTTAAAGAATAGCCTGGAATAACTATTAAAAATGAAATGTGAAATTTTCAAATCAGATTCTAAAAAACAGAATTCAGGTCAATTTATATTTTAAAAGCTAGTATAAACTTCTCTATGTCAAGGACTGCTCATTTTGATTGTTTTTGCATCTTTTTTAACGTTTCTGTTATCCCTATCAGGACAGTTCTACTCTGTCCTATAGGGTTGCTATGAGTCGGAATCGACTCGACGGAAGTGGGTTTGGTTTTGGTTTTATTATTCCAAAAGTCTTGATGGAGCCCAAAACCCCACCAGGAAAAACCAACAAACAAACAAAACTGGAAGAACTGTACTGTTTGGGATGAAGCATCAAAGTACAAGTTTATATTCAATACCAAAATTCACAATTCATTACAAAAAGGTAGAATAAATAGAGTTTAGAACTAAAGGGAAATTTAGAAATCCAGGTTTTAATCTAATAAAATACATCTATTGGTCCCATCCCATCCCATCTGGAGCAAGGGAGAATGAAGAAAACCAAAGGAAAATACTAACCTAAAGGACTAACAGACCACATGGACCACAACCTCCACCAGCCTGAACCCAGAAGAACTAGATGGTGCCCAGCTACCACCGCCAACTGCTCTGACAGGGATCACAATAGAGGGTCTCAGACAGAATGGGAGAAAAATGTAGCACAAAACCCAAATTCACAAAAAAAAGACCAGACTTACCGGACCGATGGAGACTGGAGGAAGCCCTAATACTGTGACCCCTGAACATCCTGCTAACTCAGAACTGAAGCCCACTTTTTAGCCAAATATTAGACAGTCCTATAAAACAAAGAGTAACACATGTGAGGAATGTGTTTCTTTGTTCAATCTATCATATGAGAACAAGTGGGCAACACTTGCCCAAAAGGAAGCGTGAGAAGGCAAAAACGGACAGGAAAACTGGACGAATGGACACTGAGAACTCGGGGTGAAAAGGGAAAGGGGGAGAGTGTTGACACATATTGGGACTGCAACCAATGTCACAAAACAATTTGTGAATAAATTTTCAAATGAAAAAAAAATTAAGAATGATTTATCAAAAAATTCAAACTTACACACCATATGCTGTTTGGTTTGAGAACCTAAAGTAATTCAATTAGAGGCTGAAATTTAACCACGTGAGAGCAACGAAACACGATAAAAATTACTTTTATGACATGATGATCACAGCTCTGGCATTTTACGCTTTCTTGGGTTTGTTTTGTATTTACCGGCTGTGTTTCTGATAAACAAGAGCCAGGCTGCTTGGTTCTTTAAAGTATTTCTTTACAAATAACACATTTCACTGTTGAACTGTCTTTATTCCTATTACATTTTTATTCCTATTTTCTCTTTGGGTTTGAATTTTTTAATGAAGTATTTTGGCTTCTTAGCTCAAGTAGGCATGAGACTAAATGGGCAGCTCCTGTCTGGAGGCAAGCTGAGAAGGCAGAAGGGGAAAGAAGCCAGCTGAGTGGACACAGGAAATACAGGGTGGAGAGGAGTGTGCTGTCAGATTGAGGGAGAGCAACTAGGGTCACACAACAATGCATGTATAAGTTTTTGTATGAGAAACTGACTTGAATTGTACACTTCACTTAAAGCACAATAAAAAAAAGATTACAGCCAAAAAACACACAAACAAACAAAAAAGTATTTTGGGTATCTTTACATGTTTAAAAAAAAAAAAATTTTTTTTTTTTTTTTTTAAATGTTACATACAAATTTTGGTCACATTTGGATCACAATGTTAAAACTCATCTTGAAGCTCCCTGCAGGATTATCCTCATTTTTGTGGTCTTCATTGACTTGTAGAATATCAACGGAAGTATTCCTTACGCTTTCTGCTATATTCACTGTGGATGCAAGTAGAACAGCAATCAGCCACTGATTCTGTGCTGCTTTGACAAGCATGTTGTCCGGTAGCTACAGCATATTCAATATAAACCTAAAGGCTTTGGAGGGGAATTTTTTAAAATATATACTTTTTTTTAATTTAAAAAATGGGTATTATAACAGATGCAGTATCCCTTTAACAACATGAATCCTCAAACGCTATTACCAGCTCCTGGGGTTCCCAAACCATTTGGTCCGAAAACGCCAAATCACACATCAACCTGCCCTATTCAGCTTCTTACCCAAACTGTAAAACAACTGCAGATTTACCAGTAATGCAGGATTCGGAAAAAACATTCTAACTGGAGCTTATCCGTTAAAATTTGTCAGGTCTAAAACCACTGACTTTTTCTTTCATATACTAATGAATGCATTTTAAACACTGAAAGTGGAAACACTTAAACGTGTGCTTTCAGAGCTGACGCCAGCACCGTCCTCTGGATGGGGAAACACACGTAAGTCTGCTGATTTAATATCTACCAGGTAGGTGTCTTTTGATGCACAGTCTTATACGGCACAAGGATCCCAAGTGGCACAACTGTTAAGTGCTTGGCTGTTAACTGAAAGGTTGGTGGTTGGAACCCACCCAGCTGCTCCAAGGGCGAAAAACCTGGTGATCTGCTATAGTAAAGGCTGCAGACTAGAAAACCCTACGAGGCAGTTCTACTCTGTCACACGGTGACTATGAGTCAGAGTTGACTCAAGGGCGCCCCACAATAGTAAAGGCTGCAGACTAGAAAACCCTACGAGGCAGTTCTACTCTGTCACACGGTGACTATGAGTCAGAGTTGACTCAAGGGCGCCCCACAATAGTAAAGGCTGCAGACTAGAAAACCCCACGAGGCAGTTCTACTCTGTCACACGGTGACTATGAGTCAGAGTTGACTCAAGGGCGCCCCACAATAGTAAAGGCTGCAGACTAGAAAACCCCACGAGGCAGTTCTACTCTGTCACACGGTGACTATGAGTCAGAGTTGACTCAGGGGCGCCCCACAACAACAACATAGGGCACACTTAATTGTTCAGAGTAAATGATGATGACTTAACAACGTCATTTACTCACTTATTTAATAAAGACTAATTAAAACCAAAAATAAAAGCAAACTCATTGCTGTCAAGTCGATTTTGATTCACAGTGACCCTACAGGACAGAGCAGAACTGCCCCATAGAGTTTCCAAGGAGCACCTGTTGGATCCAAGCTGCTGACCTTTTGGTTAGCAGCCGCAGCACTTAACCACTACACCACCAGGGTTTCCAAGACTACTTAAGCAGCCATTGTAAGTCGATCACTGTAAAATGGAAACCCGCTGAAGGGTGTCAAGCCTACAATAGTGGCAGGAACATCAGATGGAAAAGTGGATGGACTTGTGATATATTTGGAAGGTATTCTCAATAGGATTGCTGATGGACTGAACGTGTGGCCTGTCGAAAAAGAAGCGTCTTTCCTCAACTACTGGTCAATGTTGGAACCACTCCCTGAGGATGGAGGAATTCAAGGGCTGGGAGGGAGGATACAAGACAGGTTGGGAAGGAGGAAAACGAGTTCAAGTTAGAAAATACTAAGTTTGTAAGGCCAGTTAGACTTGCAATTATGGATGCTGAGTGGACACGGTCTGGAGCTAAGAGAAGTCCAGGACATAACCACAAATTGAAGAATTAATGGCATACTGAGGCACAGAACTAATATTTAAAGACACAGGAATGGAAAAGATCACTTAAGAAGAACGTGTAGAAGAAGGGAAGGGGACAGGTGGGAAAGCGAAAGGAAGTAAGGAAGGGAAGGGCCCCGTGGATTTCTAAAGAACGTCAACGTTCAAAGGAAGAGAAAGGAAGCTAATGAAGGACAGTAAGAAGGAGCAGCCACTGAGGTGGACTAAAATCTCTGTTCCTAAAACTGAGAAAGGAGAATGTTTTCAAGGAGTAAACACTTTAACTGGTCTTTTAACTGAACCTCACCAACCCACTGACCCACTCCTGCTGAGTCAATTTCGAACCATAGCTACCCTGCAGGACAAAGCAGAACTGCCCCACAGGCTTTCCAAGGCTGTACTCTTTATTTATAGGCCATGTTTTTGGTTAGCAGCTGAGCAATTAACCGCTTCGCCACCAGGGCTCCTCAAGCCTCGCCAAATGAGGCTAATTAATGTTTGCCGTAAATTGTTTATCTGGGGAACGCACTTAACTGTTCATACTAAATAAGTTAAAAACCTCTCAGGAGAGGAGTAATTTTAAGGAGTTTCTAAAGAGTTGATAAAACTATGCTGAGATATAACCCAAAACAAAAAAAAAACCTTGAAGGTTTCAAAACACAACTCACAATGTCTCCTTTCAAGCCAATTAAATAAAGCATTAAAAGATGATGAAATATATTTTCATTAAAATGACTAAGTTTTAATATTTGCCAGCGGAAAAAGCAAATTCAGTTGCTCTGTGGTACAGAAAAGCTGACAGAACAAGAGTTACCACTTTTCTTTTTCTCACTAGATGATGCCATGATTTCAAGCACAAAAATGAAAAGAAACCGCCCAAGTACATAAAAACAATCCAACTCTTAATTGAGATGTTCTACTTCTTAAATATGAATGTAATCTTGCAGATTATTAGAAATTAGGTTTCCATTATTAGATTATTAGACAGGGTGAAATCAGAACCTTGTGGCTGAGCACTAGAATAATATTCTAATCTCACGGGTAAAATTTTCATTCCAGAAATGAGTAATTTCACTGCATTCCTCTTTCCACTGGCAATTTTAAATGCTGTAGCCTTCTCCGAGACAGCCAGTGCTGTCATCTGGAGCCAGTTAAGAAGCCTGGCTTCCAGCTCATCCAAGCCCAATGAGTACTCCAGCTTCCTCCTCAGTCTAGGGGACTGGGAGGATGAGAAGGGGCTAGACGGGAATCATGATTTACCAAACTTAGTCACTTAAGTCCTTATGGGAGGGTGGGGTGGTCATCTAACCATCGAGTGTAATGGTCTTAATCAACCTAACACAAGCTCATTGTTTACTGAAATCTAGCATTTACCCTAAAAACGTAAATGCATTTCACATTCTACCATGTATTACTATGATTGCTTTAAAACATGACATTTTAAAACTACATAGCAGGAAAGAAGAGGTTCCCACCATGTTTAGCATCTAGCTTTGTGATAAATGGAGCCCTAGTGGGGCAATGGTTACGAGCTTGGCTGTAACCAAAAGGTTGGCAGTTCGAATCCATCAGCCGCTCCTTGGAAACCCTATGGGGCAGTTCAGCTCTGTCCTATAGGGTCACTATGAGTCAGAATAAACTTGACGGCAAGGAGTTTGATTTTTTGTTTGTTTTTTTAAAAATATATCCCTGTTCTCTAAGCACAGGGAATTAATGACATCAAAAAGGATGCTTAGGCTACAACCAATAAGTCCTAACAGGGAACACAACAGAGAATCCCTGAGGGAGCAGGAGAGCAGTGGGATGCAGACCCCAAATTCTCACAAAAAGACCAGACTTAATGGTCTGCCTGAGACTAGAAGGACCCCGGTGGTCATGGCCCCCAGACCTTCTGTTAGCCCAGAACAGGAACCATTCCCAAAGCCAACTCTTCAGACATGGATTGGACTGGACAATGGGATAGAAAAAGATGCTGGTGAAGAAAGAGCTTTTTGGAGCAAGTAGACACGTGAGGCTATGTTAGCATCTCCTGTCTGGAGCGGAGATGAGAGGGCAAAGGGGGTTAGAAGCTGGCAGAATGGACGCACATAGAGGAAATGGAGAGAAGGAGTGGGCTGTCTCACAAGGGGGAGAGCAATTAGGAGTATATAGTAGCAAGGTGTATATAAATTTTTGTATGAGAGACTGACTTGATCTGTAAACTTTCACTTAAAGCACAATAAAAATTCTTTTTTAAAAATTTCTTTAACCAAAAAAAAAAAAAGATGCTCAAAGGCACCTCATATTATACGTGTCTTAGACCAAAACTCATGATCTGTGACCACAGATCTTGTTTTCTTCCTGATTCTGCAACTCAGCTAATGGCACAATCAATCTTCTAGTTATCAAAGCCAATGCCTAAAAAACTTGTTTAATATTTCCTTCTTCTCCTTCAACTCCTCCATCCATCACTGAGTCCTATTTTACATAAATGCATGTCACATCCATCTGCTTTTCTCTATTTCCACAAGCTACCCTCCAGTCTAAGCCTCCAGCTTCTCCCCCCGTGACTTCCACCGTGTTGTTGTCGTTAGGTGCCGTCGAGTCGGTTCTGACTTATAGCAACCATAAGCATAACATAACAAACCAGTGCCTAGTCCTGCGCCACGCTCACAATCTTTGCTGTGTTTGAACCCATTGCTGTAGCCACTGTGTCAATCCATCTCCTTGGGAGTCTTCTTTTCTTTCACTGACCCTCTACTTTACAAACATTTGTCCTTCTCCAGGGCGCGGTCCCTCCTAATAACATGTCCAAAGTCTCACCATCCTCACTTCTAAGGAGCATTCTGGCTGTACTTCTTCCAAGACAGATTTGTTCGTTCTTCTGAAAGACCATGGTATATTCAATATTGTTTGCCAACACCATAATTTGAAGGCATCAATTCTTCTTCAGTCTTCCTTATTCATTGTCCAGCTTTCGCGTGCATACAAGGCAATTGAAAATACCACAGCTTGGGTCAGGTGCACCTTAGTCCTCAAAGTGACATCCTGTCACCATAGCTTCCCAAATATAGTTCACCTATAATCCCTCTGGTACATCCTCCAATCTGATCAAGCCTGGGTGACCTTTTCAAATATGATGCCACTATTGAATTTAAACCATTCAATGACTGTGCACTATTCTTACAAGAAAACATGATTCTTTAACAAGACTAGGAAGGCCCTTCTGGTCCTGCTCCACCTATCTTCTCAATGCTCCATATCCCACACTCCCAGCCTTCTCCACTCCCTCTACGCTGGACTTCTTCAGTGGCTTCTCACCGTGGTCCCTCCTATCAAGGACACTTGGCGCATGCTGTCCCCTTAGCCTAGAATGCTCCTTCCTCTACTCTTCTACTTAAGCCCCTACTAAAGCACCACGTTTGCTCAGGAAAGCTGGACCAGATCTCCATGACCAGGTCAAAACAAACTTATCTCTGCCCTATCTCGAGCAGGTTACAATTTTCCGTTTATGTCTGTGATTATGCAAGTATAGGAAAGAGCTCTAATTTGTAATCCACATGTGGGCTCACAAACAAAGCAAGAACACGTAAGAAACTTTGTGGTAATGGAAATGCTGATGGTTTGAGCAAAAACCAAGACGTCACCGAGTACTAGGTTTGGTTCAGGGATGTTTAGGTTTTAAAGCTACAAGTCAAAACTCTAAAATGCACCTTTATTAATGAAAGTCTTTAAAAAATAAATTTGTTTAGATATGCTTAAAATCTTTATTCCATAGGTAACCAAGCAGTTCCTGGGCCAAATCCTGTCTGAAGGTATGTTGTTTGGTTCACACAGACTTGGTCCCCATTGTGTCTTTTAAAAATCTAAATTAATGTCAACCTTTTTTAAAATAGGATTTTTTACCAAAAATTTGTGATTTTCTTTCTTTTTGACAAATTTTGAAAAAGAATTTATGAACACTGGGCCCTGCACTTCCAAAAGGTGCCTTCACCTGACACTATCAGCCGCCCCTTGAGAAAGGCACGTACCCAGCATTCCTGGTTTTTCTCATTCCAGCCCATTTCAGTCGTTTATACGCCTGCTCTCTACTGGCATTTAACTTTCAGCTCTGGTTCTAGTTAGCAGCACCCCATTAAAACGGTTATTTTAATGATAGAAAATTATATTAGTCAGAATGTCTGGTTGCCAGTTACAGAAACCTGACCTAAATTAGTTTAACCCAAAAAAACCTATTGCTGTCAAGTCAACTCCGACTCATAGTGACCCTACAGGACAGAGCAGAACTGCCCCATAGAGTTTCCAAGGAGCGCCTGCTGGATCTGAACTGTCAGCCTTTCAGTTAGCAGTTGTAGCTCTTAACCACTGCGCCACCAGGGTTTCCAAATTAGTTTAGGTAAACTCAAACCCAAATCCACAGCCATCAAGTGAATTCCAACTCATAGTGGCCCTAAAGAACAGAGTAGAACTGCCCCGTTTCCCAGGCTGTAAATCTTTACAGAAGCAGACGGCCACATCTTTCTCCCACGGAGCAGCTGGTGGGTTCAAAGTGCTGACCTTTTGGTTAGCAACCAAGTGCCACCAGGACTCCTTAGTTTAGGAATAAGGAGTCAATTTATTAGAGAGATACTGGAACACCTCATATAATTGAAGGCAGAAGGAGCCATCAAAACTTGGGAAGGGTGAAAACTTATTTGAGACTTACAAGCAACTGGAAGGAGAGACTTGAACACTCCTTTTCTTCTCTCTCTCCCCTTTCCCCTCCCTCTCTTGCTTCGGCTTCTCTCTGCACACTAGCTTCCTCCTCTCTCACTACAGACTGGCTTCCTGCACCTTGTAAGGAACACAGTCTCCAACCTGGGGCTCCCACCAGGGAAGATTCTCTTTTTTCAGCTGCAGGGCAGGCCCCACCAGAGCTGTGTTGCCCAGACGCAAAAAGCAGGATGTTCCTGAGAGCAACGTGGAGACTCGGGCAGTGGTATGCCGCAGATGACAAATGCCTCCACGATGACATTTCTTGGGAAATCAACCACCACATCTTTGACTATACATTATTCGCGGAGGTGTCCTGATGACTAAATGAGATGGTGCATGTGGGGACTAAACCAAAGACCAAAGCCCTGCCACTGAGTCGATTCCGACTTCACAGCGACCCCAGAGGGTTTCCCAGGCTGTAAATCTCTATGGCATCAGACTGCCACATCTGTCTCCTGAGGAGCCTGTGGTTTCAAATCGCCGAACTTTCAGTTAGTTAGCACTCAATCACATTAACCACTGTGCCATCAGGGCTCCTTATATGGGGACTAAAACCAAAACCGAACTCAACCCGTTGCCGTTGAGTCGATTCCAACTCACAGCAACCCTCCAGGACAGGGTAGAACAGCCCGATAGGCTTCCAAGAAGCATCTGATGGATTCAAACTGCTGACCTTTTGGCTAGCAGCTGTAGCTCTTAACCACTACGCCACCAGAATAAAAATCACCTGAAATTACATGAAAAAGGCAACAGCAATAATAAAAACATAACCCATATGTCACCTGGCATTACCTACTAAGTAAAAATGCAGTGGGTTTACACCACAAGTCCCGGTGCCCTAAGCCCCCAACTGCTTGAGAACGAAAAGTCCCAGTTTACTCCTAAACTGTATCTGCCCCACTGATGTCACCTTGAAGATTAAGGTGCACCTAACCCAAGCCATGGTGTTTTCAATTGCTTCATATGCATACAAAGCTGGACAATGAATAAGGAAGGCCAATGAAGAACTGATGCCTTTCAATTACGGTGTTGGTGAAGAATCCTGAATATACCATGGACTGCCAGAAGAACAAACAAACCTGTCTTGGAAGAAGCACAGTCAGAATGCTTCTTAGAAGCAAGGTTGGCCAGACTTTGGACATGCTATCAAGACGGATCAGTCCCTGAAGAAGGACATCATGCTTGGTAAAGGGTCAGCAAAAAAGCGGAAGGCCCTCAAGGAGATGGACTGACACAGTGGCTGCAACAATGGGCTCAACCGTAACAGCGACTGTGAGAATGGCACAGGACTGGGCAGTGGTTTGTTCTGTCGTGCATAGCGTCGCTATGAGTCGGAACCAACTCAATGGCACCTGACAACAAGAAGAAAGCTGGAAGTGGGGAGGGATGAGTGAGGAGGTGGGTGATGTATAGCTATCTCGTAAACTAAGGAATGCAGCAAGCCATCGCTGCAGTCCTTCTGCTCTTGAGGTCTGTTATTTCTCTGTGCCCCAGGAGGCCCAACCACACTGCCACCATGCCATCTCCAACTTCCTCCAGTGATTTTTCTCCCTCTAAAGTGAGACAGAAAACTCCTATTGCTACTTGTGACCAGCTCTTTCAGAGAGGTTTCCTACAGTGGCGGTGTTGGGCTACCTACCAATGGCCCAGTTGCTCTTTGTATCACAGCCCTTTCCTGCTCAGATATACCTAGGCTTTCTGGCAGAGACAAGTCAGGAGATGGCCAGGCCCAGCCTCACACTCTTCACAGAGCCACGGTCCCTGTGACTGCTAGCTGGTGCTGCTCAGGCTCTCTCAGCCAGAATCTTCTGTCAAGGTCATTTTGTCCCCAAACCCCCATCTTTCTCCAGTTTAGCTTCTTTAGGGTTTCGGGCCTTCAGACAGCTGCACACATCTAGTCCCCAACTGTAGGCTGTATTCAAGTGCCCTCCCACCACCTTCTAGGCTCCAAGCAAATCAAGAAACCTGCGTGAACACAGGATTTAGCATCTCTACACTTCAGTGACAGGTAAGAAGCTCCAGGATTTCTGATGCATCTGGAGGCTGCTCTGCCCAGAGCATTTAGAGATCTCCGAAGGTAGATTTTCTCTGTCATCGTTCCTCAACGTAACTGTCTCAGATCAGAACAGGCTAAAGCCCCAGCCTTCCAATAGTCCTATCAGAGGCAGCAGTGGCTCAGTGGTAGAATTCTCACCTACCACGTGGGAGATCTAGGCTCGATTCCCTGCCAACACCCATCACGTGCAGCCGCCACCCACCTGTCAGCGGAGACTTTCGCGAAGAAGTTCCAGCAGGCCCTCCAGACTAAGACAGACCAGGAGGAAAGGCCTAGTGATGTTCTTTCGAAAATCAGACAATGAAAACCCTAAGAATCACAATGGTCAGATCCTGTTGTGCATTGGGTCTCCACAAGGGCGGACTCGATGGCAGCTAACAGCAACAACAGTCGTATCAAATCTTCCTAAGAGTGAGAGGTAACCATTTTTTAAATGACAGCGAAAATGTCTTTCCTAAAGCAATGTAAAAACAATACTGTCTTACTAACATCTCCAGAAGTTTCGACACAGCATTCCCAGCTCAGTCCTACACTATATCCGCCCAGTTAAAAGTAACAACCTAAAATAACGACACATTTTTGATCAATCACAGATGTCGCATCTAAGCTTGTTAAATCCAGTGACAATACATAATCATAAAGCAATTATATTTTAATTGTAGATACATTTGACTTGTGTAAAGAATAAACCCACCTAACCCAGTGTTCCTGGAACCACGATGCTGCCAAAAGCCTTCCAAAATGAAACAAGAGAAATCCCTGTGGTTTTTCCACTGTAGAAAAGGCAACAATTGTCTAAAGGAGGATGAAAAGAAAAGAAACTGTGCTGTGCATATGGCAGTGAACTGAAAAATGCTTTGGGGCTGATTCTTGAAATTTATCATAGACTAGAGAACTTTCCTGCGATGCCTGAAGTAGTAACATGTGGCTATCCTTCCCCATGAAACCATCTCAATTTCCCTTAAAAAGGGAACAAAAAAACCTAGTATTTAAGACTAAAATATATGGAAGATCTAAACGTCACCACACATATACCAGCTTCGTGCCCCAGTCCTAGAGACTATTTTAAGAATGTTTAAACCAGCACAAAATGAGAGAAGTGAAACCAAACCCAGGTTATCCTAAACAGAGCCATTTTTCTGGCTACAACAATAAGCTCAGTCAAGGGAACAAGGGGGAACACGTACAGGCCCTGGTGATGGCAGCAGGAATGAAGGGTACCTCTCAGGAGGGTTATCTCCACGACATCAGGCCCGAGTAAATCGGGGAGCTTGGATTTGCTTTGGGCCCACTCTCTGTTCCACATTAAGAATGTCTGCAGGCCGCACTTGATTTTACGCAGGTGTCTAGGTTGAGCAATGAGGTGTGATCACTCATCCTTTGTTTCTGGCATTGTCCTGCTCCTGAGAGTTCGGCGGGGGAAAAAATTGCTCCTTAAAACACAGCAGTGTCTTTAGCTGACAAAGCTCATGTATTTTAACATAAAAGATTTCCTTTTACATTTAGAGTGGCACCCCCCGTCTTTATTTCAGGAGCTTAGTTTATCCCTAGGATTACCTGTGGACTCACTAGAAGATTCTTTGTTAACCTTCCCTTCACCTGGAATAAACTCTGTCATTACTTAAATCTCACCCACCTTCACAGCCCCTACTGCATGTTCTGCCTTTTGCAGGAAGCCTTTTGCCGACTAGAATGATAAAAACCTTCAGAATCCCAACTGATCCTTAAAGTCACCTTTCCAGAGGCAGAAGCCGAGGTCCAGATAGCTTCCACTTCTTACCCAAGATCACAGAAGTAGCAGAGGGTGGGTCTCCTGACACATGTCCCACCGCAGCAGTACCCTGTCTGACACAGTGCTCACTGGAAAGGCAGTAACCCTCCCAAGGGGGCTTCCTAAGCTTACGCTATGCTTCCAAGACAGAGAATGACTAAATCCACTGCTCCAAAGCATTCAAGGTATATGAACATCTAATATAAAAAAAATATATAGAAACAACAACAAAAAAAAAACCCACTGCCGTCAAGTCGATTCCAACTCATAGCGACCCTACAGGGCAGCGTAGAACTGCTCCATAGAGTTTCCAAGGAGCAGCCGGCAGATTCAAACTGCCAGTCTCTTGGTTAGCAGCCATAGCACTTAACTACTACGCCACCAGGATTTAGAAATACATAAACAGCAACGTTTAATTTGAATCTGTTTTAATCATTTACTTCCTGTGGAAAACACAAATCATGAAGACCACCTCAAGTTTGGTATGACTTATTGTGTTCATTATGGCTCTTTTCTAAATTTTTATAGGCTTTAAAATGTAAGGTATTATTAAGTTTTGATGTAGAATTGTTGCTGTTAGCTGCCACCAAGTTGGCCCCTGACTCATGGCTATCCCAAGCAAAACACAACTGGACTATTATGATCCATAGGGTTTTCACTGGCTGATGTTTTCAGAAGTAGATCTCCAGGCTTTTCTTCCTAGTCTGTCTTAGTCTGGGAGCTCTGCTGAAGCCTGTTCTGGCTCATAGCAAAACACAAACTTCTGCTGACAGACAGGTGGTGCCTTAGTCATCCAGTGCTACTATAACAGAAATTCCACAAGTGGATGGTTTAACAAAGAGAAATTTAGTTCTTCTACATTGGATCAGGGATGTAACCTGGGTAAGCGTGGTGCAATCCTGCCCTAACCCTCTTTAACATAAAATTACAATCACAAAATAGGGTGCAGGGAATCACGGCCCAGCCAAACTGATACATACATTTTGGGCGGGACAGTTCAGTCCATGACAGGTGGGAGCTGCACATGAAGCACACGGGCTGGGAACTGAACCCAGGTCTCCCTCACAGAAGGTGAGAATCCTACCACTGAACCACCACTGCCCCCATCTGATGGAAAATACAAGAACCCTGGATCTTACACTCACACAGACAGTACAGTGATAGGAAACTATGCCAAAATAATGGCAATTATCTGTCATTATTTCACTATTAAAAAAAATTAGGCAGCTCTAATTACTGGCCAGCTCTTCTGTAGGTAAGCCAGACTCTGCTTCCTTGTCATTTCTTCCTACTGGCTCTGGATCTAACCTTTAGAGCCACAAAGAAGCGCCCAGTCTCTTTTCTAGTCATTGACACCTAACTATTTATCGAACACTCACCAGTGGTGGCCACTGCCCTAGGTGTGGAGAATACAGACGTGAATAAATGACCATCCCTGCCCTCCAGGAGTATACCAGCAAAAGCAGAAGTTCTCAAACTCGAGCGCTTCAGAACTCCAGGAGGGCTTGCTAAAGCACAGGCTGCTGGGTGCTACCCCCAAAGTTTCCGATTCAGAAAGTCTAGGATGGGGCTGAGAATTTGCCTTTCTAAAATGCTCCCAGGTGATGCCGGTGCTGCTGATCTGGGGCCTGCACTTTGAGGATCACTGCTCCAAAAGGCGAAACAGGCCTGCAAAACTGAAGCTGTGACATTTGTACACGCGTAAAGTACATGGCAGGAGAGAGAAGCACCTAATTATGGCTCGGAAGAGTCAGGAAAGGCCTCACAGAGTCAAAGATGCTTAACTTAAGGCCTATAGGGTGGATAGCAGTTTGCAAAATGGATAAAGATGTTGGGTTTAAAGGTCCGTTTGTCTTACTGTGGTGGCTTGCATGCTACTATGATGCTGGAAGGTATGCCACCGGTATTATAATGCCAAAAGGTAACTCACAGTGCACAGGTTTCAGCAGAACTTCCAGACTTAGACAGATGAGGAAGAAAGGCTTGGCCACCTACTTCTAAAAATCAGCCAATGAAAACCCTATGGAACACAACAGAATATTGTTCAGCTTGCTTGCTTTGGACACATCATCAGGAAGACATCCCGTTTGGTGAAGTAGAAGGCCAACAAGGATGAGAGAGACACTTGGATTGGCACACTAGTTGCAAGGAGGGACTCAAAACACACCAGTGATGGTAAGGATGATACATAAATTGGAGTCAACTTGACAGTAGATAATCAATCAATCTATCTATCTCCACAGCAGTATGTACATATTTTCCTCACTCCTTTTTACAGCTGTAGAGCATACCATTGTGTAGATTTACCATCAACTTTCCAATCCTTTTTTGGGGGCCATGTGAGTTACTTCCAGTCTTGTACTATTAAAAATAGCATGGCAATGACTAGCTTCCTGCATATATCATTTCAAATATTTCCTAGTGTATTCATGGAATAGATATCCAGAAGCAGAGTTGCTGGGTCAAAGGATAAACACATGTAATAATAGCTCCCATTTGTTGCACACTTGCTACGTGAGGGTCTCTCTTATAATACATTTTATCCTCACGCCCCAGATGATGGTACTTTCAATCACCTCATATGCATGTGAAAACTGGACAATGAGTAAAGAAGACCAAAGAATTAATGTCTTCGAACTGTGGTGTTGGTGAAGAATATTGAATATACATACCAAGGACTGCCAAAAGAAAGAACAAACCTGTCTTGGAAGAAGTACAACCAGAGTGCTCCTTAGAAGCAAGGGTGGCAAGACTGCGTCTTACATACGTTGAACATGTTGTCAGGAGGGATCAGTCCCTGGAGAAGGACATCATGCTTGGTAAAGTAGAGAGTCAGCGAAAAAGAGGAAGATCCTCAACGAGATGGACTGACACAGTGGCTACGACAAGGGGATCAAGCATAACAACAACTGTGAGGATGGCACAGAGCCGAGCAGTGTTTCGTTCTGTGGTACATAGGGTGACTATGAGTTGGAACCGACTCGACGGCACCTAACAACAACCCCAGATACTACCACCATCCCTGCTTACAGGGGAATTAGGAAACTTGCCCAGAGTCACACAGCTAGCAAGTGACACCACTGGGACCCAAATCCACTCAATCTTGCTCTGCATTCTATGTTCCCAGCTACTATGCCATACTGCCTCTAGTTAAACCTAAAGCAGGACATTTCATGGGATTTGGTCTTTTTCCTAAAAAGTGAAGAGAGATGATGAGAGTTTTGAGCAGAAAACTGACAAGATCAGGTCAATTGTTTGAGAAACAACTGTGGCATGATATGGAGAGAGCTGAGAGGCATGAGCCTGGAGACAAAACAGTCAAAAGGTGACTCAGTTATCCAGAGAAGAGCTGATAAGCTTACAGCAGAGCGGTGGGAGTTAGTGAGCAACGAGAAAGGGTAAAGTACAGGCATGCTAAACAATGAGAGGCACCTGGGGTGGCTCACTGGCTTCTGGCTGGGAGAGTCGAATGGGGATACTGTGGATTACAGCAACAAACACTGATATAGGAAAAACAGATTGGAGTTCAGTTGAATGAAGTGACCATTAGATACCAGCGAGAGAGGATATGTAGTACAAAATACAGCTCTGTGGCTCCAGAAACAATCCTAGCCTGAGATATCCATACATACTGTTCTTTCACCTCTCTTCTCTACCTGACAATGAGTATTGATTCCATACCAACCACATCTCTAAGGCTTATTTCAGTTTGTCTGTCTTAAAATATGGCACTCAGAGCTCAATGGTGTTCTAAGCAACATGGTGTGACCAGTACAGATCGTAGCAGGGCTAAACTATAATCTATTAATAGGGAGTGGCAATCTGCCATGAGCATTCCCAAATGTTCTTGCTGGGCATGCCAAGAATGCAAGGCCACGACCCCTCTTTAACCACGTCATCTTCAGAGTTGTGTTCGTAGCAAGCAACCTTGAAGGATGAGATAATGTCTCCCCCCTAGTCCAAGAGTAGGCTTGCTTACTACTCACCATATTCTCAAGCTTGGTGTCCCTCTCCTGTGATGCAACCCAATGCCTATACAAGCATCCATTTAGGTCCATTTGCATTGTCCCTATAGGTCTTAGAGAGCATGAGGAGCCAACACAAACATGAAGCTCATGCTGCCTGCTGTACTGGAATAAAGCCGTCTGTCTCTGACTCAGGAGCCTCCTAACTTCTGCCAGCATCCAAGAAAGACAAACAGACCTCAGCATTACTTACCTTGATTTGAACACTGTCCTTTAAATAAAGCAATTAACATTAGTATTTTCTGGCAATCGGATCACACTTTCCTATACTGAGTTTGGTTCAACCAATGCTGGTCAATCAAAGGAACTGCTTCCAATCAATGCCCTCCAATCTGGTATTTATGCAGCTGATTTTTAAAACATAACTAAATTCAGTATTCGCTGAGCCACTCAGAAAAAAATCAAGGGTCAAAGTCAGAAATTATGGGATTTTTATATATAATGATAAATTTAGCTTTATTTTTATTGATTTTCATCCTCTCACAAATAATGAGAGGCAGCACACAAAATACCCACAAAGAACAATAGATGATACAGTTCAAGGAGTTAGGGGGAGAAGAATACAGGTAAGAAAAAGAACAACATTAACATTCAGAAGCTAGAAAAAAACAAAAAAACAAACCCGTTGCTGTTGAGTCCATTCCGACTCATAGCGACCCTACAGGACAGAGTAGAACTGCCCCCATAGGGTTTCCAAGAAGCAGCTGGTGGACTGGAACTGTGGACTTTTTGATTAGCAGATGAGCTCTTAACCACTGTGCCACCAGGGCTCCAGGCAGATGCTAGAAGCAGGCTACAAATCTGGCTGTAAGCGGCTTAGCAACCAAACCAAAGAGGAAAAGCTGATCAAGTACAAGATTCAGTTGACCCAAAACAATCCTTATTCAACCACTTCGGAGAAACGAAAAGTTCAAAATTTCCGTCAAGAATCCTCATAAATACTAGACACTCTAGTTGTAGTAAACAACATCTCTAAAAGAGATTCAATGACTGATCTTGCATGGATATTTCTCTGTCCCTCACTGTAAGCCAATGGCATGATTTTAATGTATGATTCAACAAAAGCAAATGTACAAATGTCATCGTGTTTATCTTGGCTCATTACTGCAGCCTCTAAAGGTCTTTTTGGACTGTGATTTGCATTCAAGTATTAGCCAGTGCTCTCAGCCGAGTGCTGTGTACTTGTATAATAGGTCTGCACACTCCTTCCTATCCAAGTTGCGGGGTGGGGGAGCACAAAAGAAAAAACAAAAGTGTATGGTACCAAAAGTCTGTAAATCCCAGTGTCGAAGACCTGGATGTAAGCGTTGGCTGCACCCGTTTACCACGCACTCTTGGACAAGTGACAATCGAATCAATAATATCAAATAAATAATTCTCACTCAAATGTTTCAGGGGTCTTTGTTGGGATATACTCCACATATGAAAAGCACTCTTGGACACTGGACAGGTCAGGATATGACAGTTTGCCCTTCCAGAATGTCTACAGTGACTATACATCCAGGTTTAGTCACCCACGATGACCCAGTATACATGTCTTTAATGATGTAATTTTTAATAACCTCTTTTCATTTTCAAGTGTCCCAGTATATATGGCAAATTATCTGATCACTCTAGGGATGCCTGACATGGATCCATAAGTACTTGTTCTCACGGTACATTTGTTTAATATTCTGCAAGACGGCATCACCAGCTACCTGTTCTCCATCAAATCCACAAATACTTTTGTGAGACTTTACTACTGAAGGCAGGCCTAAAAAATATCAAGCTGTATCAGGTATGAGTAGAAAGCACACTAGACTGCAAGTCTGAAGATCTGGGTTTATTTCCCGGGCCTATCATTTTACTCTGAGTCCTTAGCCAAGTCAGTTAATCTCTCTGAACTTCAGTCTCCTCAGGTATAAAATAAGGAAAACCACTTCATGCCTGCCCTGGTATTACAAGGGGAAGGAATGAGAGAAAAAAAAGAAAAAACATATATATGTGTGTGTATACACACACATATATAGAGCCCTGGTGGTACAGTGGTTAAGAGCTTGGCTGCTAAACAAAATGTCGGCAATTCAAATCCACTAGACGCTCCTTGGAAACCCTATGGGGCAGTTCTACTCGGTCCTATAGGGTCGTTATGAGTCGCAATCAACAACAGCAATGGATTTCATTTTTATATATATATAGTTACTACCGTTAGATGCTGTGGAGTTGATTTTCAACTCGTAGCAATCCCATGTGACACAGTAGAACTGCCCCACAGGGTTTTCTAGGCTGTCATTTTTACAGGAGGAGATCACCAGGTCTTCCTCTGGCAGAGCTGCTGGACAGGTTTGAACCACCAACTTTTTGGTTAACAGCCAAGTGCTTAACTATTCGGCCACCTGGGCTCATCCACACATATATATACACACACACACATACATGCATACACATATATAAAAAATATTATCCAGTGAATATCAATGAGTTGTGACTACCCTATTATTTACATATTGTTTTCCAATATAAGCAGTGGTTTGAGGTAGCTTTTTTTGAACATGGAATACCTTGGGTTCCTAAAACCCTTGAAGAGTAGAGAGTTGTATATTTTGTTTTCACGGCACTGGGTTGGATCATAGAACAAAAAGACACGTATAAACTTCTTTCATTACTGGATTAAAATGCTTATGTAGAAGAGAGTCATCCAAATTTGATGATATAGTAGACTATTTTTTAAGAAATGTCTCAAAGGAAAACCTCTGACGGAAATGAAAACTATTCCCATACCTCCAGCAACTGACTTCCAATTTCATTAACTACTACTTCTACTTGATAAACTACTTATTCACCTCAAAACACTGTAATCGTCTCAATAAGCAAAGTAAAACTATCTGGCAAGTACAGGAGAACCCTGACTTATGACTGTATGGCGGGGGGGGGGGGTGTTGAAGGATTATAACAACTTCTTTTTAAGGCAGGGAATTTTTCCTCCCAAGGAGACATATTATACAAAAAGTAGTGGAAAAATTCTAAGTAAGGTATTATTTTTTATGTAACATGGCCATTAGGAGGAAAAAAAAAAAATCAGAAGAAAAACTGATGCATTTGAACTATGGTGCTGGTGAAAAATATTTCTGTACACTGAAGGCCTAGAGCCCTGGTGGTGCAGTGGTGAAGAGCTGCGATTGCTAACCAAACGGTCAGCAGCTCAAATCCACCAGCCACTCCTCGGACACCCGAAGGGGCAGTTCTACTCTGTCCTACGCAGCCGCTGTGAGTCAGAATCAACTCCACGGCAATGGGTACAGTGTACAGCGAAGCACCAAAACAATGAACAAATCAGTCTTAGAAGAAACACAACTAGAATGTTCCTTAGAAGTGAGGCTGGCAAGATTTCGACTATTATTTTGAACACATCATCAGGAAAAGACCAATCGCTAGAAAAGGACACCACGTTTGGTGGAGGGCCAATGAAAACGAGGTAAACCCTCAGTGAGATGGACGGACACAAGAGCCACCACAACGGACTCAAAACACCCATGATCACGAAGATGGCCAGGACCCAGCAAGGTGTCACTGTGCTACACGTAAGGTCGCCGCGGATCTGAGCCAACCCAACAACAGCTAACAACAACAACGTGGAGTGACTCCTTGCTACAGGCAATTTAGAGCCCCTGGGTGGTACAGGGTAACCTTGGCGGCATAGTGGTCAAGTGCTACAGCTGCTTACCAAGAGGTCAGCAGTTCGAATCCACCAGGCGCTCCTTGGAAACTCGATGGGGCAGTTCTACTCTGTCCCACAGGGTTGCTATGAGTCAGAATCGACTCAACAGCAATGGGTTCGGTTTTTTGGTCCTGGGTGGTACAAACGATTACATGATCATCTGTTACTCAAAAGGTTGGCAGTTTCAATCTACACGAGGTGCCTCAGAAGAAATGCCTGGTGATCTTCAATTGAACACGCAGTGCTTAAGAATCCTATGGAGTTGTAAACTTTCACTTAAAGCACAATAAAAACAAAACAAACAAACAACAAAAAAGGATCCTATGGAGGGCAGTTCTACTCTGACACACATGGGATCGCCAGGAGTCGGAGTGGACTTGATGGCAACTGGTGCTGGTATAGGCAATTTACTGTGCCACGAAGACACAGAGTTAGCAGAGACTTGAATGTCCTGACTGCTTCTAGTTCTTAGCTATCTTCCCCCGGCACGGAGCGAACCACCACCAGTCGTGGACTATCATCTGTGGAGTCGTCAGTCTTCAGTGAGGTCAGTGCTTCTCAAACTATCTGTAGAAAAGGACAAGTTTTGCTGAGTTCCCCTATCCCCAATCCATTTTAAAGTGGTTGTTCTTATTAGGAGCCATCCAATTGGTTCTGAATCATAGTAACCTTACGCACAACAGAACATGAGTATTTTATTGTACACGGAATAGCTTTGAATTCCCTGCTATGTCTATGACTCATCCAGAATCTCAAACTGCAAAAAGGAAGCCACAGACACACGAACACTTGGGATACGACTTGTCCAAAAAAAAAAAAAAAATTTTTTTTTTTTTTTAGTTGTTCTCTCCACCGCTGCAGTATAAACACCATGAACCCGAGGACCGTATCTCTCTTGACCACGGAAGTTGTGGTATCTGACACATGTTGTCATTGCTAGCTAGGTGCTGTCGAGTCAGTTCTGTAGTCTTGCCATCCTTGATTCTAAGGAGCATTCTGGTTGTACTTCTTCCAAGACAGATTTGTTTGTTCTTCTTATAGTCCACAATATATTCAATATTCTTTGAAGACATAACAATTCGAAGGTGTCAATTCTTTTCCAGTCTTCCTTATTCATTGTCCAGCTTTCATATGCATATGATGCGATTGAAAATACCATGGCTTGGATCAGGCACACCTTAGACCTCTAGGTGACATCTTTGCTCTTCAACACTTTAAAGACGTCTTTTGCAGCAGATTTCCCCAATGTAATGCATCTTTTGATCTCCTGACTGCTGCTTCCATGTGTGTTGATTATGGATCCAAGTAAAATGATATCCTTGACAACTTCAATCTTTTCTCCATTTATCATGATGTTGCTTCCTGGTCCAGTTGTAAGGATTTTGTTTTCTTCAGGTTAAGGTATAATCCATACTGAAAGCTGTGGTCTTTGATCTTCATTAGTAAAGGCTTCAAGACCTCTTCACTTTCAGCAAGCAAAGTTGTGTAATCTGCATAACACACGTTGTTGATGAGTCTTCCTCCAGTCCTGATGCCTTCGTATAGTCCAGCTTCTATATGACACATATTGGGGCTCAATGAATATTTTCTAATGAATATATTGAATAAAAGAAGGAACAAACTACTAGAATAACTCACAGGAAAGGCTTTGTTCTAGTTTCATGGCTGATAAGTCTTCCAACACCACCAGCTTCCACTGCATTTAGAAGTCACAAACTAAAATAGACCATTAAAGAACTGCTAGTGTGCAGCTCATTTTAAACAGGGGCTTTCTCTTATAACGTCGTTTCTCCAAATGCCAGGCTCAGTGCTTAAGAAAGAAGGCAAACAGACTAAGGGCCTTCTCCACTACCACCACGTCCAAAATTCTGCTGGTCACTCAACCAGCTAATTCCATCTCAGCTTCCTGAACACAGAGTGCTCAACTAAATCACCTCTTGAGCCATCTTCTGGTAAATAAGCCTAAAAGTTCTTTACAGTTTTGATTGGTAATGACATTGAGAAGTGTATGTAAATAAAGAGTAAAGAAGAAGGCAGAAAAGCCTTTTTTTTTCCTCCAATGTACATTTCAAAAAAAAAAAAAGTCTGGGAGAGAGAATGACACAAAGTATAGGGCAAAAAGCTTTGTTTCAACTTCAAAAGAAAACTGGCTTTTAGAAATGAATCAAGGCACTGATGCTTCCGTACCAGAAGACCTTGCCCTTCTCCCTTGGAACCCTGATGGCATAGTGGTTAAGAGCTCAATTGCTAACCAAGAGATCGGCAGTTTGAATCCACCAGCCACTCCATGAAAACGCTACAGGGCAGTTCTACTCTGTCCTACAGTCGACTTGACAGCAACAGGTTGGGTTATGCTCTTCTCCCTCACCCCACTCATGTCTAGTATCTCCAGTTTTTCCTTTCAATAATTCACACTCCAGGTTTAGGGTTCTCAGAGAATTCCAAATTCAAACACAGTCCCCAATATCTTCTACAGACTGATCTAAAACAATGATAGTTTTCTGGATTAACAATCAATAATAATAATAAAAAAAAAAAAAAGGAACACTGTGCCTTCCCCTACTACACCGCTAAAGCTGTGATCAACTGAAGCTCTGCCTCACCGCTTCCATGAAAGCAGGAAGCATCAGGGCACCCATGTGAACAGAAAACAGAGAGATCCGAAGGAGGGAAACAAAAGCAATACCTGGAAAACAAAACCTTTTCCAGATTCCTACCAAAGTAACTTCTGGCCCAGGGAAATAATGCTTAGATGAGTCATCTCTGCAGACACAGGTGTCTCCCCAACAGCTTTTCAGAACCCCTGTGGCCTCTCCTGCTCCCCACAGCAGCAGCTAATAATGCCAGCTGCTCTATTTCCCAGCCTCCCTTGCAGCTAAGGGTGTCATGCAGCTGTTCCAATCAAAGCGATATCAGAAATTGTCTAGGAGACTTCTGGGAAAGATCTTCTCCTGGATAAAAGCCCCTTTGTCTTCATGGACTTTTGCCCAGGAAGTCTATTTTGTGAGGATCTGGTATGTGTAACTGTTGTAATCATCTTGCAAGGATGAAGGGATAAGCTGAAGGTAGACAGACCTCCAAAATCTGAGTTTAGCAAAGGAGAGATAGAGGCAGAATCTGAGCCCTAAAAGACATCATTATACTAAAGCTGCTTACTCCCAGACTTTTGCTGTGTGAGGTAAGTTGGTCAAACTTGGTCAAACTGCTGTTAGTCACACATTCTGTCATTCTCAGCCCAAAGTGTCCTGCTATACCCTTTGACCACAATTTCTGGATAGTTTAAACAAGAAAAAAATGTAGAGTGTTTGGGCAGCAGAAACTAATGGTCGCCCTGACAGAGGGGCAAATGAGAAGTAAAACGTGAGGTCAAATAACCAAAGAGGAAGACAAGCTTCCTGATATACTGTATTATGTGGGCCAGGTGGATGCTGGGCAGCATGTTGAAAAGGAAGCAAAAAAAAAAAAAAAAAAAAACTCTACAAACTTCTCTGACTCCACCAATAATGACCACCATGAATGTCTTAGTTATCTAGTGGTACCATAACAGAAATACCACACGTGGGTAGCTTTAACAAAAAGAAATCTATTCTCTCACAGTTTAGGAGGCTAGAATTCTGAATTCAGGGGGCCAACCCCAGGGGAAGGCTTTGTCTCTCTGTTGACTCTGTGGGAAGGTCCTTGTCATCAATTTTCCCCGGTCCAGGAGCTTCTCAGCACAGGGATCCCGGGTCTAAAGGACACACTATTCTCCTGGCTCTTGTTTCTTGGTCGTATGAGATCCCCATGTTTCTCTGCTCACTTCTCTCTTTTATATCTCAAAAGAGACTGACTTAAGACACAACTTAAACTTGTAGATTGAGTCCTGCCTCATTAACATAACTGCCGCTCATCCCACCTCATTAACATCATAAAGGTAGGATTTATAACACATAAGAAGATCACATCAGACCACAAAATGGTGGACAATCACACAGTACTGGGAATTATGCCCTAGCCAAGTTGACAGGTATGTTGGAGGGAGACAATTCAATCCATGACGAAGGATACTAATAATTTTTTGAACTGAGTCATCTGTTGGTCTTCTTTGTGTATTCAGTCATGTATTCATTCTGAATCTACATGTCACATGTACTGTACTTTCCAATAAGCACCTAAGGGGGCCCAACCCAAACCCAGACCAAGTTCTTCCTCCTCTCAGTGCCCTCCATAGAAAGCCCCTTCGTGCATGCGCTCACCTCCCTCAGCACTCAGTCCTACCCCTTTTGCCTCTACTGCTAATTACCTGTTTCACAGGATAGAAAGGTCTTGCTTCCTCAGAGTAGACTGATGGTACTTTATAGGCAGAGACCCTACCTCTTTCACTTTATAAAAATTCCACCCCCTTCCTAATCCCCACCAAAACAGTCTTCACTGACTAAGTCCTTCATATACCGCTGGTGCATTTGTAAGAAAAATGTTCCTCTTAGAACAAGGGCCAACAAACCTTCCCTGGAAAAAGCCAGAGAGTACAGATTTCAGGCTTTCTGGGCCAACTGGTGTCTGTCACAGTGCAAAAGTGGCCACAGAGAACATGTCAACCAATGGACGTGGATGTGCTCTGTCGTACATATCTACCAGTGCTTCTCATAAAAGAAATGCCACAAGTAAGGAAGCTCTCACATACAAAAGATTTATTTTCTCACAGGTTAACGCCAAAAACCCATTGCCGCCAGGTCAATTCTGACTCAGAGCCACCCTGTAGAACAGAGCAGAACTGCCCCCATAGGGTTTCCAAAGAGCAGCTGGTGGATTTGAACTTCTGTGATTAAGACCTCGGCTGCTAACCAAAAGGTCGGCAGTTCAAATCCACCAGTCTCTCCTTGGAAACCCTAGAGCATTTCTGCTCTGTCCTATAGCGTTGCTAGGAGCTGGAATCAACTCTAGGGCAACAGGTCTCATAGTTTAGGAGGCTAGAAGTCTGAATTCAGGGTGCTGGCTCTAAAGGAAGGTGTTTCTCTCTCTGTTGGCTCTGGGGGAAGGTCCTTTTCTCTTCAGCTTCTAATTCCTGGTTTCTTGGAGATCTCCATGTGGCTAGGCACCTACCTTCCCCTAGCTCTGCTTGCTTAATTTGTCCTTTTATATTTTGTGAGAGATTAGCTCAAGACACACCCTATGTTAATCCTGCTTCATTAACATAACAAAGACAATCCCTGCCCAAACAGGATTATAACCACAGGCACAGATGTTAGAATTTATAACACATATTTTGGGGGGGACACAATTCAACCCGTAACATGCTCCAATAAAATTTTCTTTATGGCACTGAAATCTGAATTTCATAAAATTTTCAGGTCATTAAATACTACTCTTGATTCTGCTTCAACCATTTGCATAATGTAAAACAGACAGCTAGTGGACCATACAAAAACAAGTGGCAGGCCAGGTTTGGCCCACTGCCCAGGGCCTGGATTAGGGTGAGGCTAGTGAAGCACCTTGGGCACAAAATGTAAGGAGTCACTCCCTCTCAGGGTCCTGCAAGTGCTGACCTGAAACTGTACTTTTCCCACCTCTGGACTCAAAGGCATCTCAGAAGAAAGGCCTGGCCATTGAAAAAACTATGGAGCACAGTTCTTCTCTGACACACATGGGGTAGCCATCAGTTGGTGTAGACTCCACATCAACCGGCTGGTCCTAGGATTAATCTGTCTCTAGGTTTTGTTCTGGGATTACTGTTTTTCAGGCTACATACACACACAACCAATTAATGCAACGTGTTCCCTTCAGCATTAAAAATAAACAACATAAATCTATTAGCTCACGCCTATTGCTTCCTCTGGGTGTATGGGGCGGGGCGGGGGGGGAGAATAAAACTTCTTCCATGGATGTCAAAAAATGACATCAGTATTTTTCCTGCTTCCTAGGCCAAAAAAAGAAAACACTAGAATTATGTACCAAAAGATTTTTTCCAAGGTCATTTTATTCTTTCCCAGCAAGTCCACAGCACAGGGGTTAAGGTTGAGGATAGCAATGTACTGCAGAGTAGAAAAGGGCCTCCACTCATTTTCTAAGCCAACAAGGAAGCATGCAAAAACAACAGCAAGGGTGAGCATGAAATCAATGAAAACATAAGCACACAGACTCTTTCTAATTAGAAACAGCCAGGCAAACAGCAAATTCACGGCAGCGAGTTCCCAGCAGGAACGCGTAAACGCAATCCCAGGCAGGCAATGGGAAACTGGAGCGCTTGCTTTCTCTTGAAACTTTGTGTATTTCTTCCTGTTATGAAAACAGGACACAGGTGCAAATGAATGAGTCTATCTTCTATGTCTTCTAATTAAAAGAACATGCAATGATTTCCGACTGGAGGCCTTCCATTAATATCAAAGGACAGACAAGAACAGCTCACGATGGGTCTCACAGTTCTGTGGTCAAGCCTGGTGCCCAGCTTCCAGCCTGTGGAAGCCAAACAGGCTAAGGACTTAACAACCAGGCAGAATCAGGGTACAGAGAACCGCTGAGGCACTCAGACAGTCTGTGAGAGGACCAGAACACAGGGCCAGCCTGCCGCACACCCAGATTATTCAGGCTAAGGACGTAACAACCAGGCGGAATCAGGGCACAGAGAACCACTGAGGCACTCAGACAGTCTATGAGAGGACCAGAACGCAGGGCCAGCCTGCCACACACCCAGATTACTCAGGCTAAGGACATAACAACCAGGCAGAATCAGGGCACAGAGAGCCGCTGAGGCACTCAGACAGTCTGTGAGAGGACCAGAACGCAGGGCCAGCCTGCCACACACCCAGATTACTCAGGCTAAGGACGTAACAACCAGGCAGAATCAGGGCACAGAGAGCCGCTGAGGCACTCAGACAGTCTATGAGAGGACCAGAACACAGGGCCAGCCTGCCGCACACCCAGATTATTCAGGCTAAGGACGTAACAACCAGGCGGAATCAGGGCACAGAGAGCCGCTGAGGCACTCAGACAGTCTGTGAGAGGACCAGAACGCAGGGCCAGCCTGCCGCACACCCAGATTATTCAGGCTAAGGACGTAACAACCAGGCGGAATCAGGGCACAGAGAACCGCTGAGGCACTCAGACAGTCTATGAGAGGACCAGAACGCAGGGCCAGCCTGCCGCACACCCAGATTACTCAGGCTAAGGACGTAACAACCAGGCGGAATCAGGGCACAGAGAGCCGCTGAGGCACTCAGACAGTCTGTGAGAGGACCAGAACGCAGGGCCAGCCTGCCACACACCCAGATTATTCAGTGAACTGAACGGTTTACTCTTACTCAATCCCTCTACCCCAACCCAAACTCCTCCTGGTAAAACTCTTCCATGCTAAGGGTTAAGGCACTTTTCCTTGGAAAACAAAAAGAAGGTGTGTGTGTTTAGATTTTTTTTTTTTTTTAATTAGAAGCAGGCAAAAGCTCTTAATAAACTGTTCTGAATGTTGTTGTTGGCTGCCATCAAGTAGATTCCAACTCATGACCACCCCGTGTGTCTACCAATCTTTTCTAAGTTGACAGCAGGTAGAGAGACTGTTACCTGTAGAAGAAGCAGGAGACCACCCTGAGATAAATCCCACTGAACTGGATATGAGATCCTGGACAAATTACTTGAACTCTCTAAGCCTCAGTTTGCTTGCCTATAACCTAAGACTAGTACTACCTACCTCACAGGACTTCTGTGAGGGCTAAGTGAAATAAGATATGTAAAATATGAAACTCAGCACTAAGAGAAAGATCAGAGGGGTCTAAGGAAAGCAGAGAAGGCAGAGGGCACAAGGGGGCATAAGGACATGCTACACAAGGAAGCAGGTGGTCAGCATACACCACCACTTCGTTGGGACTGCCCCTGACAGAGACGAGCTCTGAGAGGGGCACCATGCTGGATCCCTGGGAAGGGTGGGGACTGACTATGTTTCTAAGGCAGCACTTGGCCAGCACTGATCCCTGTGGTTGGTTACACATCAGGCTGTTGTGACCCACAGGGCTTTCATCAGCTGATTTTCGGAAGTAGGTCGCTGGGCCTTTCCTCCTCTTAGGTCGGTGGGCCTTTCCTCCTCGTCCGTCTCAGTTTGGGAGCTCCTCAGAAACCCGATCAGCATCACAGCAGCCCCCACGCCTCCGCTGACAGACAGGTGGTGGCTACACGAGGTGCCTTAGCCAGGAATCCAGCTCGGGTCTCCCACACAGATGTACTCTCTTCATAACAGACACCATTGTCCCAACCTGCGTGACCTATAGATGGCACAACCAAAGCCTGGAAAGGTTACTTACTCTCTCAAAAGACAAAAATGTTAAATATTTCCTCACAGCACCATATGAGGCTATAAAACCTTCAAAGAACATCTAGTTCCACCCTTTTATTTTGCACTAAGTGGAAAGTTTCAGGGAGGTGAGTTTATTTGGCTAAAATCACACAAGACAACAGGGGCAGAAATAGGGGCAGGTTCCGGGCCTCCATCTTCCAGGTCTGTCCTCTCCTCTCCCCCATCTTCTGCCTCCATCTTCCTATGGCACCCTCTAGACAGTCCCTTCGCCAAGCGTTATGTATAAAACAGTCAAATTAGCCCTCAGCATTCCCCAATTTTAACTTGGCTAAAGAGGAAGACCCTCAACGAGATGGACTGGCACAGTGGCTCCAGCAACAATTGTTATGCTTGGCACAAGACCGGGCAGTGTTTCAATCTGTTGCGCACAGGGTCGCTACGAGTTGAAACCAACTCACCAGCACCTAACAACCCCAACAACAAAGATGCATTTATTGAATTAAAGGTTAATCTGATTTTAATATAGCCATTTACCTTAAAATACTAAAATCACTCCAAATTGGAAGCTGAGAAACAATGGCCATGTCAAATTTCCTTCCCTCATCACAGCAATTGAGACTGTTATAAAAAATAAAAGGATGCAGGACTGGGGATTTTCTGTCCTTCCTTTAACAATAGATGAATACCCAACATGGCTGAGAGAAAAACACCAGTGGAAACTTTGACTGCTGCAAATTCCACAGCTGTCTCTCTGCTATTTAAGACCCCTTTGTTCTCAGTTTAGATGCCTGTTGATCCGTTCAAATACTTCTAGCCTGAGGCTGTCTAATTCAACTGGTCTCAGCGGCTTTTCCTGACTGGGAACCTTAGGACCAGGGAACAACGGATTCTGTGCACACACTGAAAAAGACTTCACCAACACTCTCTGGAATCTTTGGACGCTCCTATGGGGGAAAAAAAAAGCTTGCTATTGACTCAATGGTTAAGAGTTCAGCTGTTAACCAAAAGGTTGGCAGTTCGAATCCACCAGGCACTCCTTGGAAACCCTACAGGGCAGTTCTACCCTGCCTTATAGGGTCACCATGAGTCAGAATCAACTCAACGGCAACAGGGTTTTTTTTTTTTTTAATATTCCTGAAAGGGTAAAGGCTAAGACTCATGTTGCCAGATTATTGATATGGGAAAATTCTTGTTTATGGAATTAATGCAGAAGTAATAACAGAATAGAGTTGGTGTTGTTAGTTGCCATCTGGTTGATTCCGATTCATGGTGACCCCATGTGTGCAGAGCAGATCTGCTCCATACGATTTTCAAGGCTTTTTTGACATTTAGAAGCAGATCGCGAGGTCCATCTTCCAAGTGCCTCTGGGTGGGTCTGAACTGCCAACCTTTCAGCTAGTAGACAAACGCTTAACCGTTTGTGCCACGCAGGGACTCCAAAATTAGAGTTGTTGTTAAATGCTGTCAAGTCAATTCCAACTCATAGTGACCCTATAGGACAGAATAGGGTTTCCTAAGCTTAATCGTGTCCCACAGGGTTTCCAAGGCTTAATCTTTTTTTTGTGCCTTAAGTGAAAGTTTACAAATCAAGTCAGTCTCTCACACAAAAATTTATATACACCTTGTTATATACTCCTAGTTGCTCTCCCCTAATGAGACAGCACACTCCTTCTCTCCACCCTATATTCCCCGTGTCCATTCAGCCAGCTTCTGTCCCCCTCTGCCCTATCATCTCCCCTCCAGACGGGAGCTGCCCACAGTCTCATGCGTCTACTTGAGCCAAGAAGCTCACTCCTCACCAGTATCATTTTCTATCCTATAGTCCAGTCCAATCCCTGTCTGAGGAGTTGGCTTTGGGAATGGTCCCAGTCTAGGGCTAATAGAAGTTCTGGAGACGATGACCTCTGGAGTCATCCTAGTCTCAAGGTCTGGAGACTATGACCTCCGGAGTCATCCTAGTCTCAGTCAGACACTTAAGTCTGGTCTTTTTACAAGAATTTGAGGTCTGCATCCCAGTGCTCTCCAGCTCCATCAGGTGTTCTCTGTTGTGTTCCCTATCAGGGCAGTCATTGGTTCTAGCCAGGCACCATCTAGTTCTTCTGGTCTCGGGCTGATGTAGTCTCTGATTTATGTGGCCCTTTCTGTCTCCTGGGCTCATAACTACCTTTTGCCTTTGGTGTTCTTCATTCTCCTTTGCTCCAGGTGGGCTGAGACCAATTGATGCATCTTAGATGGCTGCCTGCTAGTATTTAAGATCCCAGATGCTACTCACCAAAGTGGGGTGCAGAATGTTTTCTTAACATATTTTATTATGCAAGGGTTAATCTTAAAGGAGGAGATCACCAGGTCTTTTCTCCCATGGAGCTGCTGGGTGTGTTCAAACCACCAATCTTGCAGTTAGCAGCCGAATGCTTAACCACAGCACAGCCAGGGCTCCTTGGATGCCTATTAGAATTAGTCAGTGATCTGCAATGGCTGCTAAGAGCACTGGTTGATGGGTGAGGGGAAGGCAGAGGGATCAGGCTAACCACACTGGAAAGCACTATCAGCTCTAACATTACAGAATAGAAAGTCATCTAGACACAGGTGTCTCCTGACATGCTGCAACAGGGAGCTCATTATGCTACCTCTGAAGTAGACTTATCAAAAACAAACCAGAATCTGATCTTGCCTCTAGATCTAAATAAACCCCAGTTTATAGGAATGCAAGGCATAGAGATGAAATCACCAAAACCTTAGAGTGTGGGAAATCCTACAGGACAAATGCGGAGACCAACAGATTAAAAGAAACCCAAGTAACCAACTAAATGCCACACATAGACTGTCTTTGAATCTCGGCTTAAACAAAGTATTTAGACAACCTGACACGTGCACACACACAGAATAACTGAAGACATTAAACACTGACTGGATATTAGGTGATATTAAAAAAAAATAAAAGATTTTTTTTTTTAGATATTAAGAAAGTATTAATTTTTTAGATGTAATAATGGTATTGTTACTTTTTTAAGGTGTTCTTAAAAATAAAAAAATAAAAAATTTTTTTATTTTTTACCTTTTAGAAATACCTGCTAAAATATTTAATGTATGACATGAAAACTAAAAACTATAAAACGGAAATACATTTAGTTAAAAGTAAATAAATACATTTAAGGAGCCCTGGTGGCACAGTGGTTAAGCACTTGACCACTAAAAGGCCAGCAGTTTGAACCCAACAGCCACTCCATGAGAGAAAGATGTGGCAGTCTGCTCCCGGAAAGATTTCAGCCTTGGGAATCCTATGGGACAGTTCTACTCTGTTCCATAGTGTTGCTATGTGTCAAAGTTGCTCAATGGCAATGGTCCCCACCCCCCGCCCGGGATATACATATATGTCGGTGCTGCTGTTATTGTTAGCTGCCTTGAAGCCAGCTCCATACGCAGGGCAACTCTGCTCACAACTGAATGAAACACTGCTCGTTCCTGCGCCATCCCCATGAGCGGCTAAAGATCAGACTGTTGTGATCCATATGGTTTTCCTTGGCTGCGTTTTGGAAATAGATCAGATTTTTCTTCCTCGTCTTTCTCAGTCTGGAAGCTCCCCTGGAACCTACTCAGCATCATAGCAACACACAAGCCTCCACTGAGAAACGGGTGGCGGCTGTGCAGCGGATGCAGTGGCCAGGAATTGAACCTGAGTCTGTCACACAGAGGGCAAGAATGCCACCACTGGACCGCCACTGCCCACACGCACACACACACACACGGTTCAAAGTGAAAAAAATAATAAACAGAAATAAAAGCTTAATATGTGATATCAGGAACAAACTGAAACGTCAAGGTTAATACTATCTGTTTATTCATTTACAGAGCCTGTTACAGGCCTTGCTATGAATAAATGCCCAATTAATATATGTTGAAGCAAGCAATGCTGTGGTGAATGCCTGTCCTCTACCTTAAAATGGCCCAAATTGTTTTCCTGAGAATAAAATAGAACTCGGCAAAAACCCATCTTCGAAAATACCGATCCGTACAGTTGGATTTCTACAGCTTTTGTCTGCTGTAGGAAAATCAGTCCCCTAAAGAGCCAATGTGTAGCCCAGCCTTTCTGCAAATTATATGGCAAATACTTACCCACTCTGCAACAAAAATTAGAGCCTCCTTTGGGGATTTCTCCAGATTCACAATAGAAAGAAGAACATTAAAGGGTCTGAGACGTCCTACAGTGAGTGTGATGGTGAAGATTGTGTGTCAACTTGGCTGGGCCATGATTCTCAGTGTTCATATGTGATCACTCCCATGATGGCGTTTCCTGTGAGAAGTTAGAAATAGAGCTACCATACAATCCAGCAATCCCACTCCTCGGAATGTATCCTAGAGAAATAAGAGCCTTTACACGAACAGATACATGCACACTCATGTTTACTGCAGCACTGTTTACAACAGCAAAAAGATGGAAGCAACCAAGGTGCCCATCAACAGATGAACGGATAAATAAATTACGGTATATTCACACAATGGAACACTACGCATCGATAAAGAAAAGTGAGGAATCTGTGAAACGTGTCATATAATGAAGGAACCTGGAAGGCATTACGATGAGTGAAATTAGCCAGCTGCAAAAGGACAAATATTGTATAAGACCACTATTATAAGAACTCAAGAAATAGTTTAAACTGAGAAGAAAGCATTCTTTCGTGGTTAGGAGAGGAGTGAGGGAGAGAGGGTGGGAGAGGGGTATCCGCTAATTAGACGGTAGATAAGAACTCCTTTAGGTGAAGGGAAAGACAACACAATACAGGGGAGGTCTGCACAACTGGACTAAACCAAAGGCAAAGAAGTTTCCTGAATAAACTGAATGCTTCGAAGGCCAGAATAGCAGGGGCAGGGGTTTGGGGACCATGATTTCAGGGGACATCTAAGTCAATTGGCATAATAAAATCTATTAAGAAAACATTCTGAATCCCACTTTGAAGAGCGGCGTCTGGGGTCTTAAACGCTAGCAAGCAGCCATCTAAGATGCATCAATTGGTCTCAACACACCTGGATCAAAGGAGAATGAAGAACACCAAGGACACAAAGTAATTACAAGCCCAAAAGACAGAAAGGGCCACATGAACCAGAGACTACATCATCCTGAGACCAGAAGAATCAGATGGTGCCCAGCTACAACCAGAGACTGCCCTGACAGGGAACACAACAGGGAACCCCTGACACAGCAGGAGAGCAGTGGGATGCAGACCCCAAATTCTCATAAAAAGACCAGACTTAATGGTCTGACTGAGACTGGAAGGACCCTGGTGTTCATGGCCCCCAGACCTTCTGTTGGACCAGGACAGGAACCATTCCCGAAGCCAACTCTTCAGACATGGACTGGACTGGACAATGGATTGGAGAGGGATGCTGGTGAGGAGTGAGCTTCTTGGATCAGGTGGACAATTCAGACTATGTTGGCATCTCCTGCCTGGAGGGGAAATGAGAGGGTAGAGGGGATTAGAAGCTGGCGAAATAGACATGAGAAGAGAGAGTGGAGGGAGAGAACGGGCAGTCTCATTAGGGGGAGAGTAACTGGGAGTATGTAGAAAGGTGTATATATGTTTTTATGTGAGAGACTGACTTGATTTGTAAACTTCCACTTAAAGCACAATAAAAATTATTAAAAAAAAATTTAATGTCTGTCTTCCACCCCTACTTCCCCTCCCATCCACTCCTTAACTCCCCTCCGCTTCCCAACACCATCAGTAGAACATAAGCTCCACAAGGGAGATAATTTTGCTTTGTTCACTGTTGTTTCCTCAGAAGATCTGACACGCAATATCGGCTGAATAAATCTTTGTTGAATTAATTAATGGATCTCCTGCCCTAATACATGTGCCCTCTTTGCTTATTCTGCCACTTTTTTCAAGGATCAACTCTCAGCTCTACTCAGTTCCCCCCTTCATGCTGAACTCTCCCCTACCTGTGCCTTGTCTCCATCAAAACTCTGCTCCGTCAATAAACACTTCTCTTCTACATCCCCAGCCTCTTACTTTCCACTGGGTCCTCCTCTTCAGCTTCTCTTTTACTTATCTTTTCCTACAGCTCAGAGTTTGGAATGCAGGGTTAGTTATTCTATCTTTGGACTTCCACAACACTTTGTTCTTGCTTCTAGTGCAGAGCTTCTGGCTGAGCCGTCATGATGTTTACACATCCTCCTTCCTCCCTACATCACTCCAGGGCTCCAGAACTCTTACAGAGTAGGGCAGGATCCTGGAAGGCTACATACAGTTTAATATATGTACGTAATGTCAACAATGTCAACAACAGTGCTTAGATACAACTATAAAAATAAAATATCACTATGGTTGGATTTGCCTTATCTGGAGTTTATATAGCCATCAAACTCAGTTATGTGGAATAGAGCAGAATGCCTGGACTTGAAAAAGTCTCCTGAATAACTCAACCTGGGGCCATGAAGCCCACACATGTACCAGCTCTCGGAGGGGAGCCACTGAACTTACTACCTCAATGGAGTCACACATATTTTATGTGTAATTCTAACAAACTAGCTCATATGGGTGTCCCAACTCAAAGGCGGCTAAAAGCAGAATTTCAGGAGGGTGAGAATGATCAGCTCACACTGACAGAAACTAGTCAGGATTAATGTCTGCCTAACATTAGATACAATGACTCAAAAAAGGTAACTCAAAGAAACACAGAAGCTTGGACAAGGTTGTGGAAGCTCCACAGGTACATCCAAACTTGCTGAGGGACCGAATTGCTGGGTTGAGGGCTGTGAGGACCACGGTCTCGGGTAACATCTAGCTTAACTGGCATAACATAGTTTATTAAAACAAATGTTCTACATTCTACTTTGGAGAGTAGCGCCTGGGGTCTTAAGAGCCTGTGAGCGGCCATCTTAGATATTCCTTCGGGAGCAAGGAAGAATGAAGAAACTAAAGATACATGGGAAAGATTAGTCCAAAGAACTAATGGACCACATCTACTATGGCCTCCACCAGACTGAGTCCAGTGCAACTAGATGGTGCCCAGCTACCGCCACTGACTGCTCTGACAGAGATCACAATAGAGGGTCCCAGACAGAGCTAGAGAAAAATGTAGTACAAAATTCTAACAGAAAAAGACCGGACTTACTGGCCTGACAGAGACTGGAGAAACCCCAAGAGTATGGCCCCTGGACACCCTTTTAGCTCAGTAACGAAGTCACTCATGAGGTTCACCCTCCAACCAAAGATTAGACAGGCCCATAAAACAAAATGAGACTAAAGGGGCACAGCAGCCCAGGGAAAGGACTAGAAGGCAGGAGGGGACAGGAAAGCTGGTAATAGGGAACCTGAGGTCGAGAAGGGAGAGTGATAACATGTCGTGGGATTGTTAACCAATGTCATAAAACAGAATGTATACTAACTGTTTAATGACAAACTGGTTTGTTCTGTAAGCCTTTGTCTAAAACTAAAAAAAAAAAAAAACCACAGATGCCTGCAGCCAATTGATACAGGCATTTTTAAAAATTCCTTAACGGGTGGCAAAAATGACATGCAGAACAAAAATTTATATTCATAATGATGATCTTAACTTATCAAGACAATAAACACCAAAATCTGTAAGAATAAAAAGCTACATAATACATGATGGTATGACTTTGTGCCAAGAGGGGTAAGGGCTGGTTAGCTACAAAAAATTCTCTCCTATGAACTATCTCCTTCCTTGTGCATGATGCTAAATAAGGGTTCCTGTGCAGTGGCAGAGAAGCCAGAGCCCTCGCTGAAATCTGTCCTCTGATTGAAACAAGGTAAGCCCAACTCAGACTATCCATAAAGGCCTTTTGCATTTGGACTCTTATGTACCTTGATTTAGAGCGAGTGGGTAATTGTTCATATAGCACTGGACAGAACAGTAGTAGTTGTGGAATCTGGACAAGCGTGCATATGAATAGGAATTAGAATCAAGGAATATAGGTCTTTGATGGGAAGTTAAAGGTCACCTCCTCCAGCTCCCTTATGTGAGGAAAAGACAAACCGAGGCTCAGCTATCGATTGCCAGTCAGGAAACCAAAGCCCTGAAATTATCACGTGGCTTGTTGTAAATCACAGTGCCAGTTAACTGGAGACCAGAATGCGACTGGAGGTTCTCTGAGACCTTATGATTCCCCACCACATCACAATGAGTCCCCTGTCCCATTGTATAACTACTTCCATCAGGAAGGCTGGAGGCAATCTTATTAATTTAGCACTGCTTTATGCATCAATTATAATGTCATCAAAAACACTTTATAAAAGCCGTATTTTTCTAAGGAATGGGATTACAGCCACAGACAGCCTTTAGACAGGCTAGGGGCTGCATTTCCCTGCCCAATCATGTACGAAATCCCACTATCAAGTCAAAAAGTTCAAGTCGATTTTAAAAACTGCAAGGAACAGTGAGAGATTATAACAAAACAGGGAAGTCCCACTCTAGCGGGCAGATGTCATACTGTTGGCAGTCCAGGGGCCCCCCAAGACAGAAGCCAGATACCCACTTTCCTGGCCTCGCTTCGGCTAGAGCACAGTCAACGTAGCTAGCTCCACCAACGAAACACACCCCTTTTAAGCCATCAACTCAAAATACTGCGAAATGAAAAGGGAGAAGCCGCGAGAGTGGTTAAAAAGAACCCCAGCATTTAGAAGCCTAAGTGCTTCCAGAAAGTCCTAGCAGGACTACCTCATGCCCAGGAGAGTAATCAGTGTGGCTCCAGGCTGTGTAGACTCCAGGTCTCACTCTCTCGTCTTCCTAGGGATTCTGTGAACTTCCTAATATTCCGTAACAGGGTCCTTTTCTGCCTGTCCTAATTGGAACGGGCCCTCTCGTTTGCAATGAAGAGCCCAGATACTCTAATGTACACTGTCATGTGGGGCTTCTTATGTCTCAATGCCTTTCTCAGCTTTCTTCTTTCTTCTGTAACATTGGCAAATTTCACAATGACATAAAACCAAGTACACACCACAATTTATTGTTCTACGGCAACCCACCATGACTTTGGCCCAAAAGAGGAATTTTTACTACAAACAGACACAGTAAACAAAACCATCCTTGATGAATATAACATCTAGACGGCTTGTCAAAAAACGATACAAGGTTCATACAAAAGCAAACACTTGCTAAAACGGCCTAAGCTTCAAATACAAGAAGAACTGCTAGCAAGGAGAGAGCCCACACTTCTCAGCTAGGACAGAGAGTATTTATTCCTTAGAGATGGTAAAGTGAGCCTGAATGTGCATCACTAGGACATTTATCCCCTTCTGAATTATACTGCCTCATCCAACATGCATAATGACCATTTCCCGTATTAATCTAGTTCCCAAACTAAATGGTAAACCCAGAGAAGTCAGTGAATTCCTTTTTATCCTCTTGGAGCCCCAAACTTGTTAGAATCCTCCATAGAGGAGGTCAGCCACAGACAGCATCCATGAGAGTGAAGCCTGCCATGCGGCAGGCACTGGCCCACTGCACAAGCAGCCCAGAACACTGAGCCTCCTGCCCCTAAATGCACAGAGCAGAGTGCCTAGGGGTAGATTTCAACCCCACAGGACCTCTCCTGGATGGGTGATTCCTGAGCCTGAAGCTCCATTCGGTCCAATACCTAGTCCTCTCAGCACCCACTACAGTGTATAAGCTCAGTAAGGGCTCCTTTAAAGACACACACTCAAGTCCTCATTGGATTGCTCCTTCAGCATTAATTCTTACACGAATTACACAAACCCTTTACAGGTCTACAGTGAAGAAAACGTATGTCGTAGGTTTATTTATGGGGATCAAATGAAATAATGTATGTTAAGAAGATGTGAAATTAAAAGGAAGTATACAAATAAGAGGAATTATAGCATACTGGTTACGAGTGTGTGTTTCATGGGAAATAACTGCACAAATGGAATCCTGGGTCTGCCACCACTGACTGTATGACCTGGGGTCATTTACTTAATTCCTGTAGCCTTGGTTTGTTTCCTCATCTGTAAAATGGAACTAACAGTGGTACCTACACCTAATGGTGTGTTGTGAGAATTCATGGAGATAGTGCACGTACACAGTAGGGGCTCAGTGAGTTATCATGATGATCACGTTCATGGAAAGTTACCATCTTTGGAGATGAGCAAAGGAGAGGAAAATGAGGACCCGCTGATGATGCTAAAAAGATCTCTTCAACCACCATCTTGGTCTCACCATACAGAAAAGGACACATACACAGAAATAAAACAGGTAGAGAGACAAGTAGATAGACAGAAGCACAGATAAAGACATAGGTGTAGATACAGATGATCTCACTGTGGTAAATAAATAATATAAACAAATAGATGCACAGGAGAAAAGACAAAGTTTATATGCCCCGAGAATTATGGGCTACAAGAGTATAAATACCTCTCTTTTTACTTTAACTGTATTGTAAAATTCTTAAATGAGTGGCCTTGCTTATAAAGTAATAAATAAAATACAGTTAGTTCTCTTTTTTTATTTTATTCTACTTTCAGAAGAAAAACATAAAATGTTTTCTACGCTATTGTGGGTACGAGTAACAAAAATCTCACTCAACGACCTTAAGTCCTGAGCAGGAATGGAGGCAGCTGTAGAAACGGGGTCCTCTCTGAAGCTCTCTCATCAGTCCCATGCTCTTTCTCCAGGTGTCTCTGCCTCTAGCTGTACTCCTGCACCAGTGTCCCCTCTCTACTGACACATCTCCTCTGCTTCCCAGGGAGCTTCTGTCCATCCTAAGAGTGGCTTTCATGGGGTTGTCATGACCCAGCTGGCCCCTTGCCCTCATCACAGCTTTCCTCTTTCAGCTCCCACTGCTAGCTGTTTATTCTCTGAATATTTTCTATATTGAGTCCCCCAGAGAGAGCATCAGTCTGTGCTAAGCTCAGCCGTACGGAACTGGCCAACACAAGGATTGTCCTTGGATCAGGTGCCCATCCCACAACCAATCAGCTGTGACCTGGGAGAACCAGGATCCTGTGACATACAACATGGACAGTAAGAGGAGTGAATGGGGCAGCTTCCTCTTAGAAGACAGTGTGAATGAAGCAGGCGTGCTGAGATTTAGCCTACTTATTAAAATAATAAACATTAGAATTCAAACAAATGAACGGGTTAACTGCAGTTGCTCCTGCACAGAAAGACAGCGCATGCTCTTTGAGTTCAGCAAAATAAATGAATAAATCATGTTATCCCACTGGGCAGGCATCCATGACTTAACCAACTGGCAAGCAGAAAGCCACACACCCTCAGCACGAAACCAAGCCCAAGAAATAACTGATTTCAGGCTCTACTAAAACAGACTTTTTTTTCACTGGCTGCTTTTTGAAAAGCCCCAGAGCAAGTTAATTGTGTTTTGATTACCTCCACTTGACCACAGGATCATATACGGAATCAACAGCAAATATTTATAGCAAATAATTACCTTCTACGTAAGAGGCTCAGTGTACAACGTCCGGGACTTCCTACACACACAGAACTTAAGGCTTTTTAAGAAGACAAGAAATATAATTCAAGATAATAAAACTGAATGAGAAAACATTTTTTAAAGTGCTAAATAAAAGTTTCAGCAATCAGAAAATACCACAGGACAAAATTGGTATGGGACAGATAATAAATACAAAAGGAATCTATAATGGACGGGTGTGATGAGCCTTTTAAACAGAATAAAAATAAATCTTACCCAAGGCAGTCACTCTCCAAAGTTTCCTGTGAGGACCTCTTAATTTTAATTAGGCCTACTCCAAGTCTCTAGCTTTCCTTCAGCTCTCTAGCTGGGGGCCTTGGGCAGTCTATCCTGCACTGAGTCTTCAGCGCGCTCGTGGTCTAGCAGAGAAACTAGGCCCTAACGCAGCCCTCTATTGTACGTAATGACTCCATTCATCTCCAGCCTCCAGATACTAGCTCGCTATGTTCCTTGGAAGAGCTGAAAAAATAATCACTCAAATCATTTCCTGTTGGGCTTTATTCTCTCTGGAACAGGCTGAGAAAGGCTGCTAGACAAGAACTGGGAACTTCAAGGCAAAGGGGGCTACTCTAAGACAAAAATAAATAGTGAGGAAAATCGATTTTAAAGCTAGTACATTACCAGCTTAGGAGAAAAGAGGCTTGGTGTATAGGCAGGGCTCTTCTGCAGCTCTTTTTCTATAACCCTCTTGCTCTGCTTCCTACCCCATACTTAAACCATGAGGGAGGGTGGAAGGAGCAGGGCTGGGCTGCAGCAGGACAGAAGCACTAGCTATTGAGGCACTTACTACACAACTGGGTCCCTGACTGGCACAAATGGTTAACACACTTGGCTGCTAACCAAGAGGCACCTCAGAAGAAAGGCCTGGCAACCTACCTTTGAAAAATCAGCACTGAAAACCCTATGGAGTACAGCTCTGCTCTGATATACGTGGGGTCACCATGAGTCACGATCAATTCTATGGCAACTGGTTTTTCATTTGGGGTTTAACAGTTTAACTCCCCTTCTGGCCCACTTTGAGTACTCAGAGAACAGCGTTTGTGTATGCTTCATACTACTGCCTGATACTAATACGCATTCCAATAGGACGAGTGGGTGGGTAGCTGGGCGGCTGGGTGGATGGGTGGATGGGTGGATGGATGGATGGATATAGGCAGTGATCCAAGAAAATTACACAATGCAAAAACACACACAAGAAAACAAACGCTCAAGATTAGTATTTAGCTACCTGCTGCTATGCCAATACACACATCCCACAATTCTGAGTAAGTAACAATGATGACTAACTGTAACCACTTAAATTGCTATTTATAAAAGTTAAAAGTGCTGCTCTGCTGGTTATACATTTTTAGAAATATTTGCTTCAAAGCCAGGAAGCAACAAGCCTAACCTAGGTTCTCCTTCCCCAAACAAAGCTTGGCTGCAACTAGGAAGGAGGAGCATAAATTTAATAACCAGAAATCAGGCGAACTGCAGCCTTTGTCTCCCTTTGTTGAAACACACACTACGTACATTTTCTCTACAAAGTCGCTTCTTTCCTACAACACTTCTGAGTAAAGAAACCTTCCTGTCTCGGAGCTGGAATAGCCTTTGACTTTTCCCACAGGAAGGGAAACTGTCCATCTTAGAGCGCCAATCACTGTTACGGCAAAATCTTGCCATCTCTGCCAAAGTCTGTCTTACATTTATTGAGTAGCTCTGAATTTCCATTTTTATTGTCCTCAATTCTTAGAAAATAATTTGCACTAGATCTATGAGGGTACTGTATTTTAGGAGAACCATTTTTAAAAATAAATAAAGTAAGGGAGTTGGGGAAGGGGCTCTGAAAAGGGCTGGAAACTGACATTATAGAGCATTTCCTGAGCTCCAGGCCTGTAAAAATTCCGTTGTCCCAAGGAATAATTGTTGTTGTTAGGTGCAGTCAAGTCAGTTCCAACTTATAGCAACCCTGTGTACCACAAAACGAAACACTGTCCAGTCCTGCGCCATGCTCAAAATCGTTGTTATGCTTGAGCCCACCGTTGCAGCCACTATATCAATCCAACTCTTTGAGGGTCTTCCTCTTTTCCACTGACCCTCTACGAAGCATGATGTCCTTCTCCAGGGACTGATCCCTCCTGACAACACGTCCAAAGTACGTAAGGCGTGGGCTCACCATCCTTGCTTCTAAGAAGCATTCTGGTTGTACTTCTTCCAAGACAGATTTGTTCGTTCTTTTTTTTGGCAGTCCATGGTATATTTAATATTCTTCACCAACACCACAATTCAAAGGCGTCAATTCTTCTTCAGTCTTTATTCACTGTCCACCTTTTGCTTGCATATGAGGGGACTGAAAACACCATGGCTTGGGACAGGCACACCTTAGTCTTTGAGGTGATAACTTTGCTTTTCAACACTTTAAAGAGATCCTTTGCACCAGATTTGCCCAATGCAATGCATCTTTTGATTTCTTGACTGCTGATTCCATCGGTGTTCACTGTGGATCCAAGTAAAATGAAATCCTTTTCTCCATTTATCATGAAGCTGCTTACTGGCCCAGTTGTGAGAATTTTTGTTTTCTTTAAGTTGAGGTGTAATACATACTGAAGGCTTTGGTCTTTGAACTTCATCAGTAAGTGCTTCAAGTCCTCTTTCAGCAAGCAAGGTTGTGTCATCTGCATAACGCAGGTTGTTAATGAGTCTTCCACCAATCCTGATGCCCCATTCTTCTTTGTATAGTCCAGCTTCTCCGATTATTTGCTCAGCATACAGATTAAATAGGTAATGGTGAAAGGATACAACCCTGACGCACACCTTTCCTGACTTCAAACCACGCAGGATCACTTTGTTCTGTTTGAATGACTGCCTCTTGATCTATGTACAGGTTCCTCATGAGCACAATTAAGTGTTATGGAATTCCCATTCTTTGCAATGTTATTCAAAATTTCTTATGATCCACACAGTCGAATGCCTTTGTATAGCCAATAAAACACTGGTAAACATCCTTCTGGTATTCTCTGCTTTCAGCCAGGATCCATCTGACATCAGCAATGATATCCCTGGTTCCACATTCTCTTCTGAATCCAGAATGAATTTCTGGGAGTTCCCTGTCAATACACTGCTACAGCCACTTTTGAATGATTTCAGCAAAATTCTGCTTACATATGATATTGTTCGATAATTTCCACATTCAGTTGGATCACCTTTCTTGGGAACTGGCATAAATATGGGTCTCTTCCAGTCTGTTGGCCAGGCAGGTAGCTGTCTTCCAAATTTCTTGGCACAGACCAAGTGGACACTTCCAGTGCTGAATCCCTTTTTTGAAAGATCTCAATTGATATTCTGTCAATTCCTGGAGCCTTTTCTTTTTTTTTTTTTTTTTCCGCCAATGCCTTCAGCACAGCTTGGAATTCTTCCTTGAGTATCATTGGATCCTGATCATATGCTACCTCTGGAAAAGGTTATACGTCTACCAATTCTTTTTTATATAATGACTCTGTATTCCTTCCATCTTCTTTTGATGCTTCCTGCATGGTTTAATATTTTTCCCATAGAATCCTTCACTGTTGCAACTTGAGGCTTGAATTTTTTCCTCAGTTCTTTCAGCTTGAGAAATGCTGAGCCTGTTCTTCCCTTTTGGTGTTCTATCTCAGCTCTCTGCACATGTCATTACAATACTTTGTCTTCTCAAGTTGCCCTTTGAAATCTTCAGTTATTTTACTTCATCGCTTCTTCCTTTTGCTTTAGCTGCTCAATGTTTAAAAGCAAGTTTCAGAGTCTCTCCTGATATCCATTTTGGTCTTTTCTTTCTTTCCTGTCTTTTTAATGACCTCTTGCTTTCTTCACGTACATTATCCTCGATGTCCTTCCATAACTCATCTGGTTTTCAGTCATTAGTGTTCAATATGTCAAGTCTATTCTTGAGATGGTCTCTAAATTCAGGTAGGATATACTCAAGGTTGTACTTTGGCTCTCATGGACTTGTTCTAATTTTCTTCAGTTTCATCTTGAACTTGAATATTAGCAATTGATGGTCTGTTTCACAGTCAACCCCGGCCTTGTTCTGACTGTTGATATTGAGCTTTTCTGTAGTCTATTTCCACAGATGCAGTCGATCTGATTCCTGTGCATTCCATCTGGTGAGGTCCATGTGTATAAACAACAAAAAAAAAATCTCAGCTGTTGCCGTGAAGTTAATTCTGACTCATAGCGACCCTGCAGGACAGTAGAACTGCCCCACAGAGTTTCCAAGGAGCACCTGGCGTATTCAAATTGCCGATCTTCTGGTTAACAGCCGTAGCTCTTAACCGCCACACCACCAGGGTTTCCACGTGTATAGTGACCGTTTGTGTTGGTGAAAAAAGGTATTTGCAATGAAGTAGTCGTTTGTCTTGCAAAATTCTATCATGCAATCTCCAGCATTGTTTCTATCACCAAGGCCATATTTTTCAACTACAGATCCTTCTTCATTTCCAGCTCCTGCATTCCAATCACCAGTAATTATCAGTGCATCCTGATTATATACTCGATCAATGTCAGACTGCAGAAGTTGGTAAAAATCTTCAATTTCATCTTTGGCCTTAGTGGTTGGTGCATAAATTTGAATAATAGTCATATTAACTCATCTTCCTTGTAGATGCATGGATATTATCCTACCACTGACAGCACTGTACTTCAGGATAGAGCTTGAAATGTTCTTTTTAACAATGAATGCAATGTCCTTCCTCTTCAAGCTGTCATTTCTAGCATAGTAGACCATATGATTGCCCCATTCAAAATGGCCAATACCAGTCCATTTCAGCTCAGTAAGGCCTATGTTTATGCGTTCCATTTCATTTTTGATGATTTCCAATTTTCCTAAATTCATACTTTATACATTCCAGGTTCCAATTATTAATGGATGTTTGCAGCTGTTTTTTCTCATTTTGAGTTGTGCCACATCAGCAAATGAAGGTGCTGAAAACTTTACTCCATCCATGTCATTAAGATCAACTCCAGTTTGAGGAGGTAGCTGTTCCCCAGTCATCTTTTGAGTACCTTCGAACCTGGGGGGCTCATCTTCTGGCACTATATCAACGTTCTGCTGCTGTACATAAGGTTTTCCCTGGCTAATTCTTTGCAGAAGTAGACTGCCGGGTCCTTCTTCCTAGTCTGTAAGCTCAGCTGAAACCTGTCTGCCATGGGTGACCCTGCTGGTATCTGAATACCAGTGGCATAGCTTCCAGCATCATAGCAACACACAAGCCCCCACTGTACGACAAATTGACAGACATGTGGGGGAAGGAAATTTAGGAGTTCCTTAAACATTTGATTTGGCCTGTTAGAGAAAACTGCCTATTTAAAATAAGTTGAACACCTATGTGTATAAATCATTTCCTGTTTGCATCACAAATATCTGCTTTGATTAAGGTCAGCACATACAATAAGGCAATAAAGTCAAAATCAAGCTCTCTGAGCTCACAGCCTGTTCTTTGCCTGGAGAAATGCCACCATACAACACAGTCCATCCCAAATACTCCCGACTGTTCCAGTCTTTCCTGAGTGAAATAAGTGTGAGTTCTCCCTCCCCTGATCTCCTCTGGCACTGCCTCTACTTTTCTTTGGGCAATTATGTTCAAATATGCATGCTTCAATGCAATCAAGATTATGATCACAAACACGACAACAGTTTTCATTTAAAAACCACCTACTTTGTCAGGAACTGAGTTAAGAGATTTACATGTATACTCCTCATAACGGAGGCCCCGGGCGGCACTAAAAGTTAAACACTCAACTGTTAACCCAAAGTTTGGCAGTTGGAACCCACCCAGAGGTGCCTTGGAGGAAAGGCCTGGCGATATGCTTCTGAAAGGGCACAGCCATGAAAACTGTATGGAGCCAGTTCTGCTCGGAAACACACAGGGTTGCCATGAGTTGAAATCCTCAAAATATTTCCACAGATGGGGAAGTTAAGGCTTCAGGGAATTAAATAACTTACCCAAAGCTGCACAACTGGTAAGCAACTGAGCCAGGATTCTAACACCACACTGAGCATGCCGTCTGCCCTGCTACAGGCTATTGCTACTCTGAAGTGTTTTTTCTTAGCCCTCAATTAGACAGAATTATCTTTTGAGGGCAGATCTCCATACATCTAACTCTTGACGTATCTCTCAAGGCTCCCTCAAGATATGCACACTACCATTCATAGTGGGGCCCGTCCTATTCTACTACAATGTTTAATGGAGTCCGTCATCTCCTGCCCACCAGACCACAGTACATCAAAATCAGATAGTCGCCTAGTCACTTCATATTCCCAGCACCTCCACACACTAGGTATTTTAAGACTCTTTAAAAAAGAATAATTAGATTCAAAGGCTTTGAAGTTAATACGTCAAAGGCAAAATATTTTGTCCCCTGAGGAAGATTAAGTCGAGACCGTTAAGAATTTTAACTGTCCTATTATTCTGCATTAGGAGCCCTGGTGGCACAGTGGTTAAAGCGCTTGACTGCGAACCAAAAGGTCGGTGGTTCAAACCCACCAGGGGAAAAAAGATGCGGCAGTCCGCGTCCATTAAGATTTACAGCCTTGGAAACCCTAGGAGGCAGTTCTTCTCTGTCCTATAGGGTTGCTATGAGTCAGAACTGGACTTGATGGCAACGGGTTTGGATTGGGTTTTCGTTATTCTGCATAGAAAACAGTCTTAAGTCCTGTTCTTACCAACTGATATAAGCCTTGAGGCACCAATTCCAAGGAAGGTTCTACATTAGGGAGCTAGGCTGGTGTCAGAGCACCTTCTGCTAGACAAAATCATTTAACCCTTCAGTGCTCAGTGTCTTACTTAGAACACAGGCCTCATCTAGTGGAACACAGGGAGCTGACCTAGAAGATCTTTCGAGCTCCTACCCAGCACTGGATCTCCAGGCTAAGATGTGACCGTCAGTCTAGGTGAAACAGGTAACGATTCAGCAGGGAACAAACATGGACCAGGCAGGCCACAAATCAAGGATTACCAGGATGGAGAAAATGGACAGAGCTGTCTTCCAAGTTCAGTGGTAGGCACAAGCCCTAAGGCTGGTTTAGTTCTCAGGATACACTGACTATCAAAACAGTCAGAGAGAAAACAAATGATAATGAACAAAATGTAGTTGTTGAACAAGTAAACGTAGATACATACAGATACCGTATTTCTTAAATTCAGGTATAAGAGAAAACGTCCTCCCTACGAAGCTCCCCAAAGCACATGGTTCTTATAGACTTCCTCTATCTGACTTGTATTAGCTTGGTAGTTTATAAGTGATCAATGCTCAAATAAACAAGGACACTCATTCTCAGGAAACATGGACAATGGTGTCAAGGAAGGGGGATAACAAGGAAAGAGCCCAAATATGCCAATCACAATTCTTGGTACGGATCAAAATTTTGTAGATTATAGAAATGTACCGTAAATTTAATCAGGACAAATACACAAAAATATGTACAATGGTATTCTGAAAGTATTATTCACAGTAGCAGGAAAGTAGAAACAAAGAACTGGCACACGATGAAAAAAAAAACAAAACCCAGTGCCATCGAGTCACGACCCTATAGGACAGAGTAGAACTACCCCATAGATGAAGGTTTGGTTAAATAAATCTGATAATTCCAAGCCAACAAGTGCTATGTGGCTATTAACAATGGCAAGGCACACCTGTAATTATTGGCAAAGACACACACTCAGACACATTAGTAAAAGTACATCTGAGAGCAGGACATGTACTGGGACTCAATTTCTGGAAACACATAGGCACATACATGCGGGAGAACATTTACACATGCATATACATACATACGGAAACCCTGGTGGCGTAGTGGTTAAGTGCTACAGCCGCTAACTAAAGGGTAAGCAGTTCGAATCGCCAGGCGCTCCTTGGAAACTCTATGGGGCAGTTCTACTCTGTCCTATAGGGTCGCTATGAATCAGAATCGACTCGATGCCACTGGGTTTGGTTTGTGTTTGACACATACATATGAGCATGTTTGTGTGTGTGTTTCTAAGAGAAAATTATGTTAACAGTTCTCTCTGAGGATAGGACTGGAGTGATTTTTGTGGTTTTTGTGTTGTTTCTTCGTATTTTCCAAATTTTTCTACTACGAACATGGACAACTTGCATGAAACCATTTTTTAATATGTTGTAAAGGAAAAATAACCAGGATGGTGCAATTCTGCGGTAAAAGTGCAGGTTGCATCATCTCCTTAGACACAGTGTTATTTCCAAAAAGCTGCTCACCCCTCCTTCACGCAGGAATGGCTAATGTGGCGTGTCTGTTCATTTAACCCAACTCCATGGTCTACAGAAGGTCAACAGTGATTAACGGTTAAGAAGTCCTAAGACAGAAGGCAGTGGGGCAAATTTCCAAGGATCTTACAAATTTCTACCCAATTTTAGAATTATGGGAAGTAAACAGGAAGAACTGGGAATCTTCCTGAGAACAGCCAGGCACGAGCACACACGCCAAAGGGCATACCTCATACCTGGCCTAAAGGCATCCGAACATGCACAATTGCCATCCTGAGCACAAACTGTTCAGAAATACAGGTGATTCCTGATTCTCAGAAGCTGGCGATCCAACTGGAAGATTAAAGATTCCTCCTTGATTTTCTCCTTCTAGCCCTTCACCACTTCACCAATTATTTCTGTAATTACCCAGCCCAGACGTTACGTAAAACTTAAATCTTCCTGGCCACTTGGAGAAAAGTCTTTAGTTAAGCAACTGGCTTGAAAGAAATCTGGCTGCGATCTATGGAGTACAACTACTGAAACCACGGTACCCTTACCACAGACAATCGCATTTGACAACTACATATTAAGGACAAATACATTTGCCTTTCATCCCCAAATAATAAATAACAAAATTTTCTTTTCACCGGAATAGGGACAGCATTTTAAAACTCTATTTATCTGTGTAAATATTTGCTACTGTCCTTCGTTATGGACTGAGTTGGAAGCAGGGGGGGATAAAATTACCAGCATAATTCAAAGAACATAGAAACAATGAGAATTTCAGCATCTAGGAGACTTCTATGTTAGAAAAGCAGCAGAAGCTTAGAGCTATTCCATCCATCTACATTGTAGCACCCTGTCACTGACAGCACAAAAAAGGACAACAAAGGCGCAGAAACGAAAATGTCCCATGTAGGTCAAGGACAACATGGTAGCTGAAAATCAATTAGGGAGAGAGAGTTTAAGAGCGAGCACAATAACTACGCTCTATTAAAGCTCAGCACGACGGTGGCAGAGACTGATGAGATGCCCAAAACCACTTCCTCAGTACGCTCAGCCGAGTTACATTCCCCAGAACCCTTGCATCTTCAGAAGACCGAAGAATTGACACTTTTGAATTTTGGTGTTGGTGAAGAACATTGGCAGAATACTGACTACACCGCGAACTGCCAGAAGAACAAACAAATCTGTCTTAGAGGAAGTACAGCCAGAATGCTCCATAGAAGCAAGGATGCTGAGACTTCATCTCATGTACTTTGGACATGTTATCAGGAGGGACCAGTCCCTCAAGAAGGACATCATGCTTGGTGACGCAGAAGGTCACGGGAAAAAGAGGAAGTCCCTCAATGAGATGGAATGAAGCAATGGCTGCAACAACAGGCCCAAGCATATCAAAGATCATGAGGATGGTGCAGGACCAGGCAGTGTCTCGTTATACTGCACACGGCAACACCAGGAGTCAGAACTGACTCGAAGGCAGCTAACAACTCACATCTAGATGGGGAAATGTTGCTAGTTCTTACCAAGGCAGTATGAGCAGAAGTGATGGCACTACTTCTCAGCCCAGGCAGTGAAGAGCAAGTGTGCCTTTTCTGTGTTCACCCTCCTTCTTTCCCCTTCTTTGCCAGCGTGGAGGGCCAGGCACTGAGGATGACAGAGCTATGAGACAGAAAGAGCCTGGATCCCAAATCATTGTTTAAAGCAGGGCTGGCTAACATTTTCTTAAATAACCATGTAGTAAATATTTTAGCTTGTCACAATTATTCAACTCTGCTTTTGTAGCTAAATGGCAATCATAGACAATAGGCAAACAAAGCAGCATGGCTGTATTCTAACAAAACTATTTGCAAAAACAGGCAGCTAGCCCACATGCCATAGTGTGCCAACCTCTGGCTTAGAGCAGAACCTCCAAGGACAGCTGCTCAACCAAGAACATCCCCATTGAATTTGTGTGAGTGAGAAACTCACACTGTTTTAATCCACTGAGGTTTTGTGACTGTTTATTATAGCAGCTTGCATTAAATTACCCTGACTAATTGATTCGATGGCACTGGGTTTTTGTTTTTGTTTTTGTTTTTTAATACAACGGTATTACAAAGACAAAGGAAAAACACCAGGGTTGATTAATTTTTTTTGTTGTTGTTGTTAATCTGGACTTTGCAATGGGAATTCAGTCATTACTTTATTCTGATTTGTATTTATCTTTACCAAAACTTGTTGCAGAGGAGTTTAAGGAAGATTAAAAATAGAGTTAAAAAGAAAGAAAAAAAGTTGAGGACTTCTACTTTTGACCAAGATGGCATAATGGAGACTGGACTTACCCTCCTGCCTGAAACAACTAAAAAAACTGACAAAACATATGAAACAACTGTTCTTATGACACTGTACATCAGTCAATGGCAGGCAGTGATCCCTGAGAGAAAGAAAATGAACAAGACAAGCCCTACAAACGGCCCAGCTTACTTACTGCATAAGAGAGATTCCAGGGAAAACCTAAGCAGAGCCTGGAAGACTCTGCATTGAGAAAATGATGCTGTGAATCTGGGGAGGCCAAGACAGCTAAAATGCAGAGGACAGAGTGCCAGAGGTAAGATATTTATATACTCCAGGGGAAAAAGACAGAAAACTCCTCAGATCAACAGTGGCCCCCTCAAGTATTCAGCCAAGCACTGATCAGCACATGTGTACCTAAGCCTGGGGAAAAACCACCCGAAAGGATTAAATGTCACAGTGCCCAGCACTCATACAAGGCCAGGAACAGTACCTGTTCCCACCAACCAGACTAGAAAACCTCAAGATTTACAGGTCGTTGAGTAGAGTTCAATAGTATAATTATCCCTAGACTGAGCACTACTCCAGTCCTGCCTGACAAAGCTTAAAAGCAAGATCTGAAACAATCAAACTGGTTCCAAGTAACTTAACTACCCTCTAGGATAAAGCTCAAGAATAATTATAGGAATACAATAATAATCCTGCACACAACAAGACAAAAGGCACAATATCTGGAATCTAATAAAAAGTAACACGCATGAAAAGAAACAGGAAACTATAATCTATAATGAGGAGGTTAAACCAATCAATCAAAACTGGCTCAGCACTGACAAAGAAGTTAGAATTAGGAGATATGGATATTAAAAGAATTATTAAACTATATTGTAGAAGTTGAAAATGTTAAGACATGGAAATTTTTTTTTAAAGAAGACCCAGATTTTCGAGATGAAAATGTCTGAAATGAAAAATACACTGGATAGTATTAACAGCAGATTACACATTGAAGAAGAAAAGACTGATGGCTTTGAAAACATAGCAATAGATACGACTAAAAATGAAACATACAGAAAAAAAAAAAAAAGGTCCACAATTAAAAACAAAATTGAACAGAGGCAGGGAGCTGTGGGATATTTAAGTGAACCACTATATGGGTAACTGGAATAATCAAAGGAGAGGAGACAAAGGTGGGGACAAAAAAAAATTGGTAAACTACCATCCAAAAATTTTCCAAATTTGTTGAAAACTGTAAACCCACAGATCCAAGCTTAAAAAAACCCAACCACAAAAAAAGGGGAGAAAACTACCTCAATGCATATCATAATCAAATTGCTCAAAACTTATGATATCAGAAATTTAAAAGCACTAAGAAACAAAAAACATGATACATACAGAGGACCAAAGATAAAGATGACAGTAGATTTCTCGTGGGAAACAATGTAAGTGAGAAGAGGGTGAATGGAGCAACATTTTTAAAATGTAAAAGAAAAAACTGCCAACCTAGAATTCTATACACAGCAAAAATATAATTCAAACATAAAGGCAAAATAAAGAATTTTTTAGACTAAGTTGAAAAGAATCCATCACCAACAGATCTTCACTACAAGAAATGCAAAAGAAAGTCCTTCAAGCAAAAGGATAGAAATATGGATATACACAAAGGAATGAAAAGCACCAGAAACAATGGAGAGATTTTTATTGTTTAAATCTCTTAAAACAATAATTAACCCCCACTAGAATGACTATTTTTTTTTTTTTTTAGAATGACTATTAAGTTTTTCTAGAATGACTATAGGACCCCTGGTGGCACAGTGGTTAAGAGTTCAGCTGCTCATCAAGAGGTCAGCAGTTCAAATCTACCAGCCACTCCTTAGAAACCATATGGGGCAGTTCTACTCTGTCCTATAGGGTCACGATGAGTTGGAATTGACTCGATGGCAATGGGCTTTGGGGGGTTTAGAATGACTATCATCAAAAAAATGTAAAATAACAGGTGTTGGCAAGGATGTGGAGAAACTGGAGACATCATCCATCGCTGGAGGGAATGCAAAATGGTACAACTGCTGTGAAAAACAACTTGGCAGTTCCTCAAAAAGTTAAACATAGAACTAACATAAGACCCAGCAATAACGATTCTAGGTGTCTGCCCAAAAGAAGTGACAGCAGGAACAAAACATATACCAATGTTAACTGCAGCACTATTGACAGTAGTCACAAGTGGGAACAACCCAAACGTCCTTCAACTGACAAAACGTGGCATGTACATACAACGGAATTTACTCGGCCATAAAGAGAAATAAATCCTGATGCATGCTACAAAATCACCGAACCCTGAAAACACTATACAGAGTGAAATAAGTCAGCCACAAAAGGAAAAATATTATATGATCCCACTTACATGCAACAGGTAAATGTATAGAGATCAAAAACTTAGTAAGGGCTACCAGGGATGAGAGAGAAGACAAAAGTGGAAATCATTGCTTAGGGGGCACAAAGTTTCTGTTAGTGGTGGCAGGATAATTTGAAAAAGGATAGTGGTAATGGGTACAAAATAAGATGAATGTAATCAAGTCACTGAATTTACATGTAAAAGTTGTTGAATTGGTACATGTTTTGTTATATACACTTTTACCACAATAAAAAATACATAATTGTATAAACAAAATGAAAAATGTAGTGTGGGATTTATAAGTTAAAGTGTATGACAAAAATATAAAGTGTTGGGGAAAAGAAAATGCTCCCACCAGCCAGACTGGAAAACATTTAAGACTCGTGGGCCACTGAGTAGAGCACACTGACGAAGCTTAAAAGCAAGATCTGAAATGACCAAATTGTGTTCAAGTAACTTAACTGTAAGGCTCTAATACTATTTTAAGGTTATTATACTAAATTTGAAGCTAGAGTGTGATAAGACAGAGATGTATACCATAAATCCTAAAGCAACCATGAAAATAACAACAAAAGCGTTACAGCTAGTAGTCAACAAAGGGGATCAAATGTAAGCATTTAAAACACGCATTTGATCAAAAGAAGGCAGAAAAGTAGGGAAAAGAAACAAAAACAAATGAGACAAATAGAAAAAAAAATTAGCAAGATGATGGATTTAAACCTAAACATACTAATTATCACATTAAATTTAAATGGTCTAAATACCCCAATTAAAAGGCAGAGGTTGTCGCAGTAGATAAAAAAGTAAGACCCAAAACTAATTGCTACCTACAGGAAATACATGTAGTATACAAAACACAAAAAAGTTAAAAATAATGGGTAAAAAAATATGATGCTAACTCTAATCAAAACAAAGTGGGAATGGCAATATTTATATTAGACAAAGAGATTTCTGAGCTAAGGATATTACCAAGAATAAAAAAAGATATTTTATAATAATACACAGGTCTATTAACCAGGAGCTCATAACAATCCTAAATGTTTGTGCATCTAATAACAAAACATCAATACACATAAAATAAAAATTGATAGAAACTCAATGAGAAACAGATCAACCTACAATTATAATTGACAAACTAAGTGAGCAGAGAACCAACAAAGATATAGAAATTTGAACACTATCGATGAACTTGACCTAACTGATATTTATAGAAGATTCCATCCAATAACAGCAGAATGCATTCTTTTCCAGCACACAGAACATTTTCCAAGACAGACCATATTCAGTGCCATAAAGCAAGTCTCAATAAAGTTAAACAGATCCAAGTCATACAACACGTATCCTCTGATCATAATGGAATTAAATTAGAGAAATCAATAACAAAGATTCCTAAATCAGTAACACACTTCTAAACAACTCTGAGTCAACAATGGGGCTGAAAGGATTTTGAAAATCAGAAAGTATCCTGAACAGAATAAAAGTGAAAACATGCATACCAAAATGTACTGATGCCTCTAAAACTGTACATGGAGAGAAATGGATAGCCCTAAACACCTATTTTAAAAAAGAAAAAATGTCTCCAATGACTTCAACTTCCACCTTAATAAATTAGAAAAACAGCTAATTAAACAAAGTAAATAGAAGAAATAACAAAGCAGAAATCAATGAAATAGAGAAAAATCAATGAAACCAGCAGCCTGTTCTTTGCAAGGACCAACAAAACTGATAAACTTCTAGCCAAAATGATCAGAAACAAATAGGGAAGACAAACTTCAATTATCAGTAACAAAACAAGTGCTATCCACAGATTCCTCAGATATTAAAAAGATAATTTTAAAAAATACTATGAACAACTTTATCACAACAGGTTTGAAATTTTATATGAAATGGCCAAGTTCCTTGACAGGCATAATCTACCAAAGCTCACTCGAGAAGAAATAACTATCCTGAATAGTCCTATATCTATTAAAGAAATTTAAATTGCAGTTAAAAACTTTCCCATAAAGACAACTCCACACCCAAATCGATATACTGATAAAATCTACCAAACATTTAAGGAAGAAATAAAACCAATTCTACATGCATACTTCAAAAAAACTGTAAAGAAGGGAATGTTTCTCAACTCATTCTATGAGGCAACATTTACCCTGATGTGCCAAAAGCAGATAAAATATTCCATGAAAGGAAAACTAAAGACTAAAATCTTCCCTTGTGAATGTAGACGCAAAAATCCTAAATCAGGGCAGAATGGTGTAAGGGAAGGATTACCAAGGGGAGCAAGAAAACTTTGGGGGCAATGGATATGATGTTTGCTGTCCTGGCCATGGTGACGATTTCACGGAAAAAGACATACGCCAGAGCTCATCAAAGCACACACTTCAAACATGTCCACCTTTTGAAATGCCACTTATGTCTCAATAAAGCTGGATTTTTTAAAGGGAAAACTCATCAGGACAAAATGTCAAATAAGGGAAGTAAGTCATCAGTTAGGCTTCTGCTTCAGACCTTCACATAGAGCAAACGACTAGATGATCTCGCAAGCAAGCCCCTTGGAAGCCTTTTGAGCTCTTCAGTGCTCCGTATATGGCCGACTATTCCAGACAGGGTAGATGCTTAATAAATGACTAATCAGACAGTGTGTAGTAAGTATAAACACTAGCCCCTTACTCTCTGAGCTCCTCAGATGGGCTGAGGAGCTAGACACAAATAAGGTATGATCCCTACCTTCAGTTAGCTGATTACACAGTGGGCAAGCATTTCTGGAGCAAACCACCATTTAAAAAAAAAGTGTGAAGTAAATCCTACGAGATGAACAAAGAGTGCTCTGGGGCAACGGATCAATTATTCGTGACCCAGGATTGTTATGCTAGGTTATTTTAGGGTCAGTGTCTCCCATTTCCCCAGCCTTCACAGTGCTTACAAGTAGGGGAGACAGCAACCATTTCCAGAGTCGATTAGTTAACAAGGATCATTGAAAAACTAATACAGGCAGATCCCTCAAACCTTGTATCAAAGCCAGAAAATGGAGACCACAAGATGTAACTCATTAAACAATCAAAGCATTTTCCCTTAATTTTCTTCCCAGCTTCAGCTTACATCAGGAGTAATCATTCCACTGAGGTGTTCCTTAGGCTTTACCTATTTTGTTTACGGACTTGTGGCATCTCAAGAGAAACCAAACGACTAGGAAAGAAATGTATGTCCTTATTTTCAAAGTATACGTCAAGACGAAGAAAATACAAATCATTGTGTTCTATGGAGAAGGATTTTGATGCTATTTAAATTATTTTAAACACCCCAAAAACATTCACTTTCCAATCAATGTATCTATGCTGGGGCCCTGGTGGTGTAGTGGTTAAGCGCCCAGCTGCTAAGCAAAAAAGGTCAAGGGTTCCAACCCACCAGCCACTCCAGGGGAGAAAGATGTGGCAGTCTGCTCCAATAAAGATTACAGCTTTGGGAACCCTATGGGGCAGTTCTGTCACGGTCTACAGGGTTACTAAGAGTCAGAATCGACTCAACGGCAACGGGTTATGTGCAGATAGCACGCAGTAATCCAATCCCTGATCTCAAAAAGCTGCTGGTCTAATCACAACACAATGAACGTATAATCAGTGTCACTGAATTGTACATATAAAAATTGTTAAAGTGGCAAATGTTTGGTTATATGTACTTTTATCACAATTAAAAAAAAAAAAAAAGCTATTAGCCTAAATAGGAAAATATCACCAACAGACAAAATAACTACATTTTAATTGACCAAGCATCAAACACAGAAAATTTTAACTGCTCTTAAATTGAATTCACCAGGGAAGTGTACTTTTAAATAAATCTCATTTTCTTCTGTATCCCAAAGGGTATGAAACTGTCACCAGTAAAATAACGAATAAAACCAAAGACTGTGACGTACAAGTAACCTGACACGACAGACACTGTAGGTCAGTGATGCCCAGCAACCTCCAAGATCATACAGGAAGACTAGAACTCAGGTCTCCAGCCCAGAGTTCTGCCTTTCTGGAGCTCTGCTGCCACACCTGGCGTACATTCATCCACTTGCATTTTTATTTCACTTCTCTTCATTGTCAACTGCAAAAAGAAAAGCCTGGTTTTCTCCAATCAAAAAGATAAGAACGTATGATTAGCAAATGGGAATGAAACATAACGCATGTTATCTTCCACCTTTTACCTGATTTTCAAATAAATGAAAAGATTAACTCTGGAGAATGGAATTTTACCTCTGCGTTAAACTTTTTAATTTCAATTTTTAATTTTCAGCCTTGAATCAGTGTGGTAGATAGCTCTTATCTAGCCTGCCCAACATCCTTTCTAGTCTTGTAAGAAAATGCCTGTTTGCATTCTAGGCACATGTTCAGAACAGCAGACTCTATCCATCGCTCCAGAAGCAGCCATGAGCCCGAGGCCTGGTGATCAAGGCCTTCCATCCCTCCCAGTGATCTGCTCATGAAGGGGAATGTCACACCATCAGGTCCATTAAAACTAGCCCCAAAACTTCTGCTGTGCACCCAAAAAAGAGTCATCTGTTCTCTTCTTGCTGGACTTACGGCTGTCAGAAGGTAAACCTAAAGGTTTTAGCCAGTGGTCACTGAGCAGGGAAATCAAGTCAACAGAGAAGGAAGCTGAGCCGAGTCACCAAGGGAAGAAAACCAAGCCACGAAGGCAGCATTCAGACCCTAGATCAACCCAAGCTTAAAGTCAAGCTGCCTCTTGGAGTTTAGTCACGTGGACTAATATACTTTCTTTTGTACAACCAAAATAATCCTGGCTAAAATAGCTGGTATAAGGACGATTTCCTTGACATATTAAGAACATTAAGAAAGGGGAGCCATTGTTCGAAAAACCGAAGTACAGCTAAAATGTTGTATGAATTTCTAACAGGCAAGATTCTTTGCAAACACATAGTTTCAAACATTCAATTTTCAAATGTTAAAGTTGTAGTTGTAACTAAGCATATAACATACTCCCCAAATGACAAACTAGACTTCCCAGTAATCCAAAAGTCACGGCCCTCCAGGGATGGGCTCTCTCTGGGCTTATTCTTTTTTTCTTTTTAATATTGTACTAAATATTTATGTAACAAAACATTTTCCATCTCAACATTCTTCATATGAACAATTCTGTGGCATTAATTATGGTTAGGAACCCTGTGGCACAAAGGATAAGTGCCTGGCTGCTAACCAAAAGGTCAGCAGTTTGAACCCACCAGGCCACTCCTCTGAAAAAAGACCTTAGCGATCTGCTCCCATAAAGATTACAGTTTAGGGAACACTATGAGGCAGTTCTGCTGTCACGTCAGTCGAGGTAAGTCCAACACTGACTCAATGGCACCTAAGCACATCACCAACAATTACGTTTATCATGTTGTTCAGTCACTGCCAATAACCATTTCTAGATTTTTCCATCACCCGTAACAGTACCTCAGTGTCCCCTAAACTAAGCTTATTCTTGAAGGCTTAAGATTTTCTTCTCTTCTGAACAGAGCACACTGTGAGCACCTAATCAAACTGATAATAAACCACCTTCCAGGCGTCTACACGTGATTCCTCCACAACAGCTAGTAGGTTGAGCAACTATTTGGCAGTCCACCCACCATTTTGGAAAAATAAATCATCAGTACCTAAATATTTTTTTACATGTCCTTATGGTACTTTCCATATGTATTTGAGTGGCGATAATACCTTGAGTTCAACATAATAGCTAATTTAAAAGTAATTGGTTTTATGTATCTTAAAACTCATCAGCTGAGGCCAGATGAGACCTGATACCGCTCAGGGGAGGGTTAACCAGTAAGCAAGGTACGCGTTGACTTAACGGTGTTCACTTACTAATCTGTAGTGCACAATTTCACCTAGTTCAGATTAGTTATGTAAGCACAAGTAAGCCCGTGCATGCCTTGTTCATCGGGTAATCTGCTCCTGTAAGTCGTTAAGTCAGTCTTACTGCCTCTGACTTCTACTACTGCAAATCTCCCAGCAAAGGAGAAGAGGCTAGCTGAGAGTATCCCTGGAGGCCATTTGGCCAGGAGTGAGGGCAGTTCTAGTGCTCCAGGAAAACGAAGCAAAGAAAGTGAATACTGCCAAGTGCTCAAAGAGAAAAGTCCAGCTCGAAAGCACTCCCAACAGACAGCTTTACTCCACTGCCCACCACTCCAGCCCCTTCTCCTAACCCTCAGGGAACAAGTTTTACCTCCCTCCAATTCTAGGGAGTTCTCATTTCTGTGAAAAGGTACTAACTGTATAACGGAAGTTGGTGGAGAAATTAGACTCTCCTTACAGCCAAGTCTGGGTTAGCCACACAGCTTATAAACCTAAATCTTGGGCAACAGCTGTAGTTTACTTGGCAAGTCTTAACAAGACAAACGAAAACACTTAAATGGCCAGAAGACTCATTTCTCAACCAGGGTGTCATGATTCCCAGGGGAGGCCTGCAGGAGGGTGAGGAACCCCTGAAGCTACACAGGAGGTTGGCAGCAACGCTGTGACCTTCTATTGCTTGCAGAAAGTAGGCAGCCACTTGGCCCCATACCACCAGAGGTGGTCCAGTACCTGGAAACTTGGCCACCGCCTCTATTCCCACAAAGCCCAGTACTTCCTGGTATGTATGGTCACTCTCATCACACCACTGGAAATTTCTCCTAACTCCTCCAATGTCCCCACTAGACTGTGTATTCCATAAGGAGTCAGGTTTCTTTTATGAACGAAGTACAGCCCTAACACTTAATCCTGTAGCAAAACCTCTTGCCATTGAGTCAATTCCTACTCACAGCAACCCTATAGGACAGAGTAGAAATGCCCCAAAGGGTTTCCAAAGGAGTGGCTGTGGATTCGAGCTGCGGACCTCTTGGTTGGCTGCTGTAGCTCTTAACCACTGTGCCACCAGGGCTCCTAACGCATAGTAATTGACCAGAAAATAGCTGATCAATGAGTAAGCCAACGTCTCGCAGACTAACCCACGTGCCCAGCACTCTCCTTCAGACCCAGCAGCTGGCATGCTTTGGGGCCATGTCCACTGATACCTCTCTTGGCCCCACCCCAAACTTCATGTCTCAGACTCTCCTCCAGCTCCAGGGTTTCCTGTCACATTGGCTGCAGTTCGGGGTCACTCTCATGGTTTTAGAGTAGCTTAGGATGGCTGTTAGTTTTGAAGAGCTGATTCCCATGACCTCAACAGTGGAGGATATAGAGGAAAGAAAGGAAGTCAGAAAATGACGGACAAATATGAAGGGCAAAGGCCCTGACATGCCCGTGGCCTCAACATCAGTACAGAATCCCTTTTGAGAAACAATCTTTAAATTTTTACTTCCCAAAAAGGCTGGGATTGAGAGGAGGGAAGGAAGGGGGCAGGGTAAAAATATCATAAATAAATTTCAGTATAAGTTTTTAATTATCATTCTAACAAACTTCCATTGTACTGAATATGGTATGGTATTCAAAAGTTAAACATCGCTATGGAAACGTCCGAGCAAAACTGAAGTGATACATCTTGATAGTGTTACAAAGGCGTTCTCTTAAATGGCAGGAGAGCGACATACCAGCAAAACCACACAGAGCCCTGAGGACACTAGTATCACAGGTTGTCTGGCTGGTGTTTATTCTAGAATACCACATTCTACTTCTCAGTTGGAGGTAACCTCAAGGGTCAAACCAAACCTGAATCACAAGGTGGTCTTATACCATTATTTTCTGCCCCAAACCACAAATCAAAACAATCCAATATTAGGCCTGGCTTGAACACACTCCTGAAACGATGTGGAAGGAAAAAAGGTCTAATATTTTCCAGTAACATCTGATTCAATCTTCTTTTTATGGGGCAGGGAGGAGGTCTTGAAAGCAAAGGGGTGATGTGATGGTTGGATGGCCCAGCCAGGTTCTAGAAGAGCCAGTTTCTTTATTTTCCTATCTTTTATGTTCACAATTTCCACCAAAATGCCAAAAACTAAAATAATGATAATAATAACTACATAAGGAGAATGGGAGAAACTACAACAGCAGACAAGAGAAATTAGCGTGCTTTCAAAAGATTAAAAATGGATCGATGGACGATTATTACCAGCGTTAGCTGAACCAAGACTCCTAATTAACGTGCCAGCAGAGAGGGCTATGCGGGAATTACCCAGTCATGCAGAAATGGCTGAAAATAAGTGAGAATCCGGTCATTCTCCCCATTCCAAACAGCTAGGGAACTCTTCTGGTGATGGCTCACTTCCTTCTTACCACATTCAGGAGACAGCAGAACTTCTAGCTACTAGTTCTACACTCTTTTCCATGTCACTAATAATAGTAATAGGGAGCTGTACTTGTTCTCTCTGAGCCTGTTTCCACATCTGTAAAATGGGTATGTGTTCATGTCATTGACACTCTCCTTAGTTCTATAATGGATTTGGTCAGCTTAACATCTTTTTTGCTTGTCTCACAGAACTGATGAGATCAAACAGTAATTTCAAAACATTTTTGAAAACTATAAAAATAGAAGGTATAAATTTATGCAAATAAACGCTTGCTGCACCTCTTCCAAATGCTGGGACAAGGTCACTTCACTCTCATACGCTTGGCCACTTTTACAAATGCTTTAAGTTTTTATGGAGGACCCTAGTGGTTAAGAACTCGGCTGCTAACTAAAAGGTCAGCAGTTCGAATCCACCAGGTGCTCCGTGGCAATCCTACTGGGGCAGTTCTACTCTGCCCTCTCAGGTCACTATAAGCCAGAATCGACTCTACTACAACGGGTTTGGTTTCTTACCATGCGTAGCATGGCAGAGGACCCACTTTGGTCCTATAAACACTCATATTTTAAAATACTGTTCTTTTTAAAAAGCAATTAAGATTTGGGGACAGAGCATATTACAAGTATCAGACTTTGGCCAGATATGAATAATGGTTTCATTGTCCAAGTTTTTTCCACTGACTCACTAAAGAATTAAAAGTATCCATATCCAGAGAAACCTCACCCTGTCCCATTTTAAAAATCCATTCCTTTATATACTATGTCGCCCTCTTGGCTATGAGCCCTTTGCTGGCCATTCAAACTCTCTGGGAAGCAAAGTTCTCTCTCTAGGGAGAAACTATTTCAAAGACTGAGAATAAGTGACCCACCAAAGGACCCTGCGGGGAGTTGCCTAAAAAACTCAATGACCACTAAGAAAGGTGTTCTGTCAATGTACTTTCTTTTAAATGGAAGAAACACTAACCACCCACTTTCTGAACAGTTCACTAAAAATTTTACAACGTTTGCAGGGTTTTTCAGGGGTGCCAAAAGTTCTCCGGCTGAGCCAGGAAAAGTGAAAACTATTTTTGGCATTCCGAATGGCAGCTATAGGACACTGAGCTACAAGTCAGCACCTAAAACGAACGCCTGCCTTTACAGATTTTGAAAACATCTAATCAAAGTCTCCTCAGAACACATCAAGTCCTGCAGCGAACTCTGGCGGCATTTCCGTACCGAAGAAAAACACACACCCCACAAAATGATGGGAATTCCTTCCTCCCTTCTGAGAGCCCTAGGTTGGCACGAAGGTCGGAGAAAGTTTTTCGTGTTTACGGTGAGATTCGTGAAGTGTGTCTCCTGTAATACATTTTATTAACTTTAAAGTGAATTATTAATAAAGTTTAGTACGTCCGATGAATACAGAGAATCCAGGTTATTTAAAAAAAAAAAAAAGCTTGCAAAGGGCAGATTAAGTTATGTATCGAAGGATCCAGAAGCTTCTCTAAGCACCTCGGATTTCCTCCTAGACCGGGTTTTGCTCTGCAGAACTTAGTAACCCGCGACAGGGCCCCTTCCTGGGCAACTTCACAGACCGGCTTGGGGAAGAATGAAGAGAAAGCCAAGCTAGGAGCGAAGACCGCGGCATCCTGCAGGACGCTCCTCCGGGGACGGACCTCTACTCTACAAGCACCTGGGAGGACGTGCGGAAGCTGGCTGGGCAAGGGTCTGCAGGCTGGGGCCGCAGGTAAATACAGGGCCAGGGGAGAGTCAGCCGCGCAGGGCAGGAGGGCGGGCTGACCGCGCTCCCGGGAGCTGGGGAGAGCTACAAAAAGCAGGGAGGGGAGGGGAGGGCTGGGGAGAGGAGGGGGCCCGGAGGTGAGCGCGAGGCCGAGGAAGGCCGGGGAGGAGGCAGGAAGAGGAGCGGGGGAGCGGAGGAGGAAAGCAGGAGGGGGAGTGGGAGCCGAGCCGAGGAGGCCCGGGACACCAGCGGGGACTCCCCGGCGTCTCCCGACCACTTCCAAATTAAGCGGTGGAATCTGGAGTTGGCCACAACGGCGGCTGCAGCCGGCGGCCGGCGCCAGGGCTGCGGCGAAGGTCCGGCTCCGCACCCGCGGCGCCCCAGCCGGGGCGGCCAGACAAAGGCGGCAGCGGGTCCCGACCTCCCGGGCCCGGGAGCGCACTTACAGGATGGAAGTCTGCGGCGCCACGGCGGGCACGGTCTCCAGCATCAGATGCATGCACCGCACGGTGGTGCGGAAACACAGGCAGCGGCTGGGGCACCCGCCGCCGCCCCCGCCGCCCGGCTTCGGGGAGACCCCCACCAGCACCCCCCAGCTGCCGCAGAGCAGGAGCGCCAGGCACCATCGCGCGGGACCCGCGCGGCGCGCGGTCATGGCCCACCGGCTGCGCGGACGGACAGACTGCAGGCGGACGGAGGGGCCGAGGCGTGCTCCCCGCGCAGAACCCAGAGCGCCCGCTGCGTCCTGCCGGCCCGGCTCCCCGACTGCGCCGGCTGGGAGCAGGGCGGATTTCCCAGCTGTGGGCAGGGGGAGCGGGCCGGGGGGGGGGCGGCCAGCTGTGCACATGCGCCGTGGCTCCTCCCCACCTCCCCCGAGCCTCCCAGAAGGGCCGCGGGGCGGAGCGAGGGATGCGCGGGCTGTTCCGAGTCCCCGGCGGCTCTGCCCGGGGTTCCCTGCGGCGCCGTGGCCTCCGATGGGCCGGCGAGGCCAAGGCCTCCACCCCGGCTTCACCGGGTGTGAAACTTCTCCGTGGTGGAAAGCTAAGAGCATTCGGGGCCCGGGTTTGAATCCCAGAGTCTCCGTTTAGGAGCTGAGTGTCCTCCGAAAAGTTATTTCACCTCACTTAACCTCAGTTTCCACATCTGTGCAATAAATTGGGTTTTGTTTAATACTTTCAGCGTACTTACAATTTTCCAGGCTCTCCCCTCTCTCAGTTATATCCATATGACTTCAAAACAATATCTCAGATGGCAGCTCAGACCCACTAAATGTTTCGGGAGAGAAAGATCTCGGTCCTGGAAATTCTATAGGGCAGTGCGACTCCGTCTTGTAGGGTCGCTATGAGTTACAATCAACTTGACGGCATCGGGTTTGTTTGGTTTGGTTTGGTTTGGTTTGGTTTAGGTTTGAATAATAGATGGTTTGTGTAGAGTCCTTGGTGCAAGGCACAGCTAGGTAGGGGCTTATGATCTTTCATTCTCTCTTCTGTTGGGTGGAATGGGGGAAAGGAGAACCTTGGGCCCACCACATGTTGGATTTATACGGATACAACAGAAGACATGGAAAGGAGGTAAGAAATGGAAGTTAAATATAGACAGAATGCCTTTTAAGATTTTACATACATTTTCTCAGTAATTTTCACAACCACCCTCTCTTTCCATTTATCCATTCTTGGTTGAGGCTGAGTAGTTTGCCTAAAGCCACACAGTAAGGGCT